>NW_003307548.1:1837640-1859565 GCF_000143455.1 Volvox carteri f. nagariensis | reverse complement strand
TACCGCGGTATGTTTTGGTGCCCTGGCCACCGTCCCCCCAGGTCCCCCTGCTCTGTTCCCCTGCACCGTCCCCCTGTTCCTCATCAATATCGTGATCAGATTGTTTGCATGATAAATTAAGGTGTGACTTCATAAAAGCATAAACATTCCGCTTGAGTTGGAGCGCCTGCGAAAAGCCAAGCAAGCTTAAATGCGACAGCGTAGGGCGCTGGTTCTCGACGCGATAAAATTAATGATCAAGCGCGGCACATATCATATGCCCAATTAAGCTTTTTTCAGCAAACATCCATCGTTCTAGTAGGTAGAATGTCGCACTTTAACGTCCAAACCACTGAGGGAGCTGTGTACAGATGTGCTGATGTCTCATTACCTATTACTAGTGCTTGTACAACATCACCCACGACATAGGTTCAAGGGTGCTTGTAGGCAGCCGTTCAGTGCAGCGTCCTGCGACATGAACAGCGCACACGGCGCGAAGAGCTGCAGGGCAAGGACATCATCAGGTCCTGGTACTGAGCACTCAGTAGTATGAATAAATCTAAGCAAGCAGGTAGATGGGGCTCGTGATTACAGCAAGTGAAGAAGCGTGGCTGGCTAAGGCATCGAGTGGCATCGCCAATCGTTAATGGGACACCAGCAACTGCAAAGCAAACGCCAAGCAACACGGAAAGGAGCATCAAGAGCTTTGTTGCAAGATATAAATGCTTATTTTATTAGAATCACAAGGAAGTATTAACATCTTTGCACGCATTCCGTTTCCGCTCCCTCCGTTTCTAACGTTACGGCGTCACCTTTCAGCTGCCTTCAATATCCTGCGAGCATGATCATTGAGACTTTGAAATGTAATAAAACAATTAAATATCAACCCTTAGTAATCATGGCTAATCATGCAAACCTTCGAAATGTTGTCGGGCTGACACTGCGTGACAAAGATGTTCCCGTACCGAGTTGTGGCAAACACTAAGATGAGTGATTTTGTAGGCCCCGGGAAACTTAGCAAGAACTCTGCATGATCGCGTACTGTATAATGCTTTGCTGGAAAGCCTTTAACACCTAGCGTCGGCTAGCGTTGTACTTCAGATTGTTGCTCCCCATTACATCTCATTTTAGTTTGCATAGATAAATAATATTCATTATATTGGATTATAAATAGATAAGTGCAACTATCCTGTCCAGCGCCCTTGCAATACATGCCCGGACCGCAAGCAAAGATACCTAATGCAGAGATGAAGTTTTCAGGCATTGCGCAGAATCCTTCAGCACAGAAATTTTCATTATTATGCGAGTAGTTGGACTTAATCCATCACTTGTACAAAGCTCTCGGGTGAACCCCAGGGGAAGGCAATTACTGGTACTTCAACTGCACAGTCCGTTTCGTGCTAATCAGCCATTAATATGGTAAGAGCACTAATTCAGATTATGACGACCAGGCCTGCTCATCTGCGTTGTGCCGTTTTCTGACAAACGCCCTAAATGCGGGTCCGCAACTTCTTACTCAGGGCCAGGCAAAGGGCGACTCTCCAGACGCGCCTGGGCCCGGCATTTTCGGTTGGTTTAAAAACCTGGTGCGTGGGAAGGACAAACAACAGCCTGCGTCCGCAACGACGACCCCAACGACAACCCCTAGAACCACATCCACCACTGCCACAACCGCTACGACAGCAACTGCTGCTGCAAGCCCCCGCGCCAACAGCCGCAAGCGGGTGGCCGCGGAGGAGGCTCTGCAGCTGGTAAGCCCCTTCCGCCGCTCCGCAGCTAAACCCATTCGCTATACCAGCATCATCAAGGGCATTCAAATGGGCACTCCCTGAATTCGAAGTCTAAACCGTTTAGTTGTTAAGTTGTTTAGTCAAGGGAGCAAACCGCCGCAGCGCCCTAACACGCCGCCGCCGCAAGGAGAGGAGCCGCCGCTGCAGCACCGCAGCCGCAGCCGCCGTTACGAGAGAACTTCTTTTGACAAGCTCAGTAGGACCCTCCACATCGGCCACGCTCCGGGAACATGCCGTATACCACTCACCCCCACGTGATGAAGTCGGACTCTTCACCACGCGCCTATCACCTGCCCTCACCACGCTCGTGCCTTCACGTGTGTGGGCTGCCCCTCCCTTCATCCCGCATCCCGCATCCCAGACCCAGGCTCAAAGCCAACCAACAGCAGCAGCAGCAGCGGCTGCGGCTGCAGCGGTGGCCGAACCCCTAACGAATGCGACCTCCAGGCAGGCCAGCCCGGCGGTTTCCCCACGGCCCTCACAGGTACGCTCCGCAACCTGCCCAGCCCATCATCACCGATGGCGCGCGCATATTAGGCCGTTCTTTGCCCGTCCTTAGCCCGTTCCTAACCCGGCTTCATACATAGCGCACATCCGCGCAACCAAACCGTTGAAACAAAAACTGTGCTATCCTCAGGTGCCGGCGCCGGCGCCAAGCTTGTTGCGAGCGCAGACGTGGATTACTGAAGGGGCCCCGCCGTCGGTTACCTGCGGCAGCAGCAGTGGCGGTCGTCCGCACCTGGATGCCGTGGAGGACTGCCGGGGCGAAGTGGGGAATCTCAGCATGAGCTGCTCCATGCCGGGCTCGCCACGATCACAGCAGCGGCAGGGGGGCCAACATGTGCAGCAGCAGCAGCAACAGCAGCAGCAGCAGCCCGTTACCCGTCTTGCGAACCTCATGTCAGCGCCCCTGGATTTAGCTCAGCGGCAGCGTGCGTACGACATCGAATACGGCAAGGCGAGCACCAAGCCGTCAGGTGGGGCAGTACGTCACGTAACCCGTGGCCCGCCAAGACGAAGTACGTGTGGCGGTGCATATATGCATGTGCATAAAATACTTATTTATCATGCAGTATGTACGTGATGGAGCTGTCTGATGAATTGGACCGTTTGCCGGGCAAAGTCGGTCCGCAAAGTCAAATTTGGCAAGAACGTCGATTCCCAAACTGGATTGAGATTAGCATTTAACCTGAGAATTATTAGGATTATATGAAATAAATGAATTATATGCGGTCAAGCAATGCAACCTATTTGTTTAAGATGGACGCCAAAAGGTTGCGTTGAACCTTCTACATCGCAAATCCTTTTTTACAATTACGATTGCCTAGGCCCGCAGGGATTCACTATAGGTATAAATAAACCATCATAATGTTTTGGCGGTGATAAGATAGAGAGACGCTGCCAGTTCGATGCTGCTTCGCCTAAGATAGAGAGACGCTGCCAGTTCGATGCTGCTTCGCCGACAACGGACAGAGAGACGGAGCGAGCCAGGGGAGCGAACAACTCAAGAGGCCGACCGACCGACCGACCGACCGGAAGACCGACCGACCGACCGGCAAATCCACTCCAGTCGGGGGGATCCGGACCCAAACCAGCTTAAGAGATTTTCCTTGCTGCTAAATCTGCAAAGGCCGCATCATTGGCTTTCCTGCATGTTTGGAAAGTAGTAATAATAATAAATATAATAATAATAACAAATAAATAAATAATAACAATAATAATAAATAATAATAGTAGAAGGTTCTTCAGCGAGGCCCCAGACCGCAAGGGAGTACCCCAGCAGGGTAGGGTGGAAAGTGTAGTGTTATAACGTCATAACGCCCGCAAAATCGCAAATCACTCTGCATTTGCCGCCACTCACGCCTTGCCGCCCTTAACCTCGCAGGAGGCCACACAGCCGTGGAGGTTCTGGATCCTCGCATCGTACTGCAGAGCTTTAGCAATGGACAGCGTGCAACCACAACTGACCCGCGGGTCGCTGCTGCGGAGGATGCCGCGCCGCCGCAGCCGCGGCCTGCACCGAGGAGCATGGGCGGCGGCTTCGGCGGCAGTCGCCCGCACCTGGTGTTTCCTTCTTTTTTCAGTGCTGACGATGTAGCGTCGCCCGTGGCGTCGGCGGCAGTAGCTGCCAGCAGATCTACCCCCGGGGTCACGTTGAGCATGGGAGGCGACGGCAGCGGCTGCGGCGGCGCTGGGAGTACTGGCAGTGGCAGTAGCTGCAACAACGATGGCAGCTGTAATAGCGGTCGGCGTTCGTTTTCGCCGTCTCTTGGGCGCAACAACGATGTACCGATGAACCATCCTATGGCAGTCCCCAGCCGTTGCCGTCTTGGAGACGCAGCAGGAAATGCTGGCGGCGGCGGCGGCGGCGGCCGAGGAGAGGTAGCGGGTCACGGTATCAGTACTACGTATGATATCTCCGGAGGCAGCAGGCCACCCAGAGCTGCTGGCGCTGCCACCACGACGGCGGAAGCAGTCAACAGCGGCCCGACCACTACCACCACCACCAGGACCAAGACCACAAGCGTATCCTCCTCGTCCTCATTGACAACCCACTCTTCAAAAACTATCTTGCGCGGCGCTGACGGCAACGCATGTACGGAGACGGTTCGTACGTCATCCGTACAGGAACAAAGCAGTCGCAAAGCGTTGCGTGAGGTGAGGTGTTGTGCACGGATATCCCTGGTAAAGACGGAAGAGGGGACTAGGAATAGGAGGAGATGGATTGCCAGGTTGCCGTGTTTGGCATTTATGCGTGCGCATTTTGTGTGTGTGTGTGTGTGTGTGTGTGTGTGTGTGTGTGTGTGTGCGCGTGTGTGTGTGTGTGTGTGTGCGTGTGTGCGTGTATGTGCGTCTCTGTGTGTGTATGTGTGTCTTTTTATGAACTGAGCCACCTGAGTCGCGAGAAGGCAGTTTTAAGGGGACGTCACTCGGGAGCAACTTAACTTTGCGGTTTGCGTTATCGCGCACTTGTGAGCTGCTCTATGCTTGCGTGCTGGGTGATGTTTGAAGGTGGTGGTGGTGGAGGAGGAGAGTGAGGAGGAAGGCGATGGCGCTAAGGGGACCCAGGAGGACGGGCAGCCGGCAGCAGTCGGTGGTAGTGGCGTCCGAAAGGCCACCGACACCGACAGTCCCGGCGCCCTCGACGATATGGACGGAGGCTGGCCAGGGCATCCGCAACCCGGTGCTGGTGGTCGCGGTGGAGATCGGGAGAGCCGCCGAAGGTAATTCCATTTCTTATAATGTGTGTGTGCGTGTGTCCACTGTGTGCATGTGTGTACGTATGTATGTATTAAGTATGGATCTCTATGTATATATACATATAATATATAAAATATATAATATAATATATAATATATTTGTTATATTTTATTTATTTATTTATATAAAAATAAATATATATAATAATATATAATATAGACATAGATATAGATATAGATATAGATATAGATATAGATATAGATATAGATATAGATATAGATATAGATATAGATATAGATATAGATATAGATATAGATATAGATATAGATATAGTGTGTGTGGAAGGTAGATTAGTCTTGTCACAAGCACGGGGGGGGGGATGACTACGAATTACGCTTACGTGGTCATGGGGCTGCACCGATTGCGATTTTCACAGCAGAATACCTTAAGAGGGGAAAGGCAGTGAAAGACGCATCATGTAAAGTGCGAAGATATGTAATAGATGTCTTGGGTCGTTCAGGCCGCATGCCCCCGTGTCAGGGGCCGCAGGCGCGCCCCAAACATTTGAGGGCCCTCAGGAGAGGAAGTGTCTAGGGTAACGGCGCATGTGGCCCGCGTGTGTGTGTGTGTGTGTGTGTGTGTGTGTGTGTGTTTTACCCGTGCGGTTACCCCGATTCACCCTTGTCCCGTCCCGCAACCCTCCCCAAGGACCCTTGAGCAAAGGGAGGAATCGCACAGCCATCTCCAACAGCACCAGCGCACCGAAGAGACGTCCTTGCAGCGACGTGTTGTCGCAGCCGCCAGCGCTGACGACGCCGGCGGCGGCGGCTCCGGCGGCGGCCTAGAGACCATCACTCAGACGACACGGCGAGAGGATCATCGGCAGGAAGAGCAAGAGGACTACAGTCGCGTGGTGAGGTCGTCTTCCCGGGGACAGGTGGTCGTGGAGGAGCGGCGCCGCCAGGCCTTTGAGCGACAGGAGAAACACGAGGAGGAGCGGCGGGAGGAGGTTGGACCCTACAGCGCCGCCGTATCGCGGTTCGCGTCCACACGCACCTCCTTGAAGGTTAAGACGGCCTGTGAGCTGAAGCTCTCCGCGCCGCGTGGTGCGGCTGGCAACCCCGCCGACATCAAGGCGATGGCGTTGGCAATGGCAGCGGCGGCGGCGGCGGGGACGCCGGCGAGAGACGCGTTGGTGGCGGCTGCTGAGGAGGAGTTGTACGGAGGGGCGGGAAACGACGGCTTTCCCAGGCTAGGTGCGCTTTCTGGCCGTGCGAGGGTTCCCAACTACTACACCACCACGCCTGCCGTCGCGGCAGCAGTTGGCGCCGGCGGCGGCGCTGATGCAAATGCGTCCCATACGACGACGGCTCAACCACATCGAGCGATTGCGGCGGTTACGGGGGGTAGGTCGACACCGTCGCAATCTTTCCGCACCCGCGACGGCAACTCGCTGAAGGAGGCTGACCTGGCCAGGATGCAGTACGGCAAGACGTCGCGCCAGGGCCTCGGATCGCGGGCAGATATCCTGGAACGCTTCCTTGGGGATGCGGATAGTGGCGGCGGCGGTGGCGCCTCGGCCGCTGCCGCTGCCGCCGGCTTGCACGTCGTCATCGCGCCGCCACCGATGACGCCGGGGGAACGATCCATCGCCTCCGCCTCCTCTGCGGCTGTCCCTGCGGCGCCCGTGTTTGAGGCCAACCTGGCGGCAGCGGCGGCGGAAGCGGAGGCGGCACGATTTCAGACCGCCGCTGCAGCCGGAGGGAGTAGCTGCGGCGTTGGCGGTGGAGGCGATGGCTGCAGCCCGCGGATGGCGAGTCGAAACACCCGCCGCGGCGGCGGCGGCGGTAGTGAAGCTGGCAGCGGCGGCGGCGGCGGGGCCGGAGGAGGAGCCGGTGGCTACAGCCCTAGCTGGGGCCGCGGCACGTATAGCCGCCCACAAACGTCAGCATCGCAACTTCAGCAGCAGCAGCATGAGGATCAACAACAGCAACAGGCTGACAGCCGCACGCTGCCCACCATCACCACCACAACGACAACAACAACTGCAACCCGTCATCATGAACAGCACCAACAAAGTTCAACGGTTACGAGTCAGCGGCGTCTGCACGGCAGTGGTACTGGCAGCGGCCGTGTTGTACAGGAACAGCAGCAGCAGAGCCGTACCACCAGCAGAATGACCCTAACAGAGGCATTCCAGCGCAGTTCGAAGGCATACGCCCAAGATCCCGATCCCGATCAACCTCTCCATCACTTCCAAGAACAGCAGCAGGTGCAGGTGCAGAAGCAGGAGGAGGCGGAAGAGGAGGAGGAGGAGGAGGTGGGCGGGCAGGGCGAGCAGTTGCCGGGTGGAGGAGCGCATCACCGCCGTTTCCGCCAAAAAGCAACGACCACAACCACCACAACTACCACCACGAAGGCACACCCGCCGCCGCCACCGCAGCAGCAACAGGAACAGCCACTGCAGCAGCGGGAGAGGCAGCCAGCCAAGCCTTCACAGCCAGTGGCGGCCGGTCCGACTGCAGACCTCAGCCATGCGGACTTGGAGGCATGCGGCGGCGACGAGGACGATAAGTGGGATGGCATCGGCGGCGGCGGCGGCACCGGTGGAAAAAGCCGTAACCGGCGGCGGCGTCGGGTTCGGATCGCGTCTGCTTGGCGTAACGGCGGCGGTGGTGGCAGCGGCGGTGGTGGCGCGCTTACGGGCAGCAGCGGCGGCTATCTTACCGACGGCGGTGACGGCGGCGGTGTCAGCAAGTCGTTGGAGTCGTACGTTGGGATTAACTCCAGCAGCGGCGGCGGCTGTAGCAGCGGCAGTCGACCCAGGTCCATCGTCGCCAGATCAAGCAAGAGCACCACACGCGTCTCGCCGCAGCCACGCATTAGCGGCAATGGCTATGCCTTTGGAGGCCTTGTGTTCGGCCTCAATAGCGGCGACGGATGGGACCAGGCGGACGCCGCTGGCATGTACGGCAAGTACGACTCAAGCAGTCGTGCATTAGCGGCGCAGGCGCAGCTGATGCGCGGTGCGGCGGCGCGGCCACGTGGCAATGCTGCGGCGGCAGCGGCGGTAGCGGCGGCGTTGAGCGTGAACACGTCAGCACTGAACCCGCTGATGTGGCAGTCGGGCGCGTCGCCTTCGGGAGGATTCGGCTCGGCGCCACTACCGCTCACTCCAACAGGCGCTTGTTTGCCTAGTCGTCGTCATCAACAGCAAGCCATAGCTAGCGGCCCGTACGATACCTTCTTCAAGGCTGACTGCAGCGGCGAGCCTAACCGTGACGGCTGTACGGCCGCCGCCGGTGTCGGGGTCGATGGGACGCCTTTGCATTGTACGGATGTCGCGCTTGGCCTGGGTTTCGGGGATGGTTTCGGAGCGGGTGGCGCCGGCGGCGCCGGCAGGAGCTTCTATCACCGTGCGAACATGGGTCTGTCGTCCGGCTTGGCGGATTTGGCGGCGGGCCTGGCGGGAATGGGTGGCGGCGGCGCTGCCGCCGCCGCACGGCGCCTCCGAGACTCAGGCTTTTAGTTTGCCTGGCTGCCGGCATCCTCTAACTCCTCCTCCTCTTCCACCTTCTTGCGCTTTTTAAAGAGGAAGTAACAAACACACGCCCAAACACCCAACCGAAATGCGTCCGTGACATGACAGCGTTTTTACAAAACACTGGTCGCGCATTGGTGTGTGTATATGTGTGTGTGTGTACGTGTTCCTGTATCGCCGTACTTTCGAGATTATCGGCTTCCTGATCGGTGGTAGGTGCATTAGGGTTGTAGGTGCCTTCTTCCTTCCTTTCTTCCGCGGAATGTGTGGGCTGGGCTGGGCTGGGCTGGGTGGGCTGGCTAAGGGTTGGCGTGGCTCGCGGGGGGTACGACAACACTGACGTACTCGAGGGGATCCGCAGCTGCGGAGTTGGTGTAGAAACCCGCGGCGGGCTGAGGGCTGGGGGGGTCGCAAGAGGCAGGCTCGTTCTGTTTGGGCCCGCCGAAGATGTTGCTGCTGCTGCTGTTTTCGTATAGCTGATTAGGTCGGCATTTGAATCTCCAGTATCCGAATTGGTTACTGGATCGTGTATTTGGGTTAAATCTGCATATCTAGGTCTATGCAGGATCCATTCCGCAATCCGTTGCTCCATGTGCGCGTGGAACTCTGGGGGGGAAAAGAGCGGAGGAGGGGCGAGGTGGGGTGAGGTGAGGTGGGGTGGGGTGGGGTGGGGTGTGACAGACAGCCCACAGGTTGTGACTCGTATAGCGGATAGGAGAAGATGACACAAACGTGGGGTAAAACTGAGGACTGTCTCACGACGATCAAAACGCAGCTTCTCAAACGTTCTTGGGGGTCTGTAGGCTTTTCGCTGAGTTGAGAAGTAGGGGCGGGCGTATCACTGCTGTCATACTGAGAGGCCTTTTCACCGGCTGCCCTTTAGCGGCCCATGTCGATATGGTTGGGTGATAGTCCAGGGGTTGGTTGGTCGGTATATATGGACGGTAGAGCGGCCGTACATTCACATCTTGCATGGTGTGTCTGTATGTGTGTGTTTGAGCGTGCGTGTGTACATGCGTGTGTGTGATTGTTACATATCTTACTACACCTCTAAGGCCGGGGGACGCTACCCGCCCCCCATGGGTGAGACCGCCGAAGCATTCCATATTCGGAGGGGCGTTCCAACAATTAGTGTCAAGTCCTAACCAGCATCCCGCATCATCGCAAGGCCGTCACGTGTTCGAATCCTCTCGTTAGCAACTTTCGCTAACGCAGGTGTCTAGCATCCCTCATTCCACCGATCGCATGCTCTACAGCTGCGCGAACTACCTCGGCACAGCCACCGGTGCCAATAGCGCCACCCTATCCTTGCGAATCCTGCCGCCGCCCGGTTTCGTTATCCAACTACCATCTGGTGTACAGCCTGGTCCAGGCCCTTTGCAGGATTATTACTCCGCCACTGCTCTGCGACAAAGTGTATAGATCTTCATGATGGGCTCCCCCTCCCCAGCCGCCCAGCGCACACTGGAGGAACCCAGTGTCTCATCTCAGCATTCGACACCCCGACCTATTTCACGGGGGGGGTTACCGGCGGATGTGTGTGTGTGTGTGCATGCCATGGAGCTTATCATTTGGTGGGCGCTTGGGCTGCGCATGCGTGCGCGAAACCTGTTTAAAAGTACTGCTCTTATCACTAATACTGATTCATGCCGTTATTACAGGGGGAAAAGAGGTGGGGATGTTGCTGAAATGCTGCACATCTTGAGGACTGTCTTCGTGCTTGTGGTGATAAATCGCTTTCCGTATGTATGTATGTATGTATGTATGTATGTATGTATGTATGTATGTATGTATGTATGTATGTATGTATGTATGTATGTATGTATGTATGTATGTATGTATGTATGTATGTATGTATGTATGTATGTATGTATGTATGTATGTATGTATGTATGTATGTATGTATGTATGTATGTATGTATGTATGTATGTATGTATGTATGTATGTATGTATGTATGTATGTATGTATGTATGTATGTATGTATGTATGTATGTATGTATGTATGTATGTATGTATGTATGTCGTCCGCTGGAACGGGGGGAAAGGTGGGTTGTTGCCAGCCGCGCCATGGGTGCTTGTCGTACACTGCCGTACAGAGCAGCACGCGCAGTTGCGTAGCAGAAACAGCGGACGGCATCCCTTCGTGTCTGGGTTTGTTTGCTCTTATGTACAGGTCCTCTGCATTCCGTCATCCGACCCACTTTTCCGCATGTCTCTGCTCTGTGTGTGTGTGTGTGTGTGTGTGTGTGTGTGTGTATGTGTATGTGTATGTGTGTGTGCGCGTGTGTGAACGTTACAAGTATTTGACCGGGCCTGACACTGGCCAGCGTGTCTGTGTGTCGTGGGCCAGCGGCTACTTTTGCATTTGCATATGCATTTGTTTGTCACGCGCTCTGTCTGCCCCATGGAGACGTTTAATACCAACAGGACAATGACAAAGACGATGATGCCGAGAAAGACAACTCAGAAGACCCACACCGCTTTTGCAAGTTTTTATCATGGCTGGATGTAAAATCATTCATGCCGCATGTGTTCCCAGGCCATATGTGTCGCACACGTGTTATTACCCATTTGTTAAGAATGAACCCTTACTAATGTTGTTGATGGTTGACGGTTGGTAGTTAGATGGTTTAGCCGGCGTTAGTTAGCCGGTCATGTCTCGCTCCAAGGCGCCCGGTGGCTGGAGCTTGGAGGCAGCAGGCTGGGTGGGGGTCCGGCTGTGCCCCACACTCTCGCGCGGCAATATATGTGTACGTGGGTGTGCGTGGGTGTTGTCCAAAGGCGGGCAGGCAGGCAGGCAAGGAAGTAGCTCGTCATCATTGGTTGGGTAGGTCGGGTGGGCAGACTGGCCAGAAGGCAGGTTGGCAGGCTGGCAAGGTCGATCGACTTGCAGGCGGCCGAGCGGCAGGCAAGGGCTGCCGACATCCACCACCACCAGTGTGTTTTTACCCACTGAGCTACCCAGTGGGAGGCATCCTACCCTTGTGTTGTCGCTGCGGCGTCGCATCCCCAACAACAGACACACGACCCTCATCCGTTTGAGCACTCCACGTTCGTCCAACGGCCGGTTGGGTTCCGAAATAAGGCCCATGCGCACCTATCCCGCTTTGCCTCGTCCATGTGCACGCGTCACCACCGAAGGTTTCCCATGATGATGACGATGATGATGATAATGATGATGATGATGGGCTGGTCTCTGGCTTTCTAAGGATTTTACAAATATTGTGAGCTCGGAAGTCGTACGGCCCACACGAACTTTCATTCCCGGTTCATAGGGCCCATGGGAATCCACATGCACATATGCTTTGCGGCGCCGAACACGTCGTCAGGTTGGCTTGCAGAATTTCGTGATGAATGATGATGATGATGATGATGATGATGATGATAATGATGATGATGATGATGATGATGATGATGATGATGATGATGCATGGGGGGGGGTGCCTCCCTGTACTTATGTATACTGTACGACATCGCTAATGGCGTCCATGAGGCTAATTAATGCTCTGTGAACACCGAGAGCTATGGTACTACATACTGGTGTGTGAGTAGTTGGCGCTGGTTAACTCGCGACTTCGATTTGTTGGCGCTCTGAATAACCGGTTGTTCTTGTTGTTGGCATCTGTTGGTGGCCGGTGGACGATGTAGCAGGTGATGATGGTGAAAACCTCATCAGCAGCTCAACTTCACGGCATTCCCAGGCCCCAGACAGGTCATGGGTCAATCCGTTTGAGCATGCAGGTGACAGGACGACTTGAAGAGAACTGGCTGATGGAACGATGTGCCGTGCGTGCTGTGTCGGATTTCAGGAGGCTCTTTGGATTTGAGAGCGCCTGCAGCAGCAGCAGCGGCGCGTGAGCTGATGTAAATAAGACAGACGCTACACAGGCGCGCAGGCCTGGGCATGGCTCTCGCAAACTCATGTACGTGGATGTAGTTGGACGGACAAGAGCGCTGTAGCGGTGCAGCAGACGGCCTTGCTTCGTTTGGTTAACTGCTTTATGGACCTGACTACGGCGCCGTGTGAACGTCGTACAGTGTCATGCTAATGTCGTGTAACGGTGTAATAAAGTCAGAGTATTGCAACCGAGGTGCCATGGTTTCGGGGACGCTCGAAGCTCTTAGATCAATCTTGTATTGTAGAATCAGTGCCCTGGCGTTTTGGAAGGCTCCGGGTACTTTCCGGAAAAAAAATTGTGGAATTACAATTGGTATCAAGACTGGTAACCCTGTCGAATCAGGTTCGAATTAGGCCTGGTGCGGTATCGACCTGTGGCCGCCGCTGAGACGAACTTGGTCGAGGACGCCCTCAGCTGGCAAGGGGATAATTGTAGCATCCTGGGCATAATCACGGGATTCTCCATCCACCGATCGGTACTTTTCTGAAGTCGTGATACAACAACTGGAGTCTTGGAACGATGGGGTTCCGAAGGAATTGCGTGAGGTCAGAATTGCACAATTATGTAGAACTGAAGTCAAGTTGCTGCGATCATAGGGTTATCCTGGTTGTGGAAGCATGTAAGTGTCTGGCGGGGGCGGCTTCGGCATCCAACTGTAAGCCGGTGCTGACTAACTCTCTAACGGTCATAGCTGAGAAAAAACACGATTTCGTTCAAACACGTAACATGAGACAGCAAGTTTAAAGAATTTCAATAAGCGTCTGTGTTTTGTCTAGGTGGTTACCTTGCGCAGCAGAGTAAATCCTCGGCAACAAGGTTGCAGTTTGCAAGCCTTTGCTTACTCTATTATCATAATAACGATCTTAACAAACAATGCGAACCAGGTACCATCTAGTCCTTAAAGTCAGCGGATTCGGACCTCTGGGGAGATAATGGGCTCAACTCAGGCTTTCAGCTTGGCGCACGGGCCGCCATCCACCTTCCAGAAGTTTCAGTCATCTGCGACGCATTATGCCTACTCGCCCTTCTGGAGCTTTACACGTATTGCTTTTGGCTGGGAACATTTCAGGTCATCGCACAGACCCGCTGTGGCGGCACACGCGGCAAGAAGGACACCGCAAGTCGACAATCCAGCCGACAGTTCTGTTGCTGCGGCCTCAGGCACGACTCCTCTACTTGCGACCGCGCCGCTGACGCCCTCGTCCCGGCGTCGCGTCAGCCGGCGCAAGAACACCCCCAACAGCGGTCTTACCAGCGACAGCTGTCCCAAAAATGACAAGGCCGAAATTTCGCAACAGCAGCAAACGGCCTGCGGCACCGACCGTGTACGATCTGGGTCACAGCCCACGTCCCCCCAGGCAACGAGTAACACCCAGCCCAAGCCATCACGTTCTTCCCCCAGGGATCTTGATGGCCGGGCTCGACGCCAGACGGCCTCAGCACCGTTTCCGCCTCCGCCGCGGCGGGAAAGTACTGCAACCCCTAACGCTACACCACTGCCAGCCGACGCTGTGGAGCCTGGCGGCGGCGTCAGGCGCTGTCGTGAATCCATATCGGGGTCTCAGTACGGCAGCGGCGGCGGAGGCAGGGACGGCAGCGATGGCGGCAACAAGTCAAGTGCTCGCCTGCCCGGCGGGAAGAACAGGGCCCGCAGCTATGGCGACGGAGGCGCTGCCAGGCCATGGCCCTCCTCCTTGTCGCCGCTGTCGCCGCCGCCGCTGCCATCAGCAACACAGGCGCCGTCGGCACTATGGCACCCCGGCAGAGGCCCCGGTCCCTCTCCGCCGTCGCCACCGCCGCCAGCAGCTCCCCCGGGCGACATAAGGCCCCCTCCAGGCAGCGTTATGTCGGGATGGGGCCTAGCGGGGGCCCAGCCGCAGATGAATTCCGTGTACCGGTGAGTGTACGGCAGTGCCCTTCAGAATCCATGAGGAAGAGGATATGAACTGATGATGTAAAGAACTAGAGAACTAAGGCGCTAGAAGGAAAGTGCAGGAGAGGACTGTGGAGATGTATATTTATGTGAGGGCGGCTTTCTTTTTGCATAAGCCTTAAGTATTCGCTGGGGTGATGTATATTTGTATATATAACTTATATGCTCGTCCGATGGTACGGCATGGTGTCTGTCTGGCTTAAGTCCGCATCCCCCCAACCCCCCATCTCGCCGTCTGTACTGATGCTCTACGTTTGCGATGCCTTTTTTGCACATGATGTAAGTTACTTCTTCCTTATTGCGTTACTAAGGCTCTTTTGACCTTTGTTTTTCTTGTCTTGCCTATGACGACTTCCTCCCGGCGGGGGCGGGGGGCCCTTCTGGCGCCCTTTCTGTTTCTAAGACTGATACGCAAGAAGGAGCTCCAACACCATTATAACCACCATTACGACGACCACAACCACCTTTACGAGCGGCACCCTGACAAGGGCGCCTCCGCCTCCGCTGCTGCTGTTGCTGCTGCTGCTGCCAGCGGCGACGGCATTGGCAATCGAAGCGGGGTCGATCTCCATGGTACTGCAGGGCCCTCGGGTCGCGTGGGGCAGCAGCAGCTGCAGCCCTCCTCCTCCTCCTCCTCCTCCATCACCACCCCGCGCGTCACTTTGAGTGGTCGAGACGTCTCTCCTCGCCTAGGTGACGTACACCGCCACAGCCCGCCAATGCCGCCGCCGCCGCCGCCGGGGCCCCCGCTGCAGCTCCAGGAGCACCACCTGCCGTACCAACGTCAATGTCAACATCACCACGACCACCATCACCACCAAGAGCAGGACTGTGATGATCCGCATCAGAAGCGGCAGCGGAAAGGGGCCGAAGACTCGCCCTGGGAAGGAAACCCTGGCCTTATGCGGGCGCCGCCGCCACCGCCGCTGCCGTTGGCGCCGTTCGCATCGGGCCACACTGCCGTTGACCGAGTCGTACGCATCCGCCAGATCCGAATACGCCAGCGGCAGCAGCAGCAGAAGTGGAGTACGGGAGGTGAGGTTGGCGACGGCGCCAGTGGTCGTGAGTACGGTAATTGCCAGACGAGTCCGCGGGATGCTCGCCCGCCGACGGCTGGCTACGGAGTGCGTTCAGATAGTGCTCAGGTAGCGGCGGCGCCGGTAGCGGCGCGTGAAGGCGTATGGGCGGCTGACAGGGTGCCGACGGCGCTGCTGGGCGGATGCGCCGGCGCCGTCTGGGGGAGTGCGTGGGACGAGCGTACGGCAGGCGGCGGCGGCGCTGGCTTGGGGGTCGATCCGAACACCAGCCGGATTGAGGTGACTTTGCTTGGACCACCGTCGTCGTCGTCGTCGCCGTCATCGCCTGGCGATACCGTTGCTGGCGGCGGCGGCGCTGGCGGCAGCGACGGGTACGGCAGCGGCGTCAGCAATCTCTTGCGCGAGACGCTCATCTCGGACTTGTCGCTTCTTAACCCCGTGTATCGGTGAGAGCCGCTAGCGGGGTGGGCGACTAATGGGATCGTGAAAACACAAGACGACGGTGTGGCAGCCTGATGGCCGCGTAATGCCCGGAAACCGACCAACGCTTCACATTAATATAAATAACATAATAGTAAATGGCCTTCGTTTTGTCAAGCACGAAGTTCTAAAACTAGCTCTGGAGGTCTTCACGCCGCTTAAATATCTTAAGCCTAAATTAATGATTTTTTACTTCTTTTTGGGCGAGGCCCCGGGCGCGAAGCGCCTTCGGGGGGCCGAGCCCCCGGGGTTCACCCCTGTCAGTCAGTCAGTCAGTCAGTCAGTCAGTCAGTCAGTGGCATACATATCTCGCCCCGCAAAAAATAGCATTTGAATGCTATATCCATACTATATTGAAATGTCAAAGGAGACATTCCAGATAAATCGGAGCGCGACAAAGATGGCTTTCCATGGCTGCGAGGTAAACATAAATTTACATATCACGCTCCGCAAAAGGTTTAATATGGAAGCTATAAGCATTCTATAACGAAATGCCAAAGGAGAAATTGCAGATAAATCGGAGCGCGAAGATAGCTTTCCAGGGGTGCGAGTTTGACAAACAGTTACATATCTCGCTCCGCAAAAGATTGCATGTAGAAGCTATATGCATTCTACATTCACCGGCCAAAGGAGACATTCCAGATAAATCGGAGCGCGACAAAGATGGCTTTCCATGGCTGCGGGTTAAACATAAATTTACATATCACGCTCCGCAAAAGGTTTAATATGGAAGCTATAAGCATTCTATAACGAAATGCCAAAGGAGAAATAGCAGATAAATCGGAGCGCGAAGATAGCTTTCCAGGGGTGCGAGTTTGACAAACAGCTACATATGTCGCTCTGCAAAAGATTGCATGTAGAAGCTATATCTGTACTGTGTCAACCTGCCAAAGGAGAACTTGCAGCTGCATCGGAGCGCGACAAAGATGGCTTTTCATGGTCCAGGTCGGGCCGTTGCGCAGGCGGAGGTGCCAGCCCCCGCAGCGGGCCATGTCGGCAGCCCCCATCCGCCGGCCGCCTTGCCGCCCGTGTCCCCGCCGGCGGCGGCGGCCCCGGACTTGCAGTCTTATGCCGTACATACGGGCTGCAAGTGGCTGCACCGGGGCCTCGCCCCTTTTCGGCTTTGAAAAGCCGCCCCCCTAGTCTTTTTATTCTTTCATGACTGGGCAACGCCATGCTGCATCAGAGGCCCTAACTGTCCGCCCTGCCCGCCAGCAACTTCCAGCTTTCCAGCTTTGGACTTGTCGCCGTTTGATCTTTCCTTCCATTGTTCCATGGGCCCCCTCCACAACCCGCCTCCTCGTCTCTAATGCAGGATGATTAGAAAACATGAGCTGCTGCTACACCATCGCCCGCAACAACCGTCCAACAAGACCCAAGCTGCAGGTGCTAGCTCCGCATCCTCCTTTTCGGCCGCCGCCGCCGCCGCCCCGGGAGCGAGAGCGGGAGGTGTATCGGGGGCGGCGTCCTCGTCCGTGTCATCTACCTTAACCTCGGCCGCGTCCTCAGCTGAGCCATGGGCCGCGGATGACTTCGCGGACGTAATGCTCGGGGGCCTTATCTTGCCGCACCTGCACCCGCACCACCCACCTGGCGCCTCGGAGCTGCAGTCCGGATCCGGCTTTGACGCGATAAAGGAATCTGAATCCAGATTACGATCCGAAGTTGCGGCTGGTGCCGCCAGGGGACATAACAGCTGCAGTAGCAGTTATTACACCTCTCGGCATGTCGTCGAGACGGCGGAAGCGGAGGCGGAGATGGAGATGCCGGGAGGTGTTGCACAGCCACAAGGTCGGAATTTGGTCTCGTCGTGAGGAGGGAGGGTTGAGAGATGTGTGAGAATGTGAGAGCAACAGAGTGGGAGCTGGGCTACCCCAGTCGTCGCCGCCACCGCCGCAGTCTACTACAGCCGCCATGGGCTGCTACTAACTACTGCTGCTGCTACTATTGCTACTGGCGAATAGCTCCAGGGCGGGGTCGTCCAACGTTTCCAAGCTTTCTCCGCCTGAAAGACAATATCCTGTGTACAAAGATAACGCCCTTTTCCTTTTCTCCAAAACTTCCATAAACTTTGTTATAGAGTTGTTCATTTACAACATAAGAGGTGTAGACTGTTTAGGGCGCCGGGCGGGGTGGCGGCGATGGTGGCGGTGTTGCGGCGGCAGTGTCCCTTTCCAAAACTCACCTGCACCTGCCAGCTCAATCCTTGCTTCAGGTCGCCTAAATCCCGTAATGAGACTGATTCGGAAGAAGCAGCTGCAGAGAAGATTGCGGCTGCGCGGCCGCCTGGGACCTGAGCCAGCGGAGGCGGTACCGCCGGTTGTACGACAGCAAGCCGCAGCCAGCGTCGTGCTGCCGGCGGCGGCAGCCGGGGATGCCGCCAGTGCCGGAGCTCCCGCGTGTCGTACTGGAGAGGAACGGGACCCCGGTGGCTTCGGCGGCAGTGGCGGCGGCGGCGGCAGTAGCAGCAGTAGCGGCGGTGATGAGGCGGCATGGGAGATTGGGCCGGCGGATGCCGTCGGCGGTAGAGCTGTAATGAACCCGGTTTACAGGTGGGTCAGTTGACAGAACGCCATGTATAGCTGTATATATGTAGGTCTGTATGTGCGTAAATGTATGTAGGTGTAGGTAGGTAGGTAGGTAGGCTAAATGTGGAAAGCGAGATCCGGAGGAGTAAGGGGATGAAAGGTGGGGGGGGCGGCAGCGGCGGCGGCGACGACTGGGACAGCTATGAAGAGGTGTAAGCCCGAGAGGAAGAAACTCTGCGCAAAACCAGAGCAATCTTGCCGCTGCTGTGGGGGGCTTCGCGAGCTGCTGCTGCGTTGGGCTCCTCTCAACTCTCAGCTCTCATCCTGGTTTTTGCAATGACTTGCAACCACGTTCCGTCTGAGTCATCAGGTATACGGCGGTTTTTTTACTGTTATAATAATATTTGGACGTTATGCCTCTCGTGACACTATCCCCGTCTGGGCGATGGAATTCCCATAGGCTCATCCGGAAAAAGCAGCTGCAGAGCAAGAGGGCGTCGCAAGGATTTGCTGCCGGTAGCGGCTTCGCCGGTGCTGACAGCGCACGTCCACCGCAGGGCGGCTATGCCGCACTTGCCGCAGCAAATGCCGGCGGCGACGGCGGCGGCAACGACAGCGTCTGGCAGCGGCGTTCGGCGCCCTTTTTCGATTTGGGTTTTGGGGGTTTTGGAACGCAGCTGCTCAAGCACCCGGCATCCACCTTGGCAGCCGCGTTGGATCCGATGGCGGGAAGCACTGGATCGAGATCCAAATCCGAATCCTGGCTCGAATCCGGATCCAGGCCGCCGGACTGGCTTCCGGATCGACAAGGACGCGCCGTGAGTGATCGTCTCCCTCATCACGACCTCATCGTGCAGATCTCTGCGAAGGACGGAGAGAGCGAAGGCGGAGGTGGTAAAGACGGTGAAGGCGGCGCTGCCGCCGCCTTGGCAGCAGCGGCGGCGGCGGCGGCGGCTCCGCTGTCCTCCTTAGTCAGTGACCAGCTGGCGAGCTCCATGGTGGGCGAGCGGCCCCACATGAACCACGTGTATCGGCTGATCCGAAAGAAGGAGCTACAGCTTCGTCAGCGAGGGGTGCTACTGCGTGCAGCACCGCCGGAGGCGGCGGAGCCGTCAGCCGGTGAAGCAGCGGCGGCCACGGCCACGTCTGCAGCGACCGAGATTGGTATCGACGGTCAGCCCGCGCCGCAACTGCCGCCAGGGCCGCCGCCGCCGGCAGCGGCTGTAGGGCCGCCAGCGCTGCTGCGCCCGTTTGATCTCGTGGATGAGCTGGATGAGGATCGTTTGCAGCCCATGGTGTACGGCAGTATGAGCGCTGGTGGCGCTGGCGTCAGTTCCCGCAGGGGCCTAACGAGGTACAGCAGCCGCCTTCTGATGGGGAGAACGTACGGCGAGGAATACGACGACGTGGACGAACAGTATGGCAACGTCGGCGATGATGACGGTGCCTTTTGGTCTGCTGACGAGGGTTCTGTTGTCGAGCTGGACGAGCAGCAGGCAGCGGCGGTTTGCGGTGACGTCAGCTCAGGGAAGGCAGCGGCGGCGGCAGCGGTGGCGGAGATAGAGGTGCTGGCCAAGCCAATGGCGGCGGCACCGCAGCGTCGGCGGCGAAAGAAGGATACGAATGTTGCAGCAGCTGCGGGGGGGGCGGCGCAGGTGCAGAAGACTGAGCTACAGCCGGCAGCGGAGGCGGCACCTGCGGCAGGTACGGCAGCGAAGGACAGCATGGGAGTACGACATCACTCCAGCGGTGCGGCCGCAAGTGCCGTCCTCGTGACTTCGGCGGCAGCGACGCCAGCTGCGGAGCAGGAATGTGCAACAGCGGGGCGGCAGGTTAAGGACTTGCGTCGCGGCCGTCCAAGCCGCCGCCGCGACGGCCAGGCCGCCGCCTTGCCCGGGGCCATTGCGACCGCGACGGCGACTACAGAAGACACAGCCGCTGACGGCGCAACGGCCGGCGGCAGCACTCGGGGTAGCAGCTACAGCTACAGCTACAGCGGCGGCGGAAGCGGAAGCGGAAGCGGCCGGGGCATCCGCCGGGTGTTGACCGTCATCACGCCAAGGCAGCATCGAATGGAGGAGCTGAAGGTACCATAGTTGGGAGGTGGGATAATGGGGGTCTTGTGGGTTGTTGTGGGGACCTGGAGGGGTTGACTGCGGCGGCCGGATGCGCACTGTGACGCACGCTGGTGGGTCGGGGGTTTGAGCGCTGCGTGTACGCTAGGCGTGAGTAGGCTGCTGGCGGCGGCGGCAGCCCTGCCGCCGTCAGCAGCCTACTCACGCGTCCTCCTTACCCTTCCCGCCGCCTCCTTATCCTCCACTGCACCGGAACTGACAGGCAAGCCTCAGAGCCAAGCTTTTGCAGTCAGCTGCCGCCGCCGCCGAAGCCGGTGCCGGAGGCGGAGGCAGAAGCGACCCCGCTGCCGCCGTGACTGCAGCCGCCGCCGCCGCCGCTGCCGCCGATGATGGGAACTCAGGTTCCTGCGAGAGTCCGTGTACTGCAATCTCACAGTCATCGCCACAGCGGTACGACACATTCAGCGGCCGTACATTGGCACCACGACCATCGGGGATGCGGACGACGCCGTTGCCGTCGCGTGATGGTGGTGGTGCACCGCCGTTACTTGCGGTATCCGTACAATGTGGCGGTGCAGATATTGCTGACGCCGCTTCGACCACCAATGCCACAACGGCGCTGACGGCGGTGGCGGTGGCGGCGGCAACTTCCCTGCATGATGACGCCGTAGCGGCGCCGCCACCGCCCTTTCCCCCTACCCCCAAGGACTCAGGCTCCGTGGCGGCTGCCAATCAGGCAGAGACTGGGCTTGCCGCCACCACACGACATGATGCCGTACCTGTTGCCGTACAAGCCAGGGAAAACGAGCTGTCTCGCCACGGAGCCGCCGCGCTGCCGATGGTGACGGCGCGGCCGCTGCCGTGGCAACAGGCTCGACGTGGCGTTGCCGCCGCCGCCGCCGCAACCGCAACCGCAACCGCTGTCGGCAGCGGCGATGCTAGCAGGTCGGCCGGGATTCCTCTGCCATGTCGTACAGGCGCACCGCATCGGCCGTCGGGCCTACTGCGTTTCCTCCAGGAGACCAGCCCAGGGCCAGACTGCGCCGAGACCATGTACGACACCCAGGCCGCTGCCGCCACCTACGACGGTATTGGCGACAGGCGCCAGCTTCGGGCTGCCGGCTGCAGCGACACCGCCGCCGCCACCGTCGGCGGTGTCGTACGTCCTCCGCGCCGGGGCCTGTTCAGCGGCATTGCGCAACTGTGGGACGCGGTGGGACTGCGAGTGGGCCCTATGCCGCCGCCGGCACGGCGGCTGGCCGCGGATCCTGACACGGCGGCGGCGGGAGCGGCGGTTGTACGGAACTTAACACAGCTGGAGGATTTGCTGCTCAATCAGGGTGTAGATGCAAAGTGAGTGGCGGTGCCGTACGGGGCATTACGTACGGGGCCCTTGAAGACCTATATAGCCGTGCGGTCCTTTACAAAATCATCACTCTGTACAACCCTCACACCCGCCC
>NW_003307548.1:1784968-1837590 GCF_000143455.1 Volvox carteri f. nagariensis | reverse complement strand
CGCCCCCCTCCCTCCCGCCCCCCTCCCCTCACGACCCCCATCTCGTCTTTCCCCCGCGGGCTCCCGGGTACACCCCCAGCACTGCGCGCCGCCTGGCCGGCAGCTGGCTGGTGCAGTCCCGCGGGTGGCGGCCTGAAGACGTGGTGTCGCGACTGCGGGGCCTCCAGCGCGTGTTGGGAGGTGGAGGAACACCACCAACATCAAAGACAAAAAGCCTCCGACAACCGCCAGCAGCAGCAGCAGCAACAGCAGCAGCAGTAGCAGTAGCTTCGCCGCGAGAACAACTACCGGCGCCGCAAACATCACCGCCACCGCCACCTCAGCGACTACCGGAATCACCAACGGCACACGGGGGCCCTGGGACTCCAGTTGTGCACTCGGACATCCTCCCCACGAAGGTGGGGCCAGCGGAGGACGAGCAGGAGGAGGAGTACGACGACGACGATGGCGGCGGCGGCGGTAGCATGGCGGGCCTGGCGGAGGCGGCTGCCGCTGCCGTTAAGCAGCCCAATCTATTGACCCGGGACCCGGCGATGTTGGAAATCAATCTGAGGGCGCTGGCGTCCACCTTACGGATGGATAGGTGAGTTACAAAATAAGGGGAGGGGGAGGGGGAGGGGGAGGGGGGACACACTTGCGTTGTGCTCGGGGAGTGGATTGCCGTACTGCCGTACTGATGTGCGGGGACTTTTGCAGGTGATTCTGTGCCTCGTGTGTGTCAGTCACCTTCCGCGATGTGGGAAGCTCCCTTTAAAATGTGTTTGTGTCGTACAGGAGCTGGGCCGTACAGCTAAAAGCCATGTATGTGTGCGGTAGCCATATGCAGCCTAGCCTGTTATCGTACCGTGCCGTACCGTGCTGTACCTTGAATGTGTTAAAGCTTAAGGACTTTTTGAGACGTTTCTTGTCTGGCGATGCGGGAATGCGACGCATGCGAGCCAGAGTGGGCTGCCGTACTGGTACGACAACATGGCGTCATGACGTCATGACGTGATGCAACGTGACTTAAGACCTGGGTGGGCCGGTTGGGGTGAGGTGTTGTGTTCCTGCCCGGTGGCTTTCATCCTTCATCCGGTCCGGTCCTGTCCGGTCCGGTCCGGTCCGGTCCCGACCAAAAAATCTCCTTCTGCGCTGAGTCCGCGTTGTTTCTTGGAATTGTCCGTGTGGGGCGGTTCATGAGGCCGCGAGCCTCTTTTCATGATTCTTTGCTACTTACTACAAGCCCACCCCGTTCTGCTCCTCCCCTTCCCTTCCTCACCCCATCCCCACCTCAACCCACCTCAACCCACAACCCACAACACAACACAACGCCACGACGTCTCCCGTAGACCGCCAGTCTAGCGTTTTAGGTGTCACGACTCTTCTCTGCTGTTTGATCTGTTTCTATCGTACATCTTAACCCACTTGCCCGTCCGAACCCTCCCCCCCTCTCGACCCTCCAGACGTGGCGCGCAGCACCTGGCAATCACCTGGCCTTCACTCCTAGAGCTCAGGCCCACGTCTCTAACTGAGAGGCTGACGGCCCTAGCTGCAGAGCTTACACACCCTACATACCAGAAAAGTGATAAAATCTTGAGCTGGGGCTGCCAAGGTGGTTGTGACGGCGAAGGTCATGTGGGCAGCATGTCGGGGAGGTGTTGTGAAGGGGGGGAAGATGTTTTGGGCGGCAGGGCGGTCCCCGAGGGCCGTTTTGCAGGCCGTGGCGTTGATGATTGGGTTGGTGCTGGATTGGTGGCAGCGTCGGCGGCGCCGGTGGTGGCTGGCGAGGAGGTGTCCATGGAGGAGGCGACGGAGGCAGGGGATGGCAGCGGTGGCGTGGCTGCTGCTGCTGCTGCGGCGGCGGCGGCCGCGGCGGCTGAGTTTGTACGGCGGTATCCTCCGGCGCTGGCTCTGACGCCGGCGGCGGTTGGCGATCGAATTCGTGCACTCTCGGAGGCCATTGCTGCCACTCTACTGACGGAAAGACAGCAGCAGCAGCAGCAGCAGCGAGAGGAGGAGCAGCAGGAGGACAAGTTGGAGGAGGAGGAGGAGGAGGAGAAAAGTAAGGAGCATGGGTTCCGATACGCCCGGCAGCAGCAGCAAATGCATCAGGCGGTGGTGACCGCTGAACCGCCGCCGCCGTCACCACTGCTACAGCCATCGCCACCGCCATCACTCCTGCTACAGCCGGAGCCTTCCGAAGACCACAACCATGCACGCGGCAGCAGTACCGCCGTAAGTGGGATCACCCCACACGAGCTACAGCCGTGTTGCGAAAACACTAGCAGCCGCAGGAGCCGCAGTTGCAGCAGTAGCAGTAACGTCCAGGCATCCCACGGAGGCGCCACGCCGTCCTCTGTCGGGTCTGCAAAAACCGCAATGACCGCGGCCGTGGCGGCCACAGAAACGAATGCCATGTCCGCAGCTACAGCCCGCGCGTTGGATCTGTTTTCGGGGCATCCTGGGCTGTTGGGCTACAGCCCAGACGCGCTGGCGGCTCGGTGGCGTGCGCTGGACGCAGCCATCGCGCGCGCGGAGGTGGAGTTAATGCTGACGTCAACGCTGCCGCCGCCGGTGGCAAGAGCGCCGCCGGGGGAGCAGAGTCTTGACGCGACGCTGCGGACTCACGTCCTGGATGAGGATCCTGACAATCTGGGTGTGAACCAAGACCGGCGGAGGGTTCCGGAGCGGTTACTAGATCTGAGCCTTGGCGGGGGGAATAGTGGAGATCATAACAATGGTGGTGGTGATGCTGGTAGGAGTGATCGTGTCAGGATCCATGGGTCGCTGTCATTGACGCTCCCCTGGCGGCAGCAGCTCCTGGAAGGGCCGCCGGCCGCGGTCGCACGCTGCCTGGCGGCATCGGAGGCTCGGCTGCAGCGGTTGGTGTTTGTGGCGGCAGCAGCCGCTACTGGCGGCACTGCCGCCGCCACGCCGGCGCCGGCGCTGCTTTCCATGCCGGCTACAGCTGATATGGGTACCGCTACGTGCAAGGCCCCTGCCGCTGCTGCTACAGCTTCAGCTGGCCAGGGAGCAGTCGGCAGTGTCGCTACGGGTTCTGCCGACAGCTTTACCCATTCAGAGCTAGGTGAGGAAGTCGCGGTAGCTTTACCGGGCGCATCGGCTGTAGCAGCAATAGCACCGACGGCGGCAGTTGGGGCAGCGGCGATGGCGGCAGTAGCGGCCTCTGTTGCGGCTCGGCGACCCAGAGGGAGGCCGCGGAAGGCTCCATGGGGACTGCACCTGCAGGTCCCCGCCTCCACCTCTGCCGCCGTGGCAGTAGCGGCAGCAGAAAACCCCAAGGTCGACGTGCCGGAGGGTGCCGCCGCGGCGGCGGCGGCGTTGGTCCAGGCCACGGTTTTAGAGGCAGGTTCAAACAAACTCCCATCGTCTCTGTCCCTATCCACAATCTTGGCGATGAGCGCTGTGCGTTTTGACGAGCGTTTCCCTGGTTTTAAAATCTGGTTACAAAACCGGCAGCAGGAGCAGGAGGTGCAGCTTCAGGAAGAGCAGCAGCAACAGGGCTGGCGGCGGCGGCAGCTTCTTCTATAGCCATCCCCGTCGCAAGGAGAAGACTGCTGTGACTCTGGCTTAAGCATAACTTACAAGTTCCGCACAAGTACGGGCGACGTCCGTAATAGCAGGGAGGGGCCCGCTGGACTGTCAATTGCCCTTGTTCTGTTGTTTATGAGTGTTGCACAAGAGTTAGGTGGTGCAGGGTGACTGTGGCTGTATTTGGTCTTGCATTTGGTCATAGCATGCCTTTTTCATGTATTAAGCAATCCATGCCTTTTGTGAGAGTTTCATCGAGAGATGCATTGGCTGGAGATGAAGTTTTGTAACGAGGATGGAGGTAGTTTTAGGTCCCGGAACTGCTCAGGCCCTGTGAGCGGGTAGAGGTGTAGCGGTCTCGGCCCTCTGAAAGCAACACGTTGAACGTTGAACGTGCTTGCTAGCTGTTAATTGTCTTATTGTCGATCACAGCTAAGGCGGCAAATTAAAATCCGTGAAAAACAGGGGAGGGCTGACAAAAGCCGATGCAAAGTTCCAACCGTGTCCACGTTTCCCGGCCGACCCGGTCGCTTGCCACTCGCAGACATAACCGGGCGCGCTGCACGGGCGCTCCGCTCGGTTCCCTTAAGAAAGGGGCAGAAGGGGATCTCAAATCCTGGCCCCAGCCACTCAATTGGCGCACGAGGCCGCTGACTCGCTGACACCACGGACAGCGAAGGACTGCGGCCCTGTGCGGGGTCAGTTCCGGAGCTGGTAGGAGGCACACAGCCTACCAGACGGCATCCACAAACCACGGTTGCTCAACACGTCCCAGGCCGAAGGCTGGGCCGCGTTCACCTCGTGAGCGCAGCCATCAGCACCTACTACCGCATGACGGGGAAGGCAACCCCCACAGACCATCCAGCGTGCGGCATTGTCCGCACTCCGGCGGAGAAGCGGCTCCACAGCAAGTGCCGCTGCAGCGCGATGCTTTGGAGCTGGAGGACATCGCAGCGCCGGCTCGCCTGGCGGCTGGCCCCGAGACCCGCCTTGACTACCTCACGATAATGGTGGCGGCGGTTGCCATCCTGTTCGCCGGTTTTTTCCGGTTCGATGATGCCACGGAAATCTGCGTGCTCGAGGATCCGCTGCTACTTTCCGAGTCCCACAAGGGGAGATTTTCATCCCCGGATCCAAGACAGATCCGCGCATGCAAGGTTATTGGGTCGTGATCGCACGCTCTGGTGGTCTCTGCTGCCCTGTTGGGCTGACCGAGCGCTTGTTGGCGCAAGGCGGGTACTGCTCATCAGCTGAGGAGAACGTCGGACCTCGGCTTCCGGGCGGTCCAATGGATGCAGCTCTCCGGCTCCCTGACCGGCAAGCGGTGCAACGTGCAATATCCAAATTAGGTGGTGTCGGAAGACACCGGTTCGCAGGAGTTCGAACCTCATAGATGTCATCTGTCCGGCAGACTGTACTTAACATAGCGGCCATACATTTTACAGGCTCAAAGCCTGTTTTGAACCCCCTCTTGGACAAGAACATACGATTCGTGGAAGTGTAATGGCGCATGCACGTTACAAGCGGGATGCACCTGTTGTACGCGGCCTTCCGCACGCGCCTACGGAAGATGTTACCATTAGCAGGCACCGCCCGCAACATTAAGGTGCACTCAATGTGCATCGGTGGGAACAGTGTGGCGGCCGACCGCGGAGAGCCGGCCGAGCTGCACCAGGCGCACGGCAGGTGGCGCACAGACGCAATGGTGCAGCGCTATACCCGGCGCGACACAGCTGCTAAACTTGAAGTTTCCCGCTGACTCGGCCTCACGGTGGGTGGTTATCTCTTCGGTCTGCAGTGTATAGGCCCTTGGCAGCTGGTCCCCACTCCCCTTCGTCACTCTTTCACAGCACGTTCTTTCTGGTCAGCTTCGGCAGAGCCACGAGATTACAGGTTAAGGGAGATAAATGCACAGAATAGCTAACTCAGCTGCGACGGAGCGAAGCGATGGGAGCCTCTAGGTCTGCTTCTGTGCGACTGTCGTACAGCAGTGGCACCGAGTGGCGAGCATATTGCACTTCCGCTCCTCGTTCACAGGCATCCTGCCTTTCAGCTTTCATAGCTGCTAGTGACGTGGGTTTGGGAGTCCATCCTGGGGAGGTGGATTCTATCTATATGTCCATGGCGGTAGCGGCAACAGCAGTCTCTTCGGAATTGGCAAATCCAACGTAGTTAAGGGGGCTGTCATGCTGTCACATTGCAGGGCAGCAGCATCGGCAAAGCATCGTGTGCATGCGGGAGGCTAGCGGTGCGACGCAGGGCAGTGGTGGCACCGCAGTGTATGGGCGTCTCTCTCTTCTATTCCTTTCAAGGAAGCTGTTGTTCATGTCATACGCGCCTCTCGCCTTGTACTTAATAGTGCGTCTGCTTTTCTATCTGTCGCTGCAAGTCGTTTGCCAGCATGTGTTGGCTGCGCTTCTCTTCCTACCTGCGTGTGTGCCGCTCTGTAGGAGGCATAATGAGGCATCCTGACGTTCTGCACAACTGGAGAGGAGCGGTGCAAGGAGAAAGATGTCGCGTGTGATCTGCAATGCTGTAATTTTCGCCGGCAGGCAGGTCGTCTGGCGGCATAAGGTTAGCAGCTGTGCGTCCCGCCCAGATACCTTGTTTTCATGTCTTGGCTTGTTAAGCCAATGGTTGTGATCTGGGTGAAAAAATGGCTGAGGCAGGGGTTGTCTTTTAGGGATTTGCCGAAGTGTGTGGGGCTGACGGCATGTTTGCACGTGTCTTCCAAGGATTCCAAGGATTGGAACCAACGGTTCCGCCTGCATGGCCAAATCCGGCATGATACGCGTTCCCATAAGCTACATTTCCGGAATGCGATATTCTTCTTACCAACCAACACAGACGCACAAGGCTTAGACCCGCCGTCACAGTCGCTCAACAATAGTTAAAAGACATGGGGGGCTCTTGTGTCGCCTACTACTACTGCTGCTGCAGCGCCGCGGCTCATTCCAGCTGGCTTGTTGGCGGAAATTGTCCTTGTCCTGCTGCACAAATGGGCATCCCTCATGCACCTAACCTCTATGCATCACTGCCATTATGCCACAACATGACAGCGCACAACCCCATGTGCGGAAGCACACAGCGGAACGGGTCGATTACAGGCCACTCTCTTGCTGCTTGGTTCACAGCGTTGTTTCACAACTTGGCACAAGGTAGGTAAAATGTGCGCATATGGTGGTAAGCGACCTGTGAGGACCGCCGACGTGACCCAGCACTGTCCTGGCCCGCCCAGAGGAAACGTTGTAAGCTTCCTGCCTTCTAGCGAAAGCAACCCCTCCATGGGCGGGTGTGGCAGGTGGCTGGCCGGAACAGCTAATATGGGCCTACACGCCACATATGGGCCGCGCGGCGCACCTCACCACCGCCCGGCAGCAGGCAGATCTGTCATGCTGCTGGTACCGGTGCTGTTCCAGCGCAATGAATGCTGCAGGTGCTCCACCGAAATATATGGGTTTATGGGTCTTGAGCTGCACCCTTGCTTCGTCTCCGGGTCCCGGGCATTCTTGCTCTCGAAGCTCCCTACTTGGGTTGAAGCCCCTGGGAGTCCTGCGTCGGCGCCTGTGGCATTCGCTTGCGCTGCTGACCGGAGGACCGCTTGTACTTGGCGTAGAAGCCCAAGGTGCGGTCAGGTGCGGCCTGGTCGGCTTGGTCAGCGTCGGCCTCGCCCTTTATGTTGTGGCGCCAGAGATTATGGTTGTACACGTCCTGACGTAATGGGAATTGTGCACAAAAAGGGTATGTGGGGGAATATGCTTTTGAGTGATGGAGCTTCGGAAGAGGAGAGGGGCGCAAGCTCTTCGTGCCCGTGGCGGGGTGGCGTCGATGGAGGGGGGAAAGGTGGACTCTCCTGATTCACCACAAGAACGATGCATTTCATCACGTAACTCACTGCCCGGCCAAATTCGGATGCGATGGTTCGCTGCGTGGTGTGCTGGACATCGTGTCGCCACTTACAAATTTCAGGAAATATGGTTGCTCACGCCGCAAGGTCGTTGGAATTGTAATCGAGGCACCGTTGCTGAGCACAAGCCGCAAGCTACGAAAGATAGGCAGGCTTGGTTGGCTGGCCATCAGCGCATCGGCTCTAGTGTAATAATGGAAAGCGCCGGGAATGCTTCAACTATTAGCGATCGCTGCACAGCATGCCAACATCGAGTCTCTACAGGTAACCGCGTTACGTTTACGAGGCAGGTCTGAAAAGTGAAAACTGCACTATGCTTCCGTACCCTCCACAGCAACATCAGTAACCTATAGCAGAGAAACTGCACATGTCATTGATTCGTTTATTTACTGCAAGTAGTGGACACCCCACTGTCCTCAAGGATAGGATGTCTATACTTGTCCGTTGCCTTGACGCGGCAGCTGCACGGTGACCTTGCGCTGGCCAGCCTCAACTTTTGAAACAAACTTATTACAAGAGGGGTTGAATATTAACGGGCCCGTAAGCGGGTCGTCCTCTCAGGATGCCGACCAGACAGGCAGCAACTTTGCTTCTCAACCATGAAATTGCATCTGTTATTACCGCTATGCGGCATAATGCAAAATGGGCTATGGTACCGCGATACTATGTGAGTTGACTCTGCGGTCTAGTGCCCTGTTTCAACGTCAGGCGCGACAGCGGGCATGTTCTACCTGCAGGAGGAGGACAGAAATGAACCCAGCAAATATGATGATGCCTTTCGGGATCTACGGGCGGAGATTTTTAAGCATCACGGTGAGGACTGCTGTTGGATCGGAGTTCGCAACACCCGGCTGCCCCAGGGCTCTAATCGGCGTCACACCCTATCGTCTGCAGACTGGAAGGAAGTAAACCCTATGACCTACTTATCGCCGTTCCTCAACTTAATTAAAGCCTCGGACGTGAGCGGCCCTATTACTGGAGCAGCAGCGGTTGCACTACAGAGGATTCTCGCCAGCGATCTACTGGGTACGCGGGCAGGTGTTTTATCTTCAGGCAGTCCTTTCCGGAGGCGACGTAAACCTTGACGTTGGGGCTGGGTCGCAGGTCCTGGCACCCGCAATGTCGAGGCGGCGATAAACCAAATCGTCGAGGATGCGACGCAATGCAAGTTTGAGTCGACGAACAACTCTTCAGACGAAATAGTCCTCCTGAACATTGTCCAGGTGTGCCGGCTCCGGGTTGCAAAACGACGGGCAGAGCGGTCCCCGGGGCCCCAATAGCTGAAACCTGGCAGTGCCGCGTGTCTACTTGGGCATGAGCATATGGCCTGCATAGGGGCTGCTTCATAACGCCGCTGGAGCGCTGCCTGCGTACAAATGGGTCCCCGTGCTTCTGTTACTGTGCCGTACGGAAGGTGCCACACGTATGCTGTCCGCTCACCACACACGTCCTTCCCAACGACCCTCGGCGAGGCAGGTCCTCGGCCAGGCCTTGGAGAGCCCCGCGGGGCGCTATCTGACGGACGAGTCGATATGCAAGGCGGTACAGGCCGCGTTTATGCTTGGGGACCCTGTCAAGAAACCAAAGGAGTATGGAGGTGCGCAGGCACAGGGAGGTGCCTGACAGGGGCTGGCAGCAGCAAGACTGGATGCAGCTTTACAGATCAAAGTATAGCCAGGACGCAGGCGCTGCGCGACTGGGTTCAAGTCTGTGCGGTAATGGTGGTGGCGGCTTGGGCAGCACCCTGCCGCGAGCTTGGAGGGTGGCAGCTCCAGTGCACCTCAGTGGCTCTTTGCCTGAGCGCCGCCAAGGGACTGATGTGGACGGAGTGGCAGGAAACCGGGACGAAGGGCGCGCGGCCACAGAGCCAAGCCCCTGCGGACGGCTGAGGCGTCGGCATGGATGCGGCCTTGTTAGAGTTTGACGGCGAGGACCGTTTTACCGCATCGAGTGCAGTTGCCGTCATTGTGTGGGGGCTTGATGGGGTGCCCAAACTCCGAGCTTGGGGGTGTGAACGGGTTACTGGATGAGAGCCCGAGGTTTCCACTTCTAGAGTTCATGCACGGCTGTAAGGGCTTCAATGCTGGAAGCTGGACTTTTGTGATAGCTCCGCGGAGCCATGTACCTCTCGACGGCCGTGCCTGTCCGTCTCCCCTTCCTGCATTCTTACCACTGCAAATCTGGGTGTCTGCGGTCTCCCTCATGTTTGGGTATCGCCAGGTTCAATGGTTGCCGTTTCCTTCACCTCCCCACCCTACAGACATCATGGGCTACTATTCGCGTCAGACTTGCGGTGCCATGATCCGCACTGTGTTTAAGAACGTGGCAGAGCAGCTGCAGGCAGCACAAGAGGCGGAGATGGAGCACGTGAGTGGCCTGGGGTCCCGCTCGGTATCGCGTCGTTAGGGCCAGCATCTGGGAGGCTTTTGCTCGTCTCTAGAAGCTCGGGAACCGCGTCCTCAGCCATATGTTAATTTCCTTGGCGATGCTGTGCTGCTTGGGAGACAGGTACATGTTTTCGCAGGACAGGCGTGCTTGGCTTGTGAGCAGTCGTGCCGACCGGCAAACGCTGCAATATGGAGCTTTGTTGGGGTCGCGGGACGGCCCTGGGTTGGCGGGTCGGGCCGGCTGTGGGGGCTCTCGTTATCTCCGCCCTGCATCGCCTCAGCAGCAAATGTCCGTTCCCATTCCACTATGCGGGTTTCTGTCGATGTGCACCCCGCAGCAACCGGTTCCGGAGCCAACCTGTCGGTACGGCGTCCGGGCGGCCATGAACATCCTGGAGTTCCTTATCGACCTCATCCATAAGGGTCCATCGCTCCAGGTAGGAAGCCCTCGCCGCATAGGACAGGGAGGGAATTTGTGTGTGCTTCCTCCCTAGGCAGCGAACCGTGTGTCCGTCGGCTCCAGAGATGTGGGGGATTGGGCAAATTGGCCCTGGGGCGAGTGGGTTCAAGGAAAAAAAACTTACGAATTAGGCAAGCCCTCGTAATGAAAAAGTGTTATGGACCGTACAAAGCTCACAGCGGGGTAGTACGTGGCGGTGGAAGAAAAGGGCAGCGACTGGTAAGGGTAACTAGAGGAGAAGTCGGAGCGCTGTGGGCTCGGTTAACTCGTTCTGGGCGGAAAGGGGAGGAAATGAATTATCCGATGCCATTCGTGAAGCATCATGTACACCAGCCACACGCCTAGCATTACGATGACGATCATGCACTGCTGTGCTGCTGTTACCGATGTCACGGAATACCTCCATGTTGTGTGTGCGTGCACGCCGTTCCTGCCGTCACTGCTGCCTTGACGGACGCTGCCCGGGCATTCGTCCTCCTCTGCAGGGTGCCACAAAGGAGACGGTGGAAGAAATGGTGGTGTTTTCTCTGGACACTATCCATTCCATCATCTGTGTAGCGGGTAGCGCACTGGTGCTGGCTGAGCCCCTGGCGCGGCTGGTGCAGGTGGAGCTCTTACATGCCATGTGCCAGGCTGTGGTGAGTGTTGGTCGCCTGGGGAGTTGGGAGTTGGGGGTGCTTAGTACGCACTGCCATTGCCGTTACTGCAGTTTGGCAGCTTGGTAGTCACGGCGCCACTCTCTACAGTGTCGCTTTCACGACACTTCCTACTCGGGTTGTTTCGTAGTGACAGCAAGGTAGCTCCTTGGGTGACGCCGTGTCGTGGGGTTTTCAAGCTGGCCGTCGGTGATGGTGATGGTAGTAATGCAGTCGTGGGTGGCATGTATTGGAAGGATGCTACCGAGGGAATGGCAGCGGTGGCAGCGGAGGGGGGTTGTGCCAACAGGGTAGGCCGGGACAGGGTCGGGTTGCACATTACGGGAGGGGCCCAGGTTGAGTGCTGTGGGGAAGGAGAGAGTTGGAAGAAGGGATTGGGCCTAGCTGAAGGAATGAAAAGCGTGGGACGGGGCGGGGTCATTTGGAGATCAGAATTGTGGGAGATTTTGCACTGGGGATGATCCTCGATGGGGCCTTGGATGTCTAGTGGGGTCCTGGGCATGGTATGGGGATGCGGGGTGGCGGGCGCTATAACAGGAACGGTGAGTCCCTTGTCACAGCAGGGCGTATCGGTGCAAGATGCACCAGGGGACTGAAGCAGAAAACCCGCGGTATGATGAAGCGCTGTCCCTCGGCGCGCGGTTCGGTGGGCCTGGTCTCCGCAGCTGTTCCTCCCTGGACTTCGGCATGTTGGTGCTTTGGATGTCGGCAGTTGACACTTCAGAAAATGTTACGTTTCCCAACCCATGACTGTCGTACCTCTTCAACCGTCCGCAGGTTCAAAACCCTAGCATTGCTGTCATCACGGGCTTTTGCCAGACGCTTCTTTGTGTGTCCACCTACCTGGGCCACGTTAGCATGGCGCAGCTGGAGACGGTGATCCAGCGGGTGCTGCTGCGGCTGGCCGACGGCAAGGGCGTGCCGGGGCTCGAGCAGCAGGTGCGGTCCCCGCACGTGTGTCTTTAATCCGATACCGGGCTGTGTGGAGAACACAGGAGATGTAGCGGTTGATTGGGCGGTGCGCAGGGCATGGGTGCAGGGCTCCGGAGCAACCTTGAGATATTGTAGGCCCTACGATTGATTTGGGCTGCCAAAGCTGGCAAGATCCGTTTTTGTGAGCCAGGCGGCTAGTTGCGGGCGGCACGGGGGATGATGGGTGCGTGGGGAACGCAGCATCAAGCCGACAAAACTCGCCTGCGCGGCAGGCCATGATGTGGGTATTAGCCTTAGCCTTAGAACGAGCGATGCGGCTTGCATTTCTTCCTCGCTGGGGTCGCCACCAGTTCGTCGGCTTTCACACCGGAAGGCTGCCCTCGTATTGCTCCATCCCCTCACGCCGTCGCTGTCTCGTTCTTCTCCCAAGCCCATAATTGCCGTCATCTGTCCCTCTCTCCCTGCTGTTGTTCGCTGCTAGCTACATTTACGAGTACAATCTCGGAGACTGCGTTGGGCTGATCTCTCAGCGTCTGCAACTGAAGGTTGACTTGCATCGTGAATGTACCATTCTCCTTCGTTCCTGTTTCTGCTACCCCTCAGGAGGCAGCTTTGGAAGGACTGTTGGACCTTGTTCGGCAACCCAACTTCGTACATGATATGTTTGTCAACTGTGACTGCCGCCTGGAGCGAGCAAACCTGTTCGAGGAGGTAGGATATCTTTTTCGCGGGTTTTTAAGGGGGAGGTATGCGCGCGTCTCGGAAACTCAAGAGGTAGGATACACCTGACTTGATTCGTTGGGATTGCCATTTTTGTTCGCTTCTGCCACGGCTGAAACAGAGCCGGACCGCCTGCCGATCGGCCGTCTTCGCAGCTAAACTTTCTCGCCGCCAGCGGCGTGTTCACTGTCCTTCCCTTCCCTTGCTGCGCAAAAGTCAGGATTTACTTTCCCCCAACCTCAATTGTTCATGTCCTGATGTTTTCCCTTCTAACTCGGCCGTTTCGGCGACCGCAGGTCTGTTCGCTGATCTCAAAGACGGCCTTCCCGGTTTCCAAAACAAGCGTTGGGCCACTCAACTTCATCAGTCTGGAGGCGCTGTTGGCGGTACTAGGGGCTCTTGCGCAGAGGTGAGTGGGCGAGGGGGTTGCTCGGTAATCGTCTGGGCAAGTTGGCAGTGGAACTCAAGATGCTGAACGCGGTATGGATCATTGGCTTGGGCAGGATTGGGCTAAACAGGCACGAAGGGAACAGAGACGCACGGAGCGTGCGTACCACGATAATGGCAAGGCCCCTCGTGGTAAATGCCGTAGCCAGGGCAAAGCGCGGCATTAGGAGGAGGAGCACATTGAACCGTTGCCGCTGCACCATTGTCTGCCTTGTGCATGCACGCAGCATACACCTGGCCGCACGTGGACGCGCGTCAGTTGGCCCGATACCATGAGTGTAGGCACACAATCGCCGAATTTATCTTAGCCGTCCTTCAATCCCCATGCCATGTCCAAATTTTACCACGGAACCCCCAAAACATACACTAAGAGCCGTGCTACTCCAACCCCGCCGCCTCACACTCAGTGCTCGCAACGGACAGGAGCTGCTGGCCGCGCCCGCCGCCGCCAGCGAGCTGCCCTTCTATGTTGATCTGTGGGGTCCGCTGGTTGCTGGGCAGCACCCGGACTTTTCCCTCTTGGCGGATGTCTTGCTGGCACCGCACCCTTACACCCACCACCATCACCACCTGCACCACGGTCATGGGCACCACGGGACGCAGCTAGGCGTGTCGCGGCAGTCGTCCGCGGCGACGCCAGGGCCGGCATTGCCGCCTCCGGAGTCCGCAGCGGCGGCAGCGGCGGGTGGTGGCGTGCTGAGCGCAGCGGAGGCTGCGGCAGCGGAGGCGTCGGCGGCCTTGCGGTCGGCGGGGTCGGAGGCGTCATCGTCGTCGCCGGCTGGGTCTCAAGGCCCGCAGGTAAGAGTTAAGAGGAGCAGGGTGCAGGGTGCTCCTGGGGAGCAGGGGAGTGAAGGGGTTGATGTGTAAATAAGGGAGGGATGATATGGGAGATGGGATCTCGTAAATAGGGGACCGGCGGGCCAAGGGTCCTTCCGCCGCTTGTCATATCGTAAAATATTTGACCAAAACTCGACCCGCGGCGGAAGGGCCCCTTGGCCGTCGGCGTTATTCCTGGGCAGCTTGAAGCGATGGACGTCCTCAACTGAGGTGGGAGAAAGAAGAGAGGGAGCACCGGAGCTGACCGGTTGCTGTTGTTGTTGCTGTTGTTGTTGTTACCAAGCTTGTAAGCCTGAGAGCAAAGAAGCCGTTTGCACCTCCTTTGCGACCACGCCAGCGGGCTGTGGCCTGGTTTCCTCATTCTGGCCCCCGCCTACGGCGGGATTCCCACCCGCCTGGCTGACTCCGTTCCCTTCATATGCCGTTTATGTCATTGCCGTTTTTGGATGATCCCTCCTTTTTGCCCAGCTCTCCGGCCTGCAGACTCCTGCCTCTCACCGCTGCCTTTTCGTGTTGTGTGTTGTTGCTGACCTGTTTGCTTGTGTGCCGGCCCCCTCCGCGTCCCTCCGCAGCGGGCTACCAGCAGCGGCCTCCCACCCGGCTCGGGCGCGGGTGTCCGCGGGGTGCCGGTGACGGGGCCCTTGCAGCTACGGTGCGCCATGGCGGAGCGCTGCCTCAAAGCACGGATAGGTGAGACTTGGGGGAACCGCCGGGGAAAGGGATGAGGACGGCAAGGTTTAGTATCACGGGGCTGGGATGAGTGTGTGGAGCCCGGGGGTCGTGAGAACGCCGCGGGTAGGCATTTGGGTTTCATCAGAAGCCATGGGTTATTATGCCGCATGGCGTTAATTAAAGTCCGGGTTCGGGCAGAAAACATTGAGATGGATCGTGATATGATTTGTGAGATGGTAGCGGAGCCGCGCATGGTACATGGAGTGGCGTGGCTGGGAGCATAAGGGAATTCCTGGGGCAGTACAGATGACAGTGTGTGGATGTGCGTGGGCGGTTGGCGTAAAGGATCGCTTGTTGTGGTTATGGTTTGGTGAACTTGCTATGCGTCTGGAAAACGGCTGATTGGCTTGACGGCGGAAGAGGGTCATGGATTGCTTGACAAGGATGTTTATGGCGTGTGGGGTGTGGTGGACCCGGACAGGGAGGGAGGGGGGCCGAAAAAAACGTGTAATTGGCTTCATATGCGCCTGTGTGGTTTTGTCATCTTATCTCATGAAAATTGTGCAAGCTACTACCACGCCGTCTTAGCACACAGAGCGCCTAGGGTTGGCGTCCCTACTTTTTGGGACCACCTTTCATCACGAGGTATCTTGTCTACAATCCTCCTCCCTATCCTCGCCTTCTCCCTCTGCCCCTTGCATCTCACCCTGTATGTACTCCTCTTCCTTGCCACCTCAAAGCGTTGGGCTTGGTCTTACCTTCCCTGTCCGCTTCCCCGTCCTCTCTCATGCCCAGGCCTCGCCGTGGACCATTTTAACAAAGACTTCAAGAAGGGCTTTGCCGCCATGCAGACCGCCCGGCTGCTGCCCGAGAACCCACCCGCCGGTGACAGCGAGGAAGCCAAGGTTGAGGCGCGCAAAGTGCTGGCCACGCGGCTGGGCCAGTTCCTGCGCACCTGCCCAGGCCTCAACAAGACCACCATTGGGGAGCTGCTGGGAGACCCCGACCCGTTTTACCTGCAGGCGAGTGCCGGCCGTGGGCAGGGGGCTGAGGCTACCGCTGCGGGACTTTGTTTCAGCGGGTTTCAGCAGGGATGCCCCTTCCCTGTTGGGATTTCCTGCGCTGGATTTCCGCCCTCTGCGTAAGGTATATCTTTACAGTTACCTCTGCCCTCCGCCCCTTGGGCACATATTGCTGCAGGTCCTTGAGTCCTACACCATCGGATTTGACTTCGCGCACCTAAAGTTCGACTCAGCGTTGCGAATGTTCCTGGAGAGCTTCAGACTGCCGGGTGGGTGGCTGGCGGTGTGGGTGGGCGGCCTGGCCGAGTGGAACTGCGGTGTTGGGTGCTCGCTCCTCCTCGGACAGGACGGGCCGTCGACATCCACGCGTGTATTACCAGTTTCGTTTCGTAGGTGGTGGTTTCGTGTCCTTGTGGGAGCCTAGCTACCGCTGTTGCTCTTTCGAATCCTTTCCGGCTTGTATGGAGTCTTTTACATCTTTCAGGGGTAACGCAACTTAAGGTGCAACACACACACACACACACACACACGCACAAACTCACACGCACTTACTTGCTGCTGCAAGTAAGCGGCAATGGTAGCGTTTCTTGCATGTTGTTCATGTGTCCCTGCCGCTGCCCTGCAGGCGAGGCCCAGAAGATTGACCGCATCATCAACGCCTTCGGTCGCCACTACTACGCCAGCAACGAGGACGTGTTCCGCGAAGGTGATGCTGCGTACGTGCTCGCGTACTCGGTCATCATGCTCAACACGGACCAGCACAACAACCAGGTGCGCCAACGTTAAGGTCGAAGAACTTCAGGAGGGGAGAGTTGTCAGGCGTGTGGGAGGAACCGGGGCTAGGAAGGCTAGGTCGCGTTGTGTAGGATGGATGCCCAGGTGGCAGAGGGCCACAGGAAGTACATATCAAAGGTGAGAGGCGGGCCCGGATGGCGAAGCTAGACGTACAAGGAGAGGATAGGGCAAGAGCTGGATATAGCTACGGCCTGTTCTCAAGCTCTTGCCTTTAATGGCTCCGGTTTTGCCGGTACCAATCCCAAGCTCAACTTCAAGCCCCTGTCCACAACTCTGCCTTCAAACCACCCCCAGGTCAAGAACAAGATGACGCTCGAGTCGTTCAAACGCAACCTGCGTGGCGTCAACGCCGGGACGGACTTTGACGGGGTTTTTTTGGAGGTAGGCGGCCACTGCGCCGGGAGGCAGCAGTTCCTTACTTGCAGCCCCTTCGCTCCTCGTCTTTGCCGTGCACCATGGCCCCATTCCCTTTCCTGACTTGTAGCGCGCTTCCCTGCCACATCGTGCACTCTGAGTGCCAAGCCTTCAGCCACTATATAATTGACCATGCAATTTCCAGTCAACTAGATGGGTTGCGCCATTTGGGTCACATGCATTTCCTGTGAGCCACGTAGTTGCGATGTGCATGTCGTGTCGATCCGTCTGACTGCATCTACCTTCACTTCTCATGCCTGTCAGTCGGTTCTTTTCTCAGCGCGCCGCTTCTCCGAACGGCTGGATGGAATTAAGAGAATGGTGTTGTTCTTTGGGTGTCAAGGTGAACCATGTGGTGGTATTGTTACAGGCTCCCTTTCCCGGGAGCGAACTACTACCGTGCTGCTGTTGTGGCTTATTTTGGCTGTTCGTTCGGCTGTTTCGTTCTTCCCGTTAACTAATCTCCCCGCCCCGCCCTCCTCAGCGGGCCTCTACTTGGGCTTCATTAGACCATTACTTATGCAGCCTCCCAGAAATTAGGGGGCTTCTGCGTTTCGTGTTCGGATGTAATCAGGGCCCGCTTGCCTTCTCCTTACCCCTCCCCAACCCCGTGCCTGCTAGCGATGCTCTGCTTGCAACCGTTTTGCCCTGTTGCTCCCCTCTGTTTGTCTCACGCTCTGCAGGAGATCTTCACCTCAATCGTCAAGACGCCGTTGCGGCTGTCGGAGCCTGCTTCTATGGACATCAGCGAGCAGTGCTTTTACCAGCTGGCGCAGATTAGCGGCACTCAGCGGGGGCTGGTGGTGCCGTCGGAGGAGGGTGAGGTGATGTCGCAACTCAAGAAGAGGCGGTTGAAATACGATGTTGGTAATTGTGACATCGCGTACATATCCCAAGGGAGCGCAAACCTGGCCATGCTAGGCTGAACGAGTTCAAGTTGAAACGAAAAGAGATAGGACGAGAAAAAAATACACTTATGAAGGAAAGGGTAAGCACTTAATCCCAAGTGGGGGCACTTCGACCAGATATCAGCATGGAAGTTAACTTAGCTTCCATGCTAAGTTATTGTGGTTAGCGTTTCTCCATCGCGTGCAGCATGTCGTCACGCATCTCAGAGCGATGCCCTTATTGTGTACGGATTTCAGCGTGCGCAGCTGGTCCTCCATCATACAAAATTCACATTTCGCGCAGACCCTCGTGTCAGGAGATATGGTTATGTGGGGCAGCTAACGGCTAAGGAACAGCAACACATTGAAAGCGCATGAACGTGATGTGCATTTCCGAAGGACGAAAACCTTTGGACGATTTGCGCGGGGAAACCCATCCAGTGCTTGTAGCACCACGTAGCGACACCGGGTATGGTCTCCCGGCCAGTGGGGAAAACGCAGCTTCCTTGGACGATGCTACGTAAATGCTTAATTTGCCACTTGCGTCCAAATTATGAGAAGACAATTAAACGGCCCGAGACAATTAAACGGCCCGCTGCTTGGTGATAGCGAAACACACTCATCCTTAAGTCTGGCCACTCGAAGACCTTCGATGCCGGTACGAAGAATTCTGACCGCATGCTCAAGGTCACTCGTCAGAAAAGTATCATAGAAATCTCCTAGCCGTTCCCCTTCCTATTCACGAATAAGTTTTGGATTCCAGGAAGCGCACCAACGCGCTCGACCTGGAAACAGGTTATTGGTTGTCGGCCGAAATCAGCCTGGAAGTCGTCTATGGGCCCCCTCCCGGCTTTTGCGGACGTCCCCGCACTTGTGCGGATTTTGCACCGTGTAACCCTTTAGTGTTGGCGATGTGGACCCTGCGAGCCGCCGTAGGAGCTGCATCTGGAGTGACCATTGGGTCTTTCATAGTGCCATCGAGTGCATCTGTCCTGCACTTCAGGGTGGCTAGGGTGGCGCTTGGACCCGAATCTCAGCGCCATAGGATAGCACCCGTACGGACCTGGACCTCGACCAAAATGTAAATGGATGTCAATGGTCCACATTTACAATGCATTTGACCCGTCCAATGAGGCAGACATCCGCCTTCCGGCCTGCCTCTTAACGGCTCACTCTTTGACACGCTACATGTTAGCGCCGTGATCCGTAATGTAAAACAACGTAACGCAACGCACAATCTCTTTCACGGCGACTAGGATTCCGAAGGAGTTGTCATGCACCCCAACGCGGCACCTTCGCCGAAGGGCTTTTATCTGCATGGAAGACAAGCATTCCACACTTGGGCACATATAAAAGCCGCAGAGAGAACCGTCAAAATCTCCAAGGAACAGAGATTGAAAGGAAAGGAGGACAGGAGAGGGAGGCGGATAGGGGATCCTTAGAAAGGGAATTGATGAAGAGGGAGGAAGGTTTGCGTTCTTGGTCACGCGCTAGGTCACTTGAAGCTCCCACATTAACCTCTCCTTCACCCCATATCACACATACACCCCTCGTTAACATGATGTGTCGCAATGCCCTTTTTTTCTCCCTCCGCCGCGTCGTTGTGGGGGTCCCGGGTACCTTTACAGGCCGGCATCTGTTCGACACCACAATGTTTCGGCTTATCTGGGGCCCCGCCGTACACGCCATGTGCGCCATTGTGGATAACTGCTCGAATGAGTCGCTCGTATCGTCGGCACTGGAGGGGTTACAGGTGCGTGTGTTGTTGCCTTTCCCCAGCCCCTTTCCATCGTAATTAATTTATCCTTCCTTTCCTCGCTTTCCTTGCTGGTCCTGCACTCCAGATGGCCTGCCAAATCGCGGCAGCGCACGAGTTAGAGGATGTGGCAGACTCGATTATTGTCAACCTGTCCAAGATTCCCTTGCAGCATCTGGCAGCGGTGAGTAGGGGGAAAGAAGAGAGAAGGCATGGGAATGCACGGGGGGTGGCTTGCGGACTGGTGTCGCTGGGTGCTGGCCCGGCTTGGTCCAGTTTGGACTGTGTGTTCGGCTGTGCTAAGGATAGGCCTGCAGGGCGGCTCAGTGGGGTAGTGAACACATTGATTGACATAGGCACAAGGGGCGGATTTGGGTGGGAAGGCGCGTGGTGATGATGGTGGTTTGGGAAGGGACATGTCCTTCACCTGCGTCCAATCTCCCAACCCCTTTCCATCATGCATGCTTCCAAACCCCCATCTCAATCGCCAGCCACTAACCCGTTAACCCATTCACATAATCCTCCCTCCTACCGATTCCGGTTTTCAGGTGCCCACATTGTCCCGCGCGGATGTCATGTTTGGCCGTGACTACAAGATACGGGCGGTGACGAGCACCCTAGCTATCGTGATCAACAAGTGAGATTGCGCTTCTCGAGTATGTCTGAGGAGTTTAGAACGTAGCTACGTTTGGTGCTGACGCTGAAGCTGTTGTTGTTGGTGGTGATGATGACGGTGCCACCTAGTAGCCCTAGGACGGGGATGAGAAGGTGTTGAAGGCAGGGTTGCATAGCAGAGGGCCAGAGCGCTGCCTTAATGAGAGGTCGTGGATATCCTTGCGCACATCACCTGCACGAATCCCCCGATATCGTGCAGGCACGGCGACTGCCTTCGCGGTGGCTGGGCAAACGTGTTGGACCTGGTGCTGCACCTCTACCGCAAGATGCTGCTGCCAGACAGCTTCTGCAAGGCACTCAACGGTAGGCGAGGGAAGGCGCGGGGAACAAGGCGAAGGAAAGTGGAAAGGGAGGAGAGCTGAAAAGGCTCTCTGAGCATGTAAAGCTTGTGAAAGGGCTATCTGAGCATGATACGTTTTAGCTTGTTATCCTCAGACAACCCGATCTTCATTACGCTGCGCAATCTAGGGGTTTAATAAACGAGGTTAAAAGTACGGTGACGCTCTCCTTGTAGGGGCAGCGCCGGCAGGGGAGAGTATTGGGGGAGGGCCAAAGGAGCTGTTGTTGGTGGCCACTGCGACCTGTGCCGGATCGCTCGGACAGGCGGTCGGGGTCGGGAGGGCCCCCCGGGAACTTAAGGGTCTGTTTTCTATGGTACTGCTATAGGTTCGGTCCTGGGGTTTGGGGACTCTGCCACCATCTGTTGTCACTGAAGTCAAATTTCCTTCTTCTCCTCCTTCTTCTTCTTCTCCAATACCTAAAGCATAGCTTGTTACCCCTCCCATCACCTCGGTTGTGTCTCAGGTGATGTGGACGGCGATGGCGGGTTGGTGGTTCGGGAGGTGGATAGCGTGTCGCTCAAGGTGCGGCGGCACCTGCTGTTGCGGCAGGGCTCTAACTCCACCGGTGCATCGTCCATTTTCAAGCATATATCCAGGTGGGTGGGGCCGGGGCCTGGCGTACGAGGCCATACGATGCCAGACGGGCCCAAGGACCACTTGCCGATCCTCCCCGCCTCCGCATGTGCTGGCTGAGGTGCGGAGTCTTTTGGAGGTAGTGACAGGTTAATAAAATTGCTCGAACCGTTGGCCCTTATGCCCAAATCCTTCGATTTAGGTTCCTTCGGTTTGGGTTTTTGAGTTCGCCCGCAATTTCCGTCCTCAATTTCCCACCGCCTCTCACTTCCCGACCGTCGTCGCCACCCTCCTGGGCACACCACCTACCGGCAGCAGCTTCACGCAGATCTTAACTCTGGGCAGTGACCTCCCCCAATCCGAGTCGTCGGTCGGACGCGCCTCACGCGCTGACGGCACGCAAAGCTCTGCCGTGGCCGCGGCACGGGCGGACATGGACAAGGCGGATATGCAGCTTAGCGAGGTGGAGCGGGCGGCCGTGGCTCGGGCCGAGGAGTGCCTCACGGCATGCTGCTTGGAGGACGCCTTTACGGATAGCAAGTTCTTGAAGCAAGGTGGGTTTGGTGCTGGCATATATGCGGTATATGGGTTTGGTGTTGGCTATGTGCGGTTGCAGTAGGCGCCCTTGCCCGGGTCTGATCTTACCTTGTTAAGCACCCTCCGACAGCCGCCGACTACCTTGTGGACGGTAAATAGTTGGTGCTCCGCACAACCAGCGGTTCACAGTTTAGAATGCTGAGTTCTCTGTGTTCGCTGGTCTTTTCCTGAACCCTAAGTCCCATCCCAACTTCTTTGCGCTTGCGTCTTCCTGTTTAGAGTCTCTGGTGCAGCTGGTTCGCGCCATCTGCTCCAGCTCTGGGCCTATCCCACGCTCCAACTCTTCTTTGGGCAGCTATCCCTGGGACGTGTCGGAGGTGTGTCTGGAGCTGCTCTACACGGTCTTGCTCCGGAACCGGGACCGGATCACGCTGCTGTGGCCGCGCGCCTATGAACATTTCCAGGTGGGTCAGGGTGATATATCGTGATGCGTACGGTGGAGTGAATCGTTCGCAGTAACATAGTTATGTACCCCACCTATACCGAACGGGGGGGGCTTTCGGGGTGGTGGGGCCCGGGAGTGTCGCGGGGGTGTCGGGATTGCAGGCTCTCGCACATCTATGGTCCGTCTCCTGCTCCTTCATCCCGTTCGTACTCTGCAGCGTGGCTCTCCCAAGCCTTGTGTTGCGTTCCCCCACGTCGCCCATCTCCTCCGTTTTGTCCTCCTCCTCTTCTGATGGTACGTCGATTTGTGTTTTCTTCGGCGCAGTTGTTGGACGGCTGAGCTGTCTGTCCGGCCTTGCCTTGCTCTGGTACCTTTTAGCACATGGACCCCATCCAGTCCGAACCGCATCATTCACAACGTTGCCCCACACCCTGGATGATAAATTAAGCCACTCCCTCACAACCCTCCTTTCTACACCACATTTTCACCACGGGCAGACCATCTTGAGCCACTCTCGCGAGTGCGAGCCGGTGCTTGTGCAGAAGGCCATCATGGCCATGCTGCGGCTTTGCCAGCGCCTGCTGCCGTACAAGGCGGCGGATATTAGCGAGCCGCTCATGCGGGGCATACAGCTGCTGTCGCTGGTCGATGAGCAGGTGGGGTACATCTCCTCATATGCTTGAAGACATTATGCTGATATAGTTAGGACAGGATATAATATAACAGCACTAGCTTTGGGACGATGGCGCCATGCTCGAGGCTTAAATGGACGCGGCATGGATTACGTCGTTTGTGCTGTCCAACTCTCCATAACCACGTCTATCCCGCGCGTCTTATTGACCTCTGAACTGATACCCTGCCCATTCTGTCCGCTTACTACGTGCTCATCCCACTTTTCGCTGAGGCTTTATTACTTCCCTGAAAGCCAAGCCGTGACATGAAACCCGCATCCGCCATTCTGCAGGTGGCTAACGACCTGGCGTCCACCATTGCCTCGGAGATCCAATCACTGTTGCAGGTGCGGCGTGCGATCGGGTCCTGTGCGGTGGTTGGGTGGTTGGGTAGCTGAATGGGTGGGGGGTATTATAAGTGGTAGGGGTGCGAGTCAAATTCATGTTCCGAGCCGGAATCGGGTGCTACTGTTCGTCATGTTTTCTTCATCGTCACCTGCCTTCGTCCACCCCTTTTCACCACCTTTGCCCCTCCGTCTTCGAATCCCCTGCCAGGGCGCTGCCGCCTACCTGACGAGCACTCAGGCCTGGATGAGCATCTGCACGCTGATCAAGGTCATCCACTTGGACCCACCCTCCTTTCCGGTGTGCCTGGACACAATCACATGGTGGGCAGGTGGTGGGTTGGGGGGTTGGCGGGCGGTGAGTTGGTGGCGGCATGCCAGCAGCTCGGTGGCAGCTTGCGGGGTGCCTAGGGGGCCACCCTGGCTGGCTAATGTTAGCAGACCTTTCAAGGCAGAGTCCGGAACAGGGGAAAAGGAGGGACAAGTTGACGCCAGAGCACCTTATCGTTGTGGGACCGAATCGATTCCTGACCAGTTTCCTGCTCCCTGCTACTTTCCTCCTCCCCCTCATGCATAACCATTCTTCCCGGTTCCTCCGTCTCCTGCTGGCCCCCTAGGGTTTGCAATGAGACGCTGTCCATGATCAACTTCACGGCGGTGGTGCCCACGGCGGTGGACTTGTTGGAGAGGGCAGTGGCCGACCCGCGCAGCGGGGAGTGGAAGGGCCACCCAGCGCACATTGGCCAAGCCATCCGGGTCGTCACGTCTGTAGGTGCGTGCTGGCGGTGGGGGAGGTGGTGTCACGTTACGTCCGTAGGTGGGTGCTGGGGGAACCGAGTGTCAGGCTGACAGAGCACCTTTATCGGAATGTAGGCCCTGCGGCTATAGATGGATCGAAGGAGGGATGCCTCGCGTGCCGTGGTTGCTTTATACTTCTTGGGCTTGCCTTCTTATCGGCATTAATTTTGGTGTTGTATTGATGATGGTATGTTGGTGTTGGTTGTGGTCGTCTTGCCGGGCGCCGGGGGAGCCTAACGACGCCATACCATGCCATTCTTACTTCGTCAGGAGTTGCGACTTTCTCTGTGATTATTGTTGCCCGTGCCTGTGCTCCCCCGCGTCACTGACTGGGCCTGCTCTGACGCACCCTAAATGGGGTTCCTGCGTCTGCCCGCACGTGCACATCTTTTCTGCTTTTTTTTCTGTCCCCAAAGCTCCAGCTCCAGCGCCTGGGCGTGAATGTCAGGTAGTAGTTAAATCAGATGCCACCCAAGCCCAATGCATCCGTTGATATCCCCCCTGCACATACACACACATGCAGCATTTCTCTTGCCTGGGCCGCACCGCGCATTACGGCGTTGCCTTTCGTTCCATCATGGCCTGTCCTGCACAGAGGAATGGTTGGAGCTGTGGTGGATTTCCTCTCAAGCCAAGCACTCCCCGGAGGCGCTCGAGGGACTGGGCTTCACCGCCTTCAAGCTGGACTCGTGGCACTTGCTCTTAGGCTGGTTGTGCCGCCTGGCGAAGAACCACAATGTAGAGGTGGGGAGGATAGGTGTGCGGGAGTGGATGGGCGAGAGTGACGGAGGAATGGCGGAATCCCGTCATGGCGCAGCTACCACCCTTCCCACCGCTAGCAGGCCTATCCCTCCCACCCAGTGTCTCCCCCTCTCTCTTCCTCCATGTTTTTTCAGTGATGGCCTTCCGGCCATGTCCGTAACTTTCTGCCCCTCGCCCGTTTCGTTTTCCCCATGCAAAGCGCCCCTGACCGCTTCCCGCCTGTCCCTCTGCTTTCCTCCCTTTGGTCCCTACCTCCTCCTCGCTTCCTGCCAGGTCCGTAGCGGTACCCTGCAATGTCTCCAGCGTGCCGTGGTGTCGGCGGAGAAGCTGGCCATCCCCGCGGAGGGCCTCACGCGCGCGCTGCAGGAGCTGCTGCTGCCGCTGGGCCAGGACTTGGTCAAGATGCTGGGGTCCTCGGCGGCCAGGAGCATGCCGCAGGTGCGGTACCGGGATGCGGCAGTACGTTGGTACCGTCTGTATGGATAAGCACTTCGCATGATTATTATTGCATCCATCCCGTCCGCCGTGCGCATGGACCAGGAACTGCCAAAGTTACGAGGACGTGCCGCGGTACGTTTCGCATGCTATGGGCTCATGCGGACGGTTGCGAAAGCGCCGCTGAAGGGAACGACAGGCGGGGGGCCCTCCTGCCTTTTAACCTCTTTCCCCCCTGCCTTTCGGCCTCTTCCTTCCCCGCTTTCAGCCTCGTCCTCCCCTGCCTTTCGGCCCCTCTTCCCTAAGAACTTTGTCGACTCTATCTGTCTGCTATTGGGGACCTTGAGAAGCTAACCCGCCGAATTTCTTGAGCTGGTTATAACATGTCTTCATCCTTCCTGCTCCTCGCCTCGTGTTCGCAGTGCGATGTGACTGTGCGTGAGCTGGTACGCGCGCTCTCCAAGATGGTGCTGCTGTTCCATGCGCAGGTCGGTGCATGCGAAAGAGATTGGACGTAACCGTCTACGGGGTTATGGGGGTATGACGTGAGGAGCATATCGGCGTTAGGCGGGCAGGTCTGGGCCTCGGTTTCGTTTTCCCTTTTTCAGCTTTGGGCACTCCGCAATCGCGAGGAGGGCTTGGAAAGCGCTCCCCCGTGACTCAATAGCCCTTTTTCCAGCGCAACCCGTCTCTGCCGAGTAGGGGTAGTGGCTGGTTTGCTCTTCGAGTCCGGTGTAGGCGTGCTCCCATCTACCCTTTTCCCCTTTCCTTGGTCCCCCCTTGCGCCCTGTATATATTTCTGATGCAGTATCTGTCTTAAATCCTGGAGTACCCGTCTACCTCTGCTGTCTGCTCCAGTTGTCAGTGGTTCGCCTTGCGGCCTTCCTGTTACATGTTACGGTTATCTCCCCTTCTGCCTGCTGCGCCCTGGCCCTACCCGCCCCGGGTCTTAACGCTAATCCTGGCCTGGCCCTGAACCCCGGGGACCATCCTCTATCTTCCACTCCTCCTCAGTTGTCAAGCCTCCCAACGTTCGGTCGCGTGTGGCGGGGTATCTTGGATGTGATGGCGGTTGCGGCCGCAGCAAACAACCGCATGAACGGCGAGGTGCTGGCGGAGGCGCTACCTGAGGCTGCCAAGAATATGCTGCTCGTGATGCACAGTAATGTGAGGAGGATGGGAAGGTGGAGGGCGCTAGGCTGCATTTTTCCTTTGGGGGATGTATGTGCGTGTGTGTGTGTGTGGACCAACCGCCCTCTACTAAACCCCTCCGTCCTATTTGCGCTTATGAGGCGACACATCGCTGCAGCAAGTTCCACGCGTCTGTTTTACATCAACCCCGGGCCCCGGGTACCATTGCCCCTGTCTTCCCCACCCCGAGCCGGCTTCCTGCAACGCGGCGTGCAGTCCTGCATGCAATGCCCCAACCCACTTTGCCAACACTTCGTTACATTTAAACCCTCCGAAACATGTAACAAATAACATGTGTTCCTCTCTTCACCTGCGTGATGTGCCCTCCCGGTAGAAAATCCTGGTAGAGGGCTGGAAGGACCAGGACGGCACCGACCTGTGGGACTACACGTGGAGGCAAATCGCCAAGGCAGCACCCGGGGTCACGTTGCAGTCGCTGACGGGACACGGGGCGGCAGCGCGGGCGGCGGCAGCGGCCGGGGACAACGGGGGGCAATGAAAGCCCCGGGGTGGGCGCGGCGACGGCGGCGGCGACGGGGGCGGAATCGAATAGAATGTAGGGAAAGGTCTTGTCGGTTCGGATGGATCGGCTGCTTTAGTTGGGGAGCGGCGTGAAGCCGATGGCGCAGACGATGGGGTTAGGGGGAATGGCAGGATGGCCTTGAACAGCCACGGCAATTGTTGACCGTGCTGCTCATGTAGGGCGCTAGGTACTGAGCTCAAGGGGACATGGTAATAGCTGTAGTGGTAGTGAGCATGGGCGCGGGGGTAATCAGGGAATTGGGGGTAGCGCAGCGGTCCTTCTTTCCCCAGTGTCGGCGTATGTTGCGGAGCCACTTTTTGTTATGTAAGATGGTGACTGATGTGGCAAACTTGGACCGTCTTGAGATGTAAGGATTTCATGTGCGTGTGTCGGTCAAGTTGCCCGTGTGGTGCGCGTGTGGCTAGGTGCGGATTGGTAACGCAACGTATTGGTTGGCTGGCAGGGTGTGTGCTGTGCGGCTGCTGCAATGCGAGCGCTGTTTGGGTGGCGACGGGTTGTTAGGCGAGGTCTTGCGATTGTGAGGCCGGCTGGCGCGGGATCATTAGGACGGTAACTTCAGAAAGGCCTGTGCATGGGCGGACGGATTTCCTTCTTCACCGGCATGTTGGGCAGATGAAGGTCAGAATGGGCGCAGGCCCCAAGACGTGATGGCGTCTTTGGGCTTTGAGGTTCCTGGAAAGCAGAGCGCTGAGTTTTTTCTGCAATCATGTGGTAGAGCTGTTGGCAGTAGAGGCGAGGGAAGGGACGCAAATGGGCGACAGGGCTGGTCGTGCTCCACTGTGCACAGTCTCTAGGGCAGAGGAGGATAAGGGCCCATACAGCTGCGGCGCATGCTGCTGCTGCTGCTTCTAAGCGCTGCCACCGGATGAGGCTGATCCTGCCCCGGCCGTCCCGTAAGATGGATGATCCCCTCCTGTTAGTGAGTTAGGGGATGATTGCATGGGTGCGTGGAGGCGGGCTGTAGATTTGCTTCTACTTTCATGTGCGTGCTTCTGCTGCGCTTGACTCGGCTGCTGCTGCTGCTGCTGCTGCTACTGCTCCGTAACAATAGCAGCTGAATGCAAGCAAGGCCCCGGGATCGGGGCGCTTATGGCACGAGGTTTATTAGTTCAGACGAGACGAACTGGAGGTCTGCTCGCTGCAATGCGTCCGATTTGAAGCGATTAAGGAGTGCACATGGTTCAGGACATGTAGAACAAACGGAGATGCAACACAGACGTGTGATCGACCGACAGACGGATTGACAAGGTGGCCCATGGCCTGCTTTGGCACTGTACACGACACGAAGATGGCTTGCTCACGACTTGGCGAACAGGTGCAGACGAGACGGGCTGCTGGAGACGGCGGGGACCAACCGCCTAGGTGCGTACCAACCTTGCCTTAGCGTGTGAGACAGGGGAAGCTGTGTTGCCGTATGACCTGGGCATCCGCACTCTCAATGACGGCCTAAGGGCTCGGCCTGGAAAAATTTGGGAGTTGCTTAAGATGCTGCGCTGGCTTGGGGCCAGTTCCGGAGGAGGTGCAGGATATGTGTCGACTGACCCATCTGCCTGGTCGCCCCTGGCTTGATCTCTGTGCGCAGTCCTCTCGTGCTGTCGTCCTGCGCGGCGTTGCATGAGGGTTGCCGTAGTGAAAAGGGAGCGCGGAACCGCCGCTTGCGTGCACGTCCCGTCTGCCTGCGGCGGCGTGCCTTTGACAAAGGCTGGCTGTCGAAGTGCATCCCTTGTTGAGACCATTGCTGGGATAGATCGGCCGCATTTGCGGGGGTATGTGTTCATACGGACACAGCGCAAGGCAGCGCAGCGCATGCATGAGTACCATGACGACACGTAACAGCGATCCGTGGGAAATAAGTGGGTGCGTGTGGGGGTGCTCGTTATCCTTAGTGTGTGCTTGCAAGCGCGTGTAGTGGGATATGGAGGCCTTACTGTCGTCGCCCGGCTTGCTTCGGAGATGATGCTAGAGACACAAAGCCAGGGCGGCGTCGCGGGGATTAGATGGTGGTTGGGGGATGGGGCTGGTTTCGGTGGATTTGGATTTTGATCTAACGCGGGGTTGTGGATTGGCTGGGGGCATGATGGCCTTGCTGGTGCCCTCAGTTCAACTTAAAGCTGGGTTTAGTACATTCGGATTTGTTACATGGACGTGGGGCCCTAACATGGATGTGGTGCGTGGGCACCGCGAATACCAACGTAGCGGCTTGTCGGCATGGGCTTGGTTCGCGTTGCCGAAGGTGACTATGCAGAGGAGGCACCCAGGTGTCGCCATGTAAGCATGAAGACAGGTTTACGCCGAATACCCTCTTGCTGCGATATGGAAGCTGTAGCGAAGCAGGACTCGGTGCTTCCGCCCAGTCTGTCTTGGGTCAGGAGCCCGCAGATTTTAAATACCGGGCTACATACCGCCCATGGCCGATATCACTTCCAGCATGCTTATTCCGACCTGCCAGGAATGGTCTGAGCAATGAAGTCTTTTGCCTGACTGGCAATAGATATGTACTTCGCGCATGGAACATATGCATTGATTTTAAGGACTGTGATTCCGCTTTTAGTGGATTTCTTCATGCCACGATTTCATATACAGATTATGCATTTTTTGGGGGCCCCGCCCAAAAAGGTTCATATATCATGTCTGACTGTCAGGATTCCTGAATGGCCGTTGGGCGACGCACTGTATACGCTGCCATTTCCGGAACCCCTGATAAAGGCCCAGCTACTCTGATCAGCATGATTTCCCAGTTAGCACGTCTAGCCGCTTCAGTTAGACAGTAGCACTGTGTAGCACATATAGCGCTTGGTCGGTCCGTGCCCGCCTGCTGTAGCCTCATGAATTCCATTACCATACATGACCACAGCAGACCATAAGGAATGTATCAATAGGTAGGGAACTGATATGTTGGTTGGACTGATGCAGACTCCTTTCAATGTTCGACACAAAGGAAATGGAAACTGCGCCACGAGGCGATTTTTTCTAGGCGGACAGCGACGTTGAAGAAGCCCAGAAGGCCTGGCGTTGCAAAAAAGAGCAAAGATTAAACTTGCAATATAGTAGCAAGGCATATTAGGTCCTGCGACGCCACGATCGTGGCGTCGTGTAGCGCTCTCTCGCGAGAGAGCGCTACACCCCGGGGGAACCTGATTGGTTGGGATCCCAACTTCAAATCCCGTCTGAATCATGTAATTTGCGACATCCTCTACGGCACTAGCAGGAGTATGACTCTTAATAACCCCCGTTAAGCACTGGATGGGTGCGTGCCGGACATCTCGACATCTAGACATTTCCAGACATCTCGTTGTTTTATTGTGTGTGGTTGTTTTATTATTTTATTATAAGCGGACGAAGGAGGACGATGATGGTCCACGTATCCGCACTGACAACGATTTACCGTCCATGGGCTCCCCGGCTTTTACGGACACTCCCGCACAAGTGCTTGTGCGGAACTTGTAACTTGTACTTATAAAATCGTTTATGCCATCGCCCGCGTACAACGCCGCACAGGCTTCCCACGGGTAAGCTTGCCACCAATTACAGCTTTTAATCGACCTTGCAGTCACGTCAAAAGTGTAAGCGCGCGCGTCGCGTTGGTAGAATGGAGCGTCAGCCGCCCGCTGTCGCGTTTCACTGCTCGGTTGAACCCCCACAAAAAGAAGAACCCGCGCGGGAACTTGTGCGAAACCTTGGCATATAGATGGAGACATTAGATGGCTAGCTAGCAAGCGGCCTGAGGGCTGCTATTTCGTCTGGTTTTGCGTCTGTTCGCCGCGCAGAGCACAATGTCAACTGCGCCTGACGCGCACTCGTGTGTTGACTCAACAAGATCATATGCATATCACACTGTAGATAAATGGGCCATTCCTATAATATTCTAATTATCCGTACAATGTAGCAAAACGATTTCTCCCGGACAGTCCTTGGCGGACGTAGGCAGTATCGCGCGTAATAATCATGCTTGCAATGCCCAAGTAAGCTTGTATTTTTGGTAATGGATTTTAACACAACACCCTCTTGAGCGCCGCGCGTGTCGCGAAGGACGTTGCGGAGGGCTGCGCCAATTGTTTTGCGCTTATGCAACAAGCGCAATCGCCTCCTCGTTTCCTAAGACAGTTTAAAACCGTTGCAAGTGGCGAGCCGTAGCCGATGACCCGTTCTGCATGCCGTCCATTCAGGAGGAATTTGCCCGCCCTGTTGCCCGCCAGCCCGACAATGAGTTATCCTTTGGGGAAACAGCACGATCACCGACCCACAAATTTTAAGAGGATCGTCCCATAGCGTGACGTGATTAGAGCGCTCGCATTCCGTGTCTTACGTGTTGGCGTGCACTGACGCCGGGAAACTCCCCGGCACTTAATGATACGGAAACGAGCGGAAACCTGGTGGTCAAGAGCGACAAATAATTACCGGAGTGCCTCTCTTTTAGCCTATTTCAAAAGCAGACCCCTTTACAAAATGTTTGCTGACTTGCATGCAGATGTTCAGAGAAAGGGCTTTGCTGACACCGTAATCAAAACATCAAGTCCTGTTACCCCTCACGCAGCATTTTTTCATCGATCAAATCACTGCACACACGAATTTATACATTAATACCTATTATCCTTCGCTTAGAAGGATAACATTTCTGCTACGGCGCATGACTGCTACGCGTTTAAAGGCCACTATTACAATTGTATTGCTGCATTGCTCCATTGCTATACACTTTAATCCAGGATTTGCGAATGCTAGACGCGCTTTATCGCTGACCTCTGACCTGGGTCAGCAGGACGAAGCGAAAAGCCGCGTGCCGGCCACGCACGTCCAAAGCGATCGCGTGACGCGCACCAAAGCAATTGCAGAAATAATTTCTAATCACTTTTTGGAATGGAACGTCACAGCTGGTCAGATGGGCCCAGAACCCTCCGCCGGCGTCCTTGCTTCACGCATCAGCCATGACCACGACCTGGCAGTTCAGCTGACCTATGTCGTCGACGTGGCCGGAAAAATGGTACAGATATTACATGCTTGTAAACATAGCGACGGTGATGGAACTGCGGTGGCTCGTTGCCCAAGCCCTGTCCCCGAGCTGCTCCAGGGCGACACCCTGTCCTTCCTGTCCTCCGTCCTGCGCACCTACCCCCGCGGCCCCACCAGCCGGCAAGCCCTGGCCAACTGGACCGCAGCCGCCACCGCCTTCCTGCAGGACCACCAACGAAGACAGCGCCAGCAGAGACTAACCGCACAGAGTTTGGCAGATGCGGCAGCCGACGTGGCAGTGTTCCTGTCCTCCAAACGCGCTTTTCCCGCGCCCGCTGCCGCCACCGCGGCGGACCGGAACACGGCCGACGACAAAGGGGACGATGTGCCGGGTCTCATGGAGGTACCACCGAGGCCCAGAGCCAAGGGCACTGGTGCCGGCTGCATTGGCGACAGCAGTAGCGGTGATGGCTGTGGCAGTGGCAGCGGTGGAGATCATACTAGAAACAGCGCTGAGGCAGCTACAGTAACCGGATTGCCTTCCAGGCGGGCATTGATGACGGCGGCAACTCCCGCTGGTAAAGCTGCTCGCAGCAGCAGCGGCAACAGCAGTAGCAAAGGAGGCTCCCGCGCCATTGATGTAACCATAGGCGGGGACAGCGGCGCGGGCGACGAAGGAGAGGGCGAAGCAGAGGGCAACGCGCGGCGCCATTCCGGAGATGGGGGCGATGCGGTTGATGGCGATAGGGATGAGGACTGGGGCGCGACGGGCTTAGGGAGTGATGAGTTCAGCGACGATGATGCCGCTGCCGACGACTTGTCCATGATGCCGGAGATTCCCACCAACATTACAGGCGTGCAGTACGGCGGTTTGCCGTTAGTACGGCGGGTTTTGCTGGCACAGCTGCTGCTGGGCTGGATGAACGGGATACGGCTAGGAGTTCCGGATTTGTCCTTTGCAATTGAGGAGGACTTCGCGCGATTGGTTAAACAGGTACGTGCTCCGGGTTTGTGAGCTTTGTTAGTTTTGTGCGGTAGCAAACTTCGCAATTTTTTTCCTTTTACACTGTACGTGATTGTGTGTGTATGTCTGTGCCCATGCATGGGTCTGTGTGTTTGTGTGGGAGAGAGGGAGGGAGGGAGGAGGGGGAGGGAGGGAGAGAGGAGGGGAGGAGGGAAGGTGGAAGGGGGGGGGAAAATGAGGGAGGGAAAGAGAGGGGGAGGGAGGGAGGAAGGGAAGAAGGAAAAGTGTTCCGGAAATTGGATAGCAAGGTGCGCGTGAGGTATGCAAAAGGCTTGACTGTGGCATACCGTACAATCGTACATGTCGTACAGATGTACGAAATTCACGTGGAATCCGTGGCGCAACGTGCCATCATGGAATACTTCCACATCTCCAAGGCGGGCGGCACCAGCTGGACCTCAGCGGCGGGTGCGTGGAGGGCGGTTGGCAGTTGGTAGTTGGTAGTTGGCGGTTAATGTAGCTGAGTGGACCAGCGGCCGGAATGGGGCCTTGTATAGCTTCGGGGTTCAGCACACTCCTTGCTGTGATCAGCTGCAGCAGCAGCCTGTATGTTGTGGCTTAAAGGGGGGTTGTGCTTGCGCTGCTGAGCTTAGCCATGTAACCTCTCCAGGTGGGGTATCCTGGCAGCGTCTCTCCCCCATTCACTTTCCCCATCAGCGCCACTCGTCTGCGTTTCGTAGTCTTTCCCCATCCGCTCGCTCTATTCTATTCGGTCTGCTCGTCGTTCTGCTGGTCGTTCCCAGCGCCGTATTCCCTCCGCCGAATCGCGCACCCCTCGCAGGCCTCAGCGGCTGCCAGAAGCCCCGCGCCAACGCCGCTCGTGTTCGAGGTCTTGACGACGATTGCCGCTGGATTAACGGCACGTTACTGCGAGATCTGGGCATCGAAATACATCGGAACAGCAACGGGCAGTGAGTCGAAGGGCCCAACACGCCTTCACATCTGCTTCCTGGTTCCTGTTCATTGTTTGTCGGATGCCTACTTTCTGGTCTTGCTCGTGGCCGGAATGTATGGCCTTTTACATGTATTGAGATTGTCCTGATAAGGGCATAGCAGGGCTGCAGAAGCTGCCACTTAAAGCCGCCTCCAATCCACAACTTGGCGGCAATTGCGATGTACCTCCGAGCACACAACGCCCTGCCCCCCCCATATACATATATACACATATATATGTATGTATATACATATATACATATATATACATATATATATACTCATGTATGTATTCATGTGTGGTACGGCATGCAACCCGACACGTTGGCAGGGTGTGCTCTCGCTTCGACATGGTGGAACGACATTCACACATGCGCGACTGCGTCGATCGTCTACACCATTCTCTAGCACGTGGCTACCAGTACATATCCAACGAGTATACATTGCACGGCGGCGTGTACAGCATGTACGACACGCACATATGTCCCCAATTCGTCAATGTGATTAGCATCAGGTAAAGGGTTCATGACCGATGCGCAAACGTGCGTGCACTGAACATGTTTAACAGTGCGTCTAGCTGTGTGTCTGTCTGTAAGCCTGCGGGTTTTGCGTCTATGCCGGATTGTCGGCTTTAGTCTTGCCTTTCTGCTAGCCTGCTCGCCGTCTGCGTGCCTGTCTGCCTGTCTGTCTGTCTGGTTGTCTGTCTGTCTGTCTGTCTGTCTGTCTTGTCTGCTTGCCTGCTTGGCTATTTGACGCTCAGCCTGTCTGCCAGGTCGCCTGCCTAATTGTCTGCTTTCCTGCCTGCATTATGTCTACCTGGCTATGCGTGGCTACCAACGAGTACATATCTTGGGTCGCCCGTTGACGGTTCGTGGCTGGGTTGCGTTGCATTTTTCCTAAACCCTTTCCATCTCCCCTTGCCACCCCTCGCCTTCCTTCCCACTCTTCTCCTGCCCCTCACCCCGCCGGGACCACCCTGCTTAGGGAGCCCCTGTCGCGGCTTGTGAGCAACATCAAGTACATGCTCGTACGATTACGCACGACGCTCTTTCGAAGGCATCCCGGTCCGGAGCTATTTCGTCAGCTCTTTTGCAACGCGTCTGCTTCCGTATGGGAGATGTACTCGCCCCCCGTAGCGGACAACTACAACATACGGTGAGTGATAGGCCGGCGGAAGATGTGTTTTGCGTCCTGATGGAAAAGAGGCAACAGTGCACATGTACAGAACGTGACTGCCACATTACGGCACAGTAAAATAAAGTACTGTACAGTACAGTGCGAAACAGCGCTGTCACAGCTTACTAGCTGTATGATACCGTATAAACCTCTTAAGTACGCAACCTCGCCGCCCTCGAGCCCCGTTCCCCCCTTCCCCGTTGCCTCGCGGATACAGGACGCTGGTGGGCGAGCGTGCCTTTCACGCGCCGCTGCACGGCATTGGGGAGGCCCATGAGGCAGTTGCCAAGAAGCTGCTGCTGCAGTACGATTTAGTTCTGGATCTCAATGCGGGTGACGCGGCTGCAGACCGGGTGATGCGCGAGGGGCTGGGCTGGCACAAGACACTGGCTGAGGTGCGTGTGCGGGCGGGAGGACGTGTATGTGTGCGTGTATGTGTGCGTGTTATGTGTGCGTGTTATGTGTGTGTTTGTCTGTGTAGGATAGGGGGAATGGGCGAGGAAAGGCAAGCAGAACCTCATGAAGCGGGACAAAACCGCACGGAAGCGCGAACACGAAAATGCATAATCTCTGAGTCATGTTTGTCACTGTTTCCGTTGTGTGTACGGCATTTTGCCCATCGCCCTTCCATCGGTGCCTCGGTGCTTGATACACGCAGTAACGTGCGGTGTTTGTCCGTACCGTACGGCAGGTTCGCGTTTGGACCATAGAGCGGCTGGTAAGGAAGTCTGGCCTGGACTTGGGAGCGGCCTGCGCCCTGGGGGACTTGACGCCACTGCTTGTACGGCAAGTATACGACCAGCGATGGTACAGGTACGGACGCTTGGTGACAGGTCCTTCGTGTCGTAACGTGTTAAGGCTGCCTAGTTTGCAGGTTCCGGAGGCACCGCCGATAAAGCAGAGGGTTGGAGGTTCGGACCTCCCGTTCGGAGAGGCTCTTCGACTTCTTCCATCCGCAATTGTGGCCCCGTTCCGAGGCCGCTTGCCCCCTTGATATCCCCACCTGCCTTTTCCCCACGTTGTCGTCCTCCGCACGCCCCTGTGTTCCCTGCCGCGCTGAGCCGTGCCGAGCTGTGTGCCTGCCTACACATCGCCCCTCTCATTCGCAGTTTCGGTCGCACTCTGAGTCACTTGGATCAGCTGTTCCTCTCAGCAGCGGCTCACCTGGGATTGAAGCCCTGGCCACAAGACTGGGCGCAAAAAGCGTGGGGCCTGGAGGCGGGCGCCGCAGCTTCCGCGGATGAGGAGCTCCTGGGCCGTTGTGGGTTGCTGGGTGCGACGCAGGCGCTGCGGCATGTTCCGCTGGGCGACTAAATGATGTATGTGTGTAGGTAGGTACGTACGTACGTGAGTGGGTAGCTAGCATCGTGTTGGCGGATTTAATTTGCGTGGAGTGGCGTGGGGGAAAATGCGTAGCGCGGTTGGAGGGGTGAAGGGCGGACGTCCGGTGTGATCATGCGTGCTGAAAAGAGTGACGGCTTCATGGTTGGGCGCGTCGCATGCGGTATATATAAAACATGGCATTAGGAATAATGCGCACTTGTGTTGCTGTACATGGACAATGTACAGGTATGATGTGCACGTGTATACATTCAAGTTCTATGTGGAACATGTGATGACGTGATTTTAATGTGATTGCGATCCTCAAGAAGAGTGAGATGGGCGATCCAGGAATGCATATTGGCGGAAAGCATATTTATCCATGCCTAGACACTTCCTTGTTGCCGACACGATCCGTCGTGCATAAGTCCGTACATATCCATCTCGGTCGATAGTAGATAGTCCTTTTTGTCTTCCTGACCGGGTTCACTGCGAGGAGCGGGCGCGATACAGCCCACCGGCCCGCTCTAGATCTGTTATTATGGCCCTTTTCCAAGGGTGCTACATTGCCTACATGACCTTCTACCCACTTACCGAACCGTATGACATTGTTGTTCTCATACTGTCGGCCTCGTAGTCGTTGACCGTTGATAACTTCGTCTGTAGGCGGTTGCCCGCCTGCTGGCTTCTGCCTGCCGTGGTAAGGCCTTGCGGCAGCCAGCCTTGAGGGTCTGCTAAGCCGCCCTGGAGGCGTTGAGAGGTGCTTGCGTGGATTTGCGTGGGACTCCTTGGATTGAATTGGTTGGGTTGCTTGGGTTGGTCCGTTGACTTTGGCGAGTATTTGCATCGCGAGCCACCTTGTATCGGTAACAGGGGCGACAATCATTTGCTAGGAAGAATGAAAAGGAGCGAAGGAAAAAAGGTGAAGATGTGCCATAGATATGCCTTTACAGCTTCAGGTGTTTGTGGGGAGCCCTTGCAGGGATACCGTTAAGTATGTGTATATCGAGGGGGTAGGGACTCTCCTTTAGTGGATGGGGTCAACAAGCGTGGGCGCAAGACGGCGTTGCAAGTTGTCTGTCAGATGCGGGCCCAGGGATGGGGGTTTCACAGAGCGGAAATGAAGAGTGGCCGAATGGGGCTATTCAGCGGGCAGCTAGGCGTGTGCGTGTGAGGTCTACGGACAGGTGGGCCTAATAATCCTAGTGAGGCTGCACAGCAGGGGTTCTAGGAGGCTGTGCTGTCCCATGTGGATGGTCACCAGCGCTGTATGGGTTCCTGGTTGTTGGCCTGCATGTCTGCATGTTTGTCGGCCTGTCTGTGTGCCTGTATGTCTGCCGGTCGGTGTGCTTGGTTACTGCTGACGTTTTGCAGACGGAAAGTCGGACTTATTGCCTATTAGTTCATTTTTTGTGTGGATACATGATCGATACGTGGACAGGCGAGACCTCGTTTATGGCGTCAGATAGACACAACAGATACGTGCGCATGCAAGGGGCCTTACTAGGCAGACGGACGGACAGATTGACGACGGGTTGCCTAATTGTGGATGACGCAAGCAACAGAGTCGTACAATTTTTGGATCAAATGTAGGTTTCTTAAAGACTTGAGGGGAAATCCAAACTAATGTGGGCTGTTGTTGCGTGTAGCTGTGGGGTGCTTTTAAGTTCCCGCCTTTTGATAAACGACGGTTAGAGACAAGGTTGCGGTAGTTGGGGAATGTAGGCAGGCGTGATAGCTGCCTGATGGCGCCTGGAAGACCCCATGTGCAAGTTGAGTTTTTTCATTACACCTCTACAATTTTCTGGTATGTCTTGCTTTTTATTTTTACGTATTCGCCGGTTGGACTTGGAGACGAGTGGAAGCAGGGAGAGGGCGCAGTTATCGGAGCCTGATTGGTTGACTATGACGGCCGGGTTAGTTTCGAAGCACTAATATTTTATATATGAGATACTTTGCACGAGGAAACATCCAGAGCACCCGTTTGGAACAAACCACTCTTCTATGGTTTGATTTTCGCAATTCCCCCGTGCTCCGTTCCCCTGCTCGTCATCAATGTCGCGATCGAATTGTTTGCATAATAAATCAAGGAGTGAGCTGATACGCGCATAAAATTTGAGTTTGCCCTTGAGTTAAAGCGCCTGCGAAAAGCCGAGCAAGCGATAAAATATGACGAAGCGTAGTACATACCATATGCCCATTTAAGCTTTTCCAACAAACACCCGTCGTTCTTATAGATAGAAATCTAGCACTTTAACGTCCAAATCACTGACAGAGCTGTGTACTGATGTGCTGATGTCTCATTACCTATTTCTAGGGCTATCGACTAACCTGTTAAATAGTTTCCTTCCAAAAATAAATTTCCTTCCAACAATAGGAGCCTTTTTGGCATAAGCCTTTGGGTGAAAATAGCGCAGCGGCTATGATACGGGATGTAGGTTTGGACAATTGGGGCTTGAACTTGATGCGCACAGTGCAGGCGTCTTGAAGGGTCGAAATTTTATAAAGCTGCGTTCTTAGGGACAGTTTAGTCTCAGTTTTGTGTTCGGTCCCAGGGCAGCTTTCAATGGACCTCCACACGAACAGACGAGACCTGAACTGCGGCGCTGGACACTTGATGCCCATGTCGTTCACCAAGCCTGCCGCGCGACCAGCTTAAATACATTCGAAGCTTTTTTCACCTTATGTCTTCCTCAAGTGTGAACAAGATATTTCTCGAATTCTTGTCTCGGGCCCCGCACCCATGTCTGCCCCCCAACGGGAAACGTTCGCCGGTATCGATGCGAACACATTCATAGCTAATTTTCTTGGGCATCTTGGGAATCTGAAAAAATGAGTTGCATATAGTAGCAATTGTGCCAGAGTGGAGGTGTGGAAGACCATCCAAGTGGCGGTGCCAGAAATGGGCGAAACACACAAGAAGTGGGTGTAGGTACCAAGAAGCCAGGAAGTGAAGGGTGCAAGGAGGGGGCGCCCGCCCGGGGGGGATGGACGGGGTGCTAGGACTGGAAGGGTGCAAGGAGGGGGCGCCCGCCCGGGGAATGGATGGGTACTAGGAATGGAAGGATGGCTAAGGGACCAGGGTAGGGATACGAGGTCACTGTATAGGTAATACTATTCCTTACATTCGTTGCATTCTCCTGTAGCCTCTTGTGATAGGAGCTATAGGACCTAGTACCCCTTATGGTCCAACCCTCTGCTGTGCAGTTCGTGCAATAACACGCCCTGCAAGGGGATTGATCTTTTGGTTGCATTATTAATTGTAAAGATAGTTGCAATCAAGCGGGGGATGTCCGTTGCGGTGCAGCAGTCGGTAAAGAAGGCACGCCGACAGTTTGTTCATCCCAAACAGGCGCACCGCCCCATACTGAGTAGCTGGTACACAGTACGGCTATACAAATACGCGCGTAGCGCGACCACCAGCATCTCGAGAGGCCTTTTCAGCGGCCAGCTACTACACATACACGCTGTTAAGCAAGGGCACGGCACGTATCGTCCGCTCTGTCAAACGTCCACAACATGAGAGCTGTGAAGCCGTGTCTCGGTCTGCTGGTTTATATACACTGTAAGGCTTTGCTAACCGATGGCGCTTATGTATCGCGTCCGCTGCAAACAGTGCCTCGTTTCCTCCTGCAGTGGATACCGTCGACAAGCGCCGTGGGTTAGGTTGGACTTATCAGATCCTGTACAACATTTCAAGGTATGGTCAATGCGGGAACGTAAGTATTATTAATGATGGCTTTCGACATTACGAAAATGTGTTAACTTTAACCAGGCGCCCATTCTCATAATGAACTGCTATGTGTCTGGCTTGCTAGTTGCACAAAATTCCCGAGCTGGTGAACTCTCGTGTCGAAGCTACAAAATCGTGTTGCCGTACTACGGTGTTGTTGGTAGTACTGTAAGCTGTCCCTCATGTTAGTCCCTATACGCAACAAACGTATTGACGTGTGAAATTTGAGGGGCTTGTACTGGTGTAAATCGTGTAATCGGGGCTACCTAGGGATAGTGCTTGCTCACTAGTGCAGCCAAGTGCACCTCTTGCATACATTGTTAGTAACATAGTATTCAAAATGTCCTCACCAGTACGGGTTCCCTATTCCCATGAGCTATATGCGATGAGCCGGCATATTGTGTTCCGTGCCGAGAAGGAGCACAAAGCTGCTGTGGAGTGCAAGGGCAAGCACGATTGGCCAGAAGACTGCAAGCCAGAGTCGGAGGCGCTGGTCCGGGCGACGAACAAGCTGTAAGCACGGGGCTTCGGGGTGTAGTCTGCCTACCGGAGGTATACTCATTGCATCCAGATTACATAACCATTTTATTGTGAAAGTGTGTTCTGATATCTCTAATGTTCCTTTCGCTTGGGCTTTTGGCGCAATTCAGTCTTGATTGCCGCGATGGTCCCTTGCAGTTACAAGGAGATCATGGAGAAGGCGCCTACTGAGTTTAAGGAATATGCCCAATGCCTGGACTGGTATGGGTAAGTTCATGTCACCAGCCGCAGCCAGTTCGGACTCTTGGGTCTTGGCAGCCTGTCCCGTCCCGGGCAGCCCTGGCCTAAGGAGGGGGATTACCGGCGCTTTCTCAGCCCACCGTACCTGGGCACACTCCTGCAGGCTGTAAGATCGCTTTTGCTTTGGACTGGAGCGTTGTGCCCCTTCCACATGCAAAAAGTGTCTCATTCACATGAAAGCGCACTGAATGCACCCAAATGGCTTGCACGTGGGATCACCGGAAAGGCGATATGACGCTGGGGGCTTGTGGGTGCGGAGGGGTGCGGAGGGGTGCGTGCAGCGTTGTCCACAACCGTGGCCTTGGGTGCGCCTCTGCACCACAACCAAAATGAACCACACACCACACGCGGAATAATAGGCTCCACGTGCACATCTACACCACAATCTCGCGCCTACACACCTGGGAGCAAAATGGGTCACGGCGTGAAAGCGGGCGGCCTTCCGGCTGTTCAAGTCGTTTGGTAGTTTAAACCATGCGCACTTCACGCCCTCCTCTACGGCTGCCGCCTTAATTCAAAGACTTTACTTTGTTTGCTTTCACTGCTCTTCCTCTTCCTGGTGACGTTCGCCGCGTTGCCACCTTGCACCCCCCCCCTTCCCCCCCACTGGGGGTACTCCCTGCGGTGGTTCCACCGCGGGACGTAAGAGGGCCTCCGGGAGGGACGTGTGTGTGTGTGTGTGTGTGTGCATGTTGCTGGGCCTTGCGGGGAGGGGGCTCACTTTGCATCAGTTTCTCCGCGGCTCAGCTCGAGCGAACTCATCAATAGATGCGTGATTCGCGACGCATAAATTCATCTATGTGAAGTAATGTGCTTCATGTGCAGTCAAAAAGCCCTAAGGGAGGGACTATTAGATCCGTACCGCACAGTAACTCAACTGCCGTGGTGGTCGCAGACTCCGCTTTGCTCGCTGCCGGGACAAGCAGGCGGCTTTTGAGGCGGCGTTCCCGATTGTGGAGCCGAAGAAGTGAGGAGGAGGAGGAGGAGGAGGCGCAGGACGAGCTGAGGAGCGAGTGCGCCTTGGCGGGGGGCTTGGCTTGGCTGGCTGCTGGGCATGAAGAGGCCTGCTGGGGGGTGGGACCCCAGGCGGCTTACCCGTAGGCATAATACATATCCTTAGCAGCGTGGATAGGGGAGGGTCTGTGTTTGATTTGCAGCCACGGGCTGTGTGTGGCGACCCGGAGGCGTTATCGCTCGCGGCCCTGGACTTCTCTCGCCCCGGAGATGTCCAAGGAGGGTGGCGGGGACGGGAGAGAAGAAGTGATGGTGGGAGAGACAGGGGAAGGGTTTAAACAGGACGGCTTGGGCACTCGTAAGCAGTGTTGAAATGGAAATGTTCGGAATTTACGACGAGAAAAAAACGTGTTTGCTTGGAGGGTAATGGTGGTTTCGTTTTGGAACCCTTCCAAGTTCCAACATCTCTTTTCTTCGCGCGCGCTGAACAGTAAAAGCTTATGTCTGGGTTAGAAAACGACCAGGATCGTGGCAAGATGCCAGCGGCTTGCGAAACGGTCTGACGGGTCAAGCTGCGCGCAGGGTCGAGGATGTGGGCAGATTTTGAACGTGGACCTGTACGGCATTGAGTGTTGGCAGGCCAGGGTCAACCTCCAGGCGAGCCGGATGGGGAGCGAAGTAGTTTTGGTTTATCGGTGCATGAGCGGATGAGCTTTGCCTTATGGCACTCTGCAGGGTATGCACGGATAGATCCAGTTGCGTAGGTTTTGTAGCCTTTCAATCTCGGTTTATTAAGTGCGACGTTGGTGGACTTTCAGCTTTCATGCGTGCTTGTTCCTTCGCTTTTAGGTCTGGTCTGTTAAAGTGCATGAAAAAAGTCTATCGTTTCCTCTCTTGATCTCAAACAAGCGCGCTGTACGTGTCGGGTTCGTACACACGTATCACGCACAGCACAAGCTATTACGATAGGGGGATCACGCTTTGTGTAGCACAGATTGATGATGCTAACACATAAACGCTTTTCAAATCTGGATTTTGTTTGTGATTAGTCAGGATTTCCATAGCCAGAAGATGTGAGCTTTTTAATGAAGCAAAACGTTGACCACTGGTTATTGACAGGAGTGCATTTAGAATATAATTATTTGCGGGCTCCGCTGCCACCAAGGGCCGGGGCCGCAGCGTTCTGCGCTTCATTTTGCAAAAGACGGGCCGGCCAATGTCGCCTTACGATGCCAAAGCGGACTTTAAGGTCCATGACATCAGGTCCATGGGTAAGCTCCGTGATGCCGAGGCCATGGAGCTGCTCAAGCGCATCTCACACCAGGTGCGCCAGGGTTGTTCGGACCATGCCATAATGATGGCGTGCTCATATTACCTCGAAATCCGGGACCACTGAAGCACCCTTAGGTTCATCAAGTCGATCAGTCATCTGTGCAGGGCCGTACATCTGCTGTATTAACAAAGAGCCAATTTTGGTGCGGACCCGTAAGCTAAGAAAGTGAATTGTATATTCAAGCTCTAGCCTGGGCGGAGAATGTGGCCTAGGGAAAACACCGGGAAAACACCATGACCACTTTAAGGGGGTGAACCCCGACTGGCTCCCCCGACATGCGCGCTCAACCCCTCAATGGCGTCCACGGCGATGGCTCCTCCGGCCTCTCAGGTCCAACCTATCATGCGCCGACGGGAGTGGCGAGTGCCGTTGCTAACGGAATTCTTTCCGGTGGGTGACGGACGAATCGGTACATAGGTCGCTTGCACAAAGACTGTGCGAGGTCTAGGCCCGGGACCCTTCCGTGATACCTAGGAAACCGCGACAAGCGTTTACGCTCAGCAAATACGTGCTCCTGCTGCTCCTGCTGCTGCTCCTGCTGCACTGCTGCTGCTGCTGCTGCTGCTACCGTGCTGCTATTACAAGTGCTGTTGTTGCTGCCGCTGCCGCTGCTTCTACCGTGCTACCGTGTTTCTGGGTCGACTGTCCTTTTGAGATCCTCTCTGCTCATGTGTCATTGGGCCGGAACCTGCAGCCAAACCCCAACCTGCTCGGTCTCAATGTCGGCGGAGGCGGAGGCCGCACCCGAGAGATCAAAGGTGAGGAGTCCTCAGAAGGCCGTAGGGGTGGTAGGGTCAACGCCGCGTGGTGCCCCAGCAGGCAGCCCCGACACCACCATCATGCGGTAACCAGCTGCGGAGCACGTCGGCCACAAGGCAAGGCCGGACGGATCCGAAGCGTTATGTACTCTCCAGCTCTTCCTGTTGCCTCAATGTGCGCCAACTTGGACCCGTGTGCATGGAGGGGAGTCCTCGGGACCGACAACTCATTCTACCTTCAACTACCCCGCCACACTCGCGCGCTCACACTCGCCATGGCGCTAACTCAGATCGCCAGAACTGCTTCCAATTTTCCTCCTTACCTACCAACATATCTACCTACCTACTACCTACCTTTCCCCCTCATGCTTTTCTCCCCATCCCGGCTCTCTTCGTAGTACGATTACGGCCTGCGCGCGACCCCAATTCCTTTCTGCCGTACGAATCCGTACTTGGCACCATGCTGCATGAGCTGGTGCACAACGTACGAGGACCCCACGACGGGTGGGTGTGCGGGTGCGGGTGGATTAATGGCGGTTTGATGGTTGGGTGCCGGTACGTGGGTTGGCTGGATGGGGGCTTTGCTCCTTGCATCTGACTCCATTCTTCTCTCCCGGTATGCGGCTCCTGTTGCAGAGCCTTTTATAAGTTATTGGACGAGATAACCGCGGAGTGTGAGGAGCTCATGGCGCGGGGGGTGGGAGGTACCGGAGTGGGTTTCGATGGGCCCTCCTGCGGCCGTCTGGGCTCCCACGCCTTCATTCCCCTGCACAACCCGGCGCCCGGGAGGCTCCGTGACCTCGCTCTGAAGGTGGGCATTTGTATGGGGAGGGGTAATGGGAGCAGGATGACTTGCCAGAAGGTACATGCGGGGTGAAAGTGTTGGGCGGATTGAGCGGATTGCAGCAGTATAACCCGCGGGAGTTACATGCGGGGAAGATTCATTTTCGGGGTGACCATGCTTGGGGCCGCAGGTCCCTCTGCCGCATTGCCAGAGGGAAAATGTTTTATATTAGATTCGTCATTGGGCTTGGGGAGCGAGCTGGGCTGAAAGGAATTGTGCTTAGCCGCAGAAAGGAATTTGCTTTCGCCAAACGACATGTGTCAGTTTCCATGTGTGGGTGTGTGTGCGCCACGAGTGGAGAAGAGGTAGGCGCCCTATGCGGAGCAATAGGATGGTGGAGCAAAGCTTTGCAGCGGACAAGCACCAAATCCGCAACCGAATCCCAACACCAATCTTTGATCATCGGTTCTGCTTACACACGTGCGTACCGGCGACCTGTTGCTCCTTCGTGCGTTGCGTTCATAAGTGGAGGGAGGAGTGTGTCCGGCGCGGGCGAGGACGAGGACGAGGACGGGCCACCTCGCACTTCCACAGCAACGTAAAAATACCAAGTGCACTCCACACACACACACGTACGTTACAAGTACGCTAGGTTACTAGTCGCATGGCACAGCGACTAATAGTGCCAGGACGTGCTACGACAAGACGTGCTATGCCCCCCGACGACGCCGCAATCTGCTGCATCCTGCTGTGCTGTGTGGTGGTACTGTATGCGATGACGTCGGGGGCGCTTAACGGTACTGCGGTGTTTGGCGGCGGCGCTCCTTGGGCACCAGGCGGCGGAGGAGCGCGCGAAGCGGCAGCGCATCATGACATCAGGCCCACGTCGCCTGGGCGGCGGCGACGGGGAGAGCAGCGATGGCGGCTTTCCGGTTCGCTATGCCACACCGGCAGCGGCCGCCGCGGCGGCAGCGGAGCGGCGATGCCGGGACAACCGCTGGTGCCCCTGCGAGCGGCTGGCGGGGGCAGTTAGTCGGGCAGTGGCGGCGGAAGCAGAGGCGCAGCAGGCGGCGGCCAAGAAGGGGAGCGCCGGCTCGGCGGCTGGTGACAATGCTGGCCCTGGCGGTGGCGATGTAGTTACTGATGCTGTCCGTTTCGCGCCACCTGTTCCACCCGTCCAAGCTGCTGCTGCCCCCAGTGCGCTCCAACGGTCGTCACGACGCCAACTAACCGCGGCCGAAGTAGAGGAGGATCTCGTTCGCCGCATTGAGGAAGGTGTCATAGATCTGACACTGGACTTGGATTCGGACTCGGACCAGGACCTGGAGAAGGCGGATAACGCAGAAGACACAGATCAAGGCAATCTCGATGATGATATCGGGGTGCAGCGGGCGACGTCCCTAGCCTTCCAGCAGGAGGAGCAGCAGCGCCAGGACCGGCTGTGGCAAGGCCGCCGCCGTGGTGTTGAGGACGGCACAGCCCCAGCCCCAGCAGGAGCATCAGGAGGCGAGCCAGAGATGGGCGGCAGCAGTGGGGAAGGAGGGCGAGCTGGTGTTGCGACGAAGAGCCATCCTCCTGGAGTGCTGACTAGGCCTGGTGGTAGTGGCGGCGGCGACGGCAGCAGCGATGCAGGACTACTGCGACTTCGGGAATCTCGACAACATGCTGCTTGGGCGGTTCCTGCTGGTCAGCGGCCGCCGCCGCCGCTGACGGCGCTACAGCTCCGGAATCCCGCGGCTGCAAGTGCTGCCGCGGCTGCTCTTGCACGGATGCAGTCTCACCAGCAGCAACACCAGCAGCAGCAGAGGGCCCAACTACCCAAGAACCAAGGAGTCCCTGCCGCTGCCGCTGCTGCTGCTGCTGCTGCGACGTGTCAAGAGGGGCAACAGCAGCGGCAGGAGCGCGAGCAGCACCTATCATCTGAAAGTGGAGAGTTTACTGAAGACGGTAGTGTTGAAATTACAGCTCATGGGCAGGGTCGTGGGGGTGTGGGGAGGAGCTTATCATCATCATTAACGGCCACAACCGCATTACCAATACAGACCTGGGGGTTGTCTTACGGAGCGGCAGACGGGGGTGGGCCCTCGTTGGACCGAGCTCCTGCCAGCAGCAGCAGCGCTGACGTCATTGACTTGACGGAGGACGATTAAGTAGGTTGGCAAGTAGGTTGGTATGTAGTTAGGTTACTAGCTTCCCAATTGGGTAGGTAGGTAGGTAGGTTGCTACCTTTCAAGGTCCGTGGGACCGCTAGCAGGCGGCGAGGACTCCAAGAATGCACACATTGTGCAGCATGAAGGCTCACATCCATATAAACGTTTGCATGGCTGCATCCAAACGATGCAAAAGTACCCAAATTTTGTTGGTTAGCTTGCTCGGGCTGTTTAGGGTGGGTAGAACGTAGTAGGCTCGTGTTTTATGCGGATGGTCACGACAATTATATGTTTGATGTACAATTGTACGGCGGAAACTGCCCGTAGGGGCGTGCAAGCCGGCTGCGATGGAGATAGGAGAGCAGGAGAGGTGCCAAGATGCAATTCGTCAAGATGCAAGTCGAAGTGAAGATCTAGAAGGCTGCGTGGCGATGTAAGACTATGCTAGAATAGGCCTCTGCAATGCACGCGAGGGAATCGCAGTGATTCTGATGGAGCGACAATGGTCGATGTTGAAAGGGGTAAGGGGAACAGTTATGGAGTTGGTATGCAGGTGGGCATGCGGCACATTCAGGCTTGCCGGCGCGGTTCCTGCTGTACAGCGGCGTGCCGTACCATGTTGTTGTGAATAAAGTTAACTTGACCTTGAAGATAGTGCCTTGACATGGAACATAACGTGCAACTCGCACACTACGCATACTACGTAGGTTGTTCAACAAACTCAACCACCCACCCACACTAAGCATGTCGTCAGCTAGCATTAGACCAGCACAGCATTTCTGTGTGTGTGTGTGTGTTACATGGTTGGGGGGTGCGTGACCCCATACCTGTAAAATTACCCATACGAGCCGAAGGTCCAAGGCCAATACTTCAACGCCTAAGAGCCACGGAGGAAAGGAAACACCGCACTATCAGCCCAGGCTAGCGCCCAAAGGGGATAAGTGAGTTGCGGTGAGCCTACATACGTTCCAACATCCTCGCCAGACGTGCTGGCTCCCATTTCATGGCCTCCAACATGCTCTGTTGACGATCGAAACCCTCTTCCGCACGAATATCATTATAGGCTGGGCATTCTAATAACACGTGTTTTTCATCCTCGACTTGGCTATTGGTACCACAACAGCGGCAAAACCGCAGCTCCCTGGGGACATGGTGCTTGCCCCTTCGTGCTCTGTTTGCCTCCAAAGCCCAGCAACATAAACGAAACTGCATTAGCTTACGATGTGCTAAATGAGGAATGAAAACTTTAGCATGTGTTGGCCACATGACGGCTGCGGCTCCCGAAAAGGGCAGCCCCATCCAGTGCTTATACTTCGCCATCTGCACTCCCGGTTGCTTCCCATCTGATGGGTACTCCTCTGGCAAGACAGTCAGACGCGTATGGTCCCAGCCGCTCCAAAAACGCTCCCTTAGTGCCGTTATCACTGCTCCTTCGAGGAGAGGTCTACTCAACCACCAGTCAACACGCTCCTTTACCCCCATGACTTCTTGCGGTATTCCGCTCCAAATATTGCACTCCAAGATGGAAAACAGTCGAAGCATTGAGGTTCCCCAACCTTCCCATTCCGGGTTGGTCAGAGCATTGGTTATCTCCTGCCGTAAAACTGCATGAGCAATGGACCACACTTGCTTTTGAAGGCAGTTCCAGAAACGGAGGATCTGTTTCACCACGTAACACTGTACAGCATTTAAACCGGAGGCTTCTAAACATGCAGGTAAAACAGAAAATCTTTTTATGTACACTACTTGGATTCCGTCCTACCCCATTACCCCTGCACCACTGACGAAAAACCTACTCCGCATACAGCTATCCACAGTTGGTTGATGTACGACATCGAGCCAACGCGTCATGTTTTGAAATAATTACAATCCTTCTTCGGCGAAAAGGTCCAAACACATAGCAAATCCCACGCACCCTATCGAGCTCCCACAGCTCACAGCAACGCACTATCCACGTCCTTCCTGCACCTCTACCCGCGCAACCCTCCGCTCATTCCCCTGCGTGTTGCGCCAGGTGCTCCCGAACCCGCTGCACCAGATCGTCCTTCTTTCCCGTCACCTTGAGCTGGTGACGACTGCACCACATAGGACCACACGTCCAACATACATTGGGGTCACATGAGGATGCGGAACAGAAGCAGGCAAGGGGGCAAGCACGTCAGGGCAGGCAGGTGAACAATTTAGGAGAAAGCGGGGCGACTTCCGAGCAACCAGGCAGCGGAAGGTTGGACCAATGGAGAAGCCAAGGGCACGATGGATCCGCGGAGGGAGGTGAAGCGCCTTCGGCGAAGGCAAAACGCAATAGTGCCGGATCGCCTGGAACCACATGCACGCGATGGCTGGCTGTCGGATGATGTGTCCCTAGCGCCCACTGTGTCCCTGGTGCGCCTCGAGGCGACTGCAGCGCACTACGGCCGTATGCCGACTACACGCTATGTCATGTATCCCTTAAGTTACCTATCCCCACACGCGGTATTAAACATTAGCCGACTGTACGTGCGCCGTAGACACGCAAATAAAACAAAAGATTCCCCTACGTACGTACCGCAGGTAAAGGGTGAGGTCATCTTTTGTCAGCTTGGCCAGGCCGTTGGAGCGGTACAGTCCCTCCCAGTCGATGGCTGCAGTACAAAAACGTCCGGTGGTGGTGGTGGTACAGCCGGTAGCGGGTAGTAAACGTGCAGCACTCAGCACAGCTAGCGGGCGGGTGGGGTGCAGCTTCAGGTCCAATCTCAGGCCCAGCCAAGACCCAGCCTTGCGGCGCTGCCGGCTCCCATATCGCCAAAGCAACCCGACTGGACGGGGGTCCCTGGAAAGCACTGAGACCCGGGGTCTGCACGGCCTAGCCACGTCATAGCTACATCCTCGGCGATGTTATCACACCAAGGTATTCACCTGTTCACAGCCTTCATCACTGTCCACCACATATACATATGCGTGTGCGTTTTACACCTCGGTTGCGTTACCCAGAGAGGTGTAATGAATGAGGCTATGGCCAACAAGCTCTGTACCGACCCCAGGATGGATACACCAGGGAGGCCCACGCTAGCGCCACGCACGCACCGCTGTACGCATCCGCCACCGCCTCCGCCTTCTGTGCCTTGATGACCGCTGCTGGACCCGGCTCACCATCCGCCTTGCGCTTGGCGGCCCGCCCCGCCCCGCCACCCGCTGCCTGCTGGGGAAACGCCTGTCGGAATGCCTGCACGTACGACAGCAAAAAGGACGTGTGTGTGCAAAAAACACGTCGAAACATCAGGGTAGTCAATACCGTTTCTCCCCCCCCCCAACACACACACAGTGGCAGCACCAGAGGAGGCGAAGTAGCTCATGGGGGGATGGCAGCAGGGGAACCTCACGGTGCGGGAGCCGGAAGGGGAGTTCATGGCGGCCAGGTAAGATCATTCCATGTTTGAGCTAAAGCTGAATTCCTTATAGGTGTTGAGCGCAAGAAGCATTTGGCAAGGAGGGGTTCTTGGGGAAGGAGGTGGGGCGGTGCGGTGCATGCGCCCGAAACACGGTATTCAGCTCACTGCGCCATGACCCGGTGTTGGGGACCTTCATGGTGGGATGGCGCTCGTGAGCGCGGCGAAAAAGAGCACAAAGGGCCGCGGAGCGTCTTGCCGTTTTTGCCCTTCGCGCTGGCCTTCGCCCCGGAGCCGTTGCAGCGCTAGGCATTCCTCGCTTAACCGTCTGTCCGTCCACCAACCCAAACCTCGGCAATACCGCCCGTCTCTAGCACGTCGTGGTCTATGTAGGGGCCTGCCCTGGCAACATACACTTGTTCTTTTACGCATACTGGGCGTCATCAGTGGCAAGCTACGACGGCCAGAGCGCCTCGCGTGTGTAAAAGGCATGGCTAGGTGGGCAACTGACGCCGTCCACCGCACAGGTACGCATCCTCACAGCCCCTCACGCACCTCTATGGCCTCCGCCGCCTCCGCCGACTGAAACAGCTCCCTACGCGGCCGTGTTGTGTCGTCATCCAGCGCCGACCAGGTGGGTAAGGGCTCCGACAGCGCAAGAGCCTGATACGTACAACGTATCAACAATCGTTCGATTAGGACAGGGACGAAAACAAAGGGAGGCAGGGAGGCTGGGAATCAGCAGCACATGGAGGAGTGAAAGTGGTTCAATTGTATGCAATGCAGGCTGACGAGCTAAAACCTTTCAAGTCGCCACAATTAAACCCTCAACCTACGTACTGTGCCTGCCAGCCTGTCTGCGCTATACCTACCTGCCTAAGCAGCTACCGTTTCTATATCTCCTTGCATGCCTCCACACCCGCCCCTCTACCTCGCACAAGTCACGACCCACCTCCAGCACTTGGTAATGTCTCTGGAGCCAGGGGTTCTTCACCCGGGTCAGGTCCAGGGGCTCCTCCGCTTCCAGGTTCAGCGCGGCCACCAGCGCACCGGCGGCGGCCAGCTGCTGGTCGGAGGGCTGCTGCGGGGGGATGCCGGTAGCTGGGAGCAGAAGCAGGAGGAGAGCAGAAGCAGGAATGTGATTGCGCAGCTCGGAGTAAGGAGTACGGGCGAGAATCACATGCAACGACACTAAGACACACACCCAATGGCAGTTGTTTGAGCGATTGAGGGATTCAGGCACCCTTTTCCCCACGTCCGGCGGTGCTTTTCAATACGGTTGGTTGTTGGTGACGGTGTGCTGGAAAGCGAGGGGATTGTCACTTGTCGGCTTTGAACCCGTTCACAGGCTAAGGACTGATTTACCTTCTGACAAGGGTGCAACAAGAGTACATTCTCCTCTTGAAGAGGAGGATGTAACTTAATCTAGGATGTAAAGATTTGATGTAGCTTAAGATGTCTACAGAGAGGTGCGTACTGAACGCTCTTCACCCTTCCCCTTCCCTATCGTCCAAGGTGCTTCTCCTGCACCACCCGGGGGCACACCCCGGGCTCGTACCCCGCTACGTCGTCATCCTCATCTTATGACCGCCACCACGCCGGCTATTAGCCACAGGAAGGTGCGAGAGGTGCGGAAACGCACCCGTCTCAGGATACCGTACGTCGTCCATGTATGGAAGGAAAATCATGTGTATGCCAGGCGGATCAGTTTGGATGCCGTACGCGTCGACACCCTCGTCTTGCGGCATGAGCGCCACCAGCTGGGGAGGCGAGTTGGCTCTCCGGTACCTAGACGCGCGGGAGCGTTTGGGAACGAGGTTGCCGTACTTACACAATGGGGTTTCGTACGCATGGCTTGCATCATTACCATGGTTTGGAGATTCATGTTGGGTGCCGGGACCCCTACTCAAAAAGCCTTACCTGAGGTGCAGCACTGGCACCTGTATTTGTGTATTGTGTATTACGTGTATGTGTACGCATGTTCTTTGCAGCCGGGGATGGACGTGTGAGCCCTCAGCCTGTGTTTATATGTACGTATTATATGTAAATTATTATATTTCTTAGTAAGCAAATTATTCACATTTATATCTACATATATAACAGTGGCATGAGTTTCCCAGCCCCCACCCCTTCCCACCCAACCCCACCTCACCCCCCTGCCTACCTGCATAGCGCAAATCTTCCCTCCGCCAGCATCGCCCTCCACACTGCAATGAAGGTGCGAGTGGACCCCTCCGCGGCCCTCTCATCCGGCCGCAGGAACACCGCGGGCCGCAGGCAGTGGTGCGGCCGCAGGCAGCTCAGCGGCTTGAACCCCAGCAGCACCAGGCCCGGGGCAACCAGGCCGGTGCCACCAATGGAGGCGGTGGAGACCTCGGCCGTGGGCACCGTAACCTGGAGCAGGAGGGGGTAACGAGGGGGTGAGCGAGCGGGGGAACAGCGAGAGAGGAAAGGGGAGCAAAGGGGGAGTTATGTGCGCGACAAAACTCAACGAAGCAACCGGGGGGGAGGGGCGACACGTCCAAAGCACCCGCTGCAGTAGGAGTCCAAAGAGGGTAGGGAGAAGGAGGGGGAGGTGAAAGGGATACGTGAAAACGCAACGGTGGTTTCAGACTACCGGGGAGG
>NW_003307548.1:1635758-1777342 GCF_000143455.1 Volvox carteri f. nagariensis | reverse complement strand
AAGTCCATGAAGGGGATATGGGCGGGGTAGTGGGAAATAAGCTTGCGCCCCTCAGCACATGAATTACCTCACACACAACGGCCATCTGGACCAATGGCCCAGGTCATCCAGCCATCCCCTTTCCTGCCGTAATTGCAGAAGGGCAGCTGCTCATCCGTCGCCATTACCGTCAGTGTACCCGTGCGAGGCTCCTCATCCTCGTGTACTTCGGCAGCATTGGTATTGTGCTGCTGGGTGGCCATTCCAGTTGCACCATGGCCTTCCAGCTGACCCTCGGGCCGACCGTTGGCACCTGCTGCTGCAACATTGGCAGCTGTTGATGCAGACCTCATATACGTGTAGATGACTGAAGCTGCCTTCCGGCCCAGCTTCCTCAGGAAGCGACTTTTGTGCTGCGTGGTCATTGCCCGCACTGCCTTCCGTCGTCCCGCGTATACTCGCTTTGGATACCTAAGTATTTTTAGAGCCTGAAGCTATTCGCAGAAACCATGAGCGAGCCTGCGAGCCTCTGAACACTCCATCCAGCCTGACACGCTGAATGCCACTCCGCTATAGGAGGGCCGCGTGTACAAAAGTATAGCACCGAAGGGAATTTTCGGATAGCCAGATGGATGGAAGCCGTAGTCTCTCTCAGGGAAACGGCGACCGAGGGCCTTGATTCGCTTTACGAAGCGCTTTAAAGCGTCCCTAATCTTTTCTTGCTCATCATATGCCTGCTTCGTCCCCGCGGTCACGGGGTTGCGGGCCGGTGTGATAACATTCGGTGCGCGTGTAGTTGGGGACCGCATTGACTGCTTAGGAATGCGCAAGCTTTATTTAACAGCTATATGGTAAGACTACAGGTCAGTAACGAATGACTCAAAAGGGTATTTAGGATTTCAAATTGTAATACTATGGCTGTCATTGCTGACTTTCAGGCGATGTATTCATGTCTTCTACAAATCGTTGGTAGTACATTTGCAGGTGGGCAGTTGGGTATTTGAAATTGGTACTCATCGCATGCTCGTCGCATGCTCTTCATGCGGGCATAATCATTGTGTAATTTTGAAAATCTTTGGTAGTATATTTGTCAGTGGGTAGCGGAAGTGCGTCCCACCTTAGTGGAATATACTCATATTTGGCCTCCCCACCGCGCGCAAAGGCGCGAGGTGGGCATCGGTTCATAGCTCTTCTCAGTACATATGGCTTGGTATGCAAATTAGGCCATCAATTTAGAGGAACATCGACATCGAGGACATTTTTGAGGAACAGTTACAACGAACTCTGAGAGACCCGACAGTTTACTATCGGCATCTTACTTTTCGAACAGTGCGCAGTGCAGTGCATGCCGGTCGATGCGTACGGTGGACTGTGGCGCAGGGCACAGGGCGAATTGTTGCTTGCGTAAACTTGTCTGTCTGTAACGTTTAAGTTGCTAATGATTGGGCAACTATAACTATCGTCTTTGCCGGATTCGTAGTGCACAGCCGATCATGGCCAGGGCGTGTAGATCGGCGGTGCGTGTTGACCATTAGTTGGGCCGAGCCGGAGCCCGACATGAAGTCGGACTAACCTAGCCTGGTATAAATTATAGGATTGTACGACCTCACGAGCAACAAATACAAATTTTGCTGCGTTTGGACCTCAAAAAAGCGTTCTTCAGTAAGGAAGTATGCATGCAAGCATCGCTACGCATGCACGCACCTATCGCTATAATGTGCTTTTCACTTCCTCTGCCTTGCAAAACGAATCGGCGATTAGTTGATTCGTTGTGAATGCGTTGTGAATGCCAGGTCGTACTCCCCTGCCGTGTGCGTTCAGGGGCTGTATGAAGTCGCTTACCATTCACCCCGTCTCTTAGAATCAGCAAAGCGCCGGACCCCCTCGGGCCTCGTTACTGCTGTCACCACTCACTGGTGTATGGGTGTCGGTCACGTTCGAACACCGTCACCTAAGATGGTGGCCTAGAAGGTGGCCAGGCGGGTTCCGACGGCATAGCCCCTCCTTCGGGATATGTGGCATTTGCGTTGTGGTAGTCCTGCAGAAGCCTGGGAGCCTGGGGTGGCTGTCACAGGCTTGTAGGCCCACCACCGTATATGGGTATGGTTTGCTGCCTTCAGGAGAATGTGCGAATGGGTTGTCGCGCAGCCTTGTTGGCATCCGAAGCACCTGATGCTTCATTACCAGGCTCAGATGTTCATGCCACAAGAATACACATTCAGAATATAGCAGCTTCGCATAAAAGCGTTATAGGGAATGCCATGGGTAACCCATGATGGGTTTCTCTGGATCAGAGGCAACGGCCAACGGTAAGGGCATGTGTTTGGCCCTGTCCAGCAGGCTTACGCGTTCGATAAGAGTCAATAAACCAACGGATTGGGTCTTGGGCCAATATCATAATTAGATTACAGCTACTATCACTGCGAAGGATATTTCCGTCTATGTGAAGTTGAAGAGGCTTGTTAGAGACACTGCACGATTACGCCGATTATGTTTGATAGCATCCAAGATAGCTAGCTGCCCTTTGTTCCCGCTGGATTTCAGCTGTTACGCGCGGAAGCCTGGTTAGACGTCCATGACGTCGGGGTTTGCAACAATGCGTAAATTGCTCGAGTATAACATTGACGCAACGAGAACGGGGGCGGTGCAGCATAACTGGATTGTGGGCCTCTTCGTAAACGGCGCGCTTGTATCGGCCATTGTGGCCTTCTTTATTGCTCAGTTGTCGAAGGTGTTCACCCACTATTACCGTGAACAGGTATGCCTTCCTTGATTTTGGCCGCACAACATCGATCACTGTTGTACCAGTCGCCCTCTACGCGATCACATGCCCGATGCTGCAAGCCAAACTGTAGGATACTGTAACCTCCATGATTTATGGCTGCCACATACTCTCTGTTAAATGGGCACTTTTCCCTTGTCCCTTGCAGGTGTGGGACTGGACACGACTCGTCAGCAGCGGGGGAATGCCATCCTCGCATACAGCCCTTATCATCGCCCTGACAACAGCAGTTGCCGTCCAGGACGGCACCGACAGCTCCCTCTTCGCCATGTGTCTGGTCATCTCGCTCATCGTCATGTACGATGCTACAGGTTCGTAGCGTCCACAAGAGTCCGGGGATTCCCACCGACCCTAGCGGCCAGCAGCCCAGCCCAAGCCGACACGCGCTGCCCGCAAACTATTTCACCCTCCGTCGGGCCCCGACGCCAGCAGATTTCGCAGCGGACTTCCGGGCCAGAGTAACATCATTCAAGCAAAGCCTTTTCAGCAATACGTCCTGCCGGCTATGAAGCTTGCCCAGCCCCTTTTGGGCGCCCCACACCGATGCTACTCCGCATGAACCCACCCCGTACCGGCCCCTCCTCACGTGCCTGGCCCACCGAACGAGGCACACCGCGTCGAACCACGTACTCCACATCCCGCTGGCGCTCCGCACCGCCTTTTCGTTCCTCGTGCCTTGCTCTCCCAACAGGTGTTCGTCTTCATGCGGGTCGGCAGGCCACCGTTCTGAATATCATCATAGCGGAGATGCCACCCGACCACCCAGTACAGGTGGGTGGGAACGAATGAAAACGACCCGTTGCGTACAGGCCAGGGCAGGGAAGCCACCTACTGTCGGACAACGGCCGGTCTTGCACCTGTGTTATTGACCTAGACCAATCGAAGGCACAAGCAAGCGAAGCAAATGAACCAACCAATAGAAACAGTAAGTAGAAAACTTGAGGCTATGGGATGGAGAGATTGAGGTGGGAACCAGGTACTGATGCTCGAGTAACGAGCTCGACCCCATGCTGTCACAACTCCCCTAGAGTGCTTCGACAGCCAACTGGTCTTGTAGTCTTTTGCCATTCCCGGTGTACTTGACCTTTTTCAGGCCAGTTTTCAGGGATGACAGTTTGATACGTTCCCACGTATCAAACTGTCACGGCCTGGCCCGGCGGATGGTTCAGCGCACACTTACCGCGTTAGAGCTCCTCGCCGTTGCTTCTCGCCGACCATTTGACTGACTCGTTTCGCCTCTTACTTACATGCCTCGGGCTCGTGTATGTGGTTGCTCTACGCCCTGCGTCTTCCCCGTCGAGCTGTCCGCAGGACTCTGGGCGGCTAAGGGACAGCTTGGGGCACACCCCCGTCCAGGTGGGTAGGGACAGATGGGGAACGGGTAGGGACGTTGTTATTGGGGGAGCTTCGTACCGACAAGAACCCGAACAAGCAGCGGCGAGGCAAGAAACCAGGGGGCCTCCTTACATCGCATGCATGAGGGATTCGCATTTCGGTACTGAGATTGCCGCTGGACTGGCAATGGAAAAGGAAGTGCGACACGCTTAGGTAGTGTCCGCCGATAAGTCGTTCATGTGGATCTGCTCTGGGTCTTCCTGAAGAGCTATTGAACAGCGTGCGAAAATTGGGCATAAGTCGCGAAGGCAAGGGTAAGATCAGCCTTGCATTCCCTTTGTGCCCCATTCCCTCCATGCACCCTGGGCCCTTACCTGAATGACTTTTTCCTACGCATCCCTGCGGCCTGACTCCCGGTTTTGGTGACCCATTCAGGTTGCGGTGGGTGCTTTACTGGGAGTGGTGGTGGGGTTAGTGGTGCAGTCGCTCTTCCTGCACGGCTCAGGTGGAGCCAGCGGCGGCTTGGCGGCGAGCTTAGCGGGAGCACTGGCACCTGGACTTGGCGAGCAGGAGCCTCCGGGCGGCGTCCTTGCTGCAGGCGGCAGCGTGGGCGGGGACTTCCTCTCCGGAGGTAGAGGTGTAAATGTAGGCGGGGCCGGGGGCCTGGTGGCACCCGGTGAACTTCTCTCGGGGTTCGGGAGAGCAGCGCCGGTGGGGGCAACATAAGGAGGTAAAGGATGATGTGGAAACGAGGTAATGATTGCGGCGCACGCGAGGGCGCGCCACTACTGGATATGCAGACGACACGGGGCGGGTGGCGGGAAGCGTACGCATGTGTATTTGGGACTGTTGGTCTGTACGCAACTATTTGGACCCGGCTGGAGGCCGCTGGGGCTGGTAATGAAAGGCTAATGCGAATGGCGGGAAGCTAGCACACAGCCAAATCTTCCAGGATAGGGATGGAGCGGGCCTTAGCGACTTTTATGTACAGTGTGCCAACGAAAGATATACTTGAAGCAGTAAGGGTAAGGATTGCCCGGAAAGCCCTCGCGGGGGCAGCATGCGGGAGACAGGAGAGATGACGGTTATTAGACGCAGTGTGTTGATACAGGCGTGGACGCAGCAGTAGAAGAAAGACTTCGTGGATAGATTGGACGGACGTAAATCAGGCAGGTGGGCCTTGTTGCGTAAGGTGGAGGAGAGCGGCCAACATTTGGGGTCCTTGCGGCTGAAAAAGCCGTGCACTTGGTGACAGAACACGGACTCCCGAGCGCGAACGTTGTTGCGTCGTGGCCTTGGAGGAGTTGCATATGTGCTTCGGAAAATCCTCTCTGCGAGTTTTTATCGCCGTTAGTGGAGTTATTCTGCCCTCATGCTTTAGCCAAACATCTTGCACTGTGTCGCCTTGCCTGTCCCGAGCCGAATAATCTCAAGTGTCGCCTTGCCAATTAACAATGCGCGTCAAGTAATGAAGGGCCATACTTTCCACCACACGACTGAGGCGTTTTACAGGGACCGGCCATACATTTGACCACAGATTTACCCCTGATCGAGTAGCTCGTTCCCACCCTCAGCAGCAACAGCTGCATCATGGACCACAATGACCCACCCATGACAGCCGGGCAGGTTGATGCGCGTAGGCCATATGGCTATTGCTGGACATGCTGTCTGATTTGTCCACACCATTTCATGAACCTGCATCCTGCTCCACAAAAACGTCAATTCCTCGTTTAGTTCCTAATGACGTGCCCGATGCGGGTTTAACATACGGCTTCCTGCCGATGCAACGTGTTTCCAACTCCTGTCCATGCAAGGGCCACCACCTTCAGCGCAAATTCTAGACGCGAACGGTTGGCTCTCCAGCTGCTATGCTTATTATAACCCTGCCCCTAAGATGGAGAGGGACTTTCCGCTTCCATTCCATACGCACACCCTTCCACAAGGCATCACCCTCGCCACCTCTACAGCACCTTAAGACACCCGCAAGGTCAATGCATACAGCGGCAATCGACCCATTCCTTCCCAAGGCAATTTTGCTGGATACGAGGAGTCCGGAACAAAATGCACTTCAGCCCCACATGTTAAGTACCGTCAAGAGTGACAACCCGACGGCCCTAGGAGACCGACAGCCATTGGCCGTGGAGCACGCTGCCCTAGAAAATGCACGACAACCTAGCGACTGCTGAAGCTGCCGATACCGGCTTATTGAATCAACCGTCCTGACAGACCTCAGGCAGCGGCTATCACAGCCGGGTTCGTTCAATTGTCCGCCGACCCTTCGGTCGCAGATCCAGGAGCACAGGCTGAACCCGTCTCAGCAGACTCGATGACCACCTGAACCGAACCCTGTCGCACTGCGTCGCCCTGCCCTTCCAAAAGCCCCAGTGATGCCTCGTCATCCATCGCGCCATCCTCCTGTACTCATCCTGTCCGTCACTGCATGGAACCTGTCACGACTCATCGCCTAACCAACCAGGTAAGACTGCTCTTCCCCCAACCCCATCCCCAGCGGGCCTGGCACCCAGGCCTTTCTATGCCAAGCGCCAGACCACACGCCGACTGCGCATGTGACCTTTGTTTCCACGGCGCCAACACGTTTACGCCAGGTACTTGAACAGGGTCGGGTTGTCCTTATCGCGCTCCAGGTACTCGCGTTGGATAAGATCCTCGATGCGCTTCTTGATGAGCTTCAGGTCGGGCTTGAACATGCGCTGCAGCTGCTGGATAACCTCCATCACCAACGTCTGATGCTGCAGCACCTGCAACGACATGGCCACGGCGGTGCATGATAGGATGAAGCAACTGCAGGCGCCGCACAGGAGGCAGCCGTTTGCATGAACGCTGGGCCGTTACGGCCTGTAAGGTTGCCGCGGCCATTTCAAGGAATACTATACAGAACTGGAGCCATGCATCTCGAGCTCCACGCAGGCCAAGTGTACAAAATGATATGGACTCCCATTACCTCAGTCCCCGATACTACTGCCGTAATGGGAACAACGGCAGCTCGTACCTTGCGGCTCTTCATGATGCGCACAATAGCGGCGTCTATGGCATATCGCCGGTCCTTGTCCACATCTTCCATCACCTGATGACGAGAAAGCGGCCGGCAGGCAAGGGAAGAGGGGAACGAGTAATGAGAAGGCCTAGCGGAAATGGGTTAGTAGGCTGTGGCCAGGGGTCAGGCGCCAACGGCTATGTGATAAATTGCGTGAAGTAAGCGCAAGTAACAGCCTACCTTCTTCTTCTCGTCCAGAGGTGGCAGCGGAATCTTGATGCGCCGCAGCTTGTCCGTGAACCCGTGGTTGAAACTGCGGTAGGTTAATGGATGGGGGCAGAGATAAGTAGTTGGTGGGGAACACGACACTGGCCGTTTAGGTGTGTGCATGGAAAGGGAGCTATGTATTATTCGGCACCTTGAATAAGGAGCTTAACTGAGTCATCACCGGCTGACGGCGGCATGGACGTCTGCACCTAGATTGTGTGTACCCGTAGCGCCGTCCATCAATAAGCACGCGGGGAGTCGGTGCACCAGTCAGGCTCGTGAAACTAGTGCCGCTCATGGCAAAGCAACCGCTCTTGGATCCCCCACAATCAACCGAAACACACTCGCCTGAACTTGTCAGACTTGCTGATGGTCTTGCCCTCCGGATCCTTTTTAATGATTTTGTACTTTGCGCACACCAGCGAGTGCAGCAGCCGCTGCAGGTCATCGTCGGGCAGCCTCAGCCGCTCCTGGACCTGCGCGAATACCAAGAAAGGATTATTTGTTTTGACCTTACATTATGAAAAGTGAAGGCATAGCAAGCGCTGAGTATGTACTTTACACAGACACAAGATGCCATTGAGCCAGATGCGCTCGCCGGATGCAATTCCAAGTACACTCGGAATCGGTCGCAACGGCGTCGAGACATCACATCCTGGGGGTCTGAGGCTGTACGTGGTTCTTTCATTGTGGATGAGGTGAGGAGTTACCTCCTGATAAGACAGCTCGTCCACATCGTTGAGCAGCATGCAAAGAGCCGCCTGCAAAGTGTTCATCTGCATCTCGATGGGCTTGCTCTGGAAGTTCCCGCGAAGCACCGCCGTTCCCAAAGTGTAAATCCACGTCAGCTTCCTGAGGACAGAAGGTTGAGGCTCTACAATTTCAACCGGGATCTTTCCATGCAACGGCTATAGAACATGGAGCACAAATGCTGCCATCGGCAAACGCACCTTGTGCGATAGCCCTTGTAAGTGCTGCCAAATAATCAAATAGATTATTTGCTGCACGTATAATTATTAAGCCTACAGGATTTAGTGTGCAACGGGTGTTTTGTCCCGACGCAACAGGGCACCGTTTGCTTGTCAGTGCACGGCTCAGCACACCACGTCTGTGATCGTCACACCTCGACTGTGCTCCTGCACTGTCGTCTGTCTCTCTGGAGCGTGCCCGTGCATCGGCACGACCACTGTCCATCCCACCTGTGCTTCGAATCCGAATCATAGTATTGGCGGTACACCTCCACGCCCTCCACCATCTCCCTCGGCAACGCCACCTCAATGGACTTGTATGTTGGCCAAAAGCCCGTAGTCAGCACCGTGACCGACAAATCAATGGCCAGCTTCTTGCCCTTCTCCTGCAATGTGCAATGCATGCCCGCCCGTCAAGTCTTCACCAAGCACAAAACATGGGAGAAAGGTATAAGCCCCTCAGGTCAGCGCAGCAGGCGTGCATTGTCAACCAGCAGCTCAAGTATGGCATTAGCCACACACACGTAGCCAGCTCTCTTGAAAGCTCGTCACAGAAGCTCATACCTTGAGCCAGTCGTCGAAGTTCTGCTGCTTCTCCTTGGCGAGCTGCAGGTCCGTCACCATTCCCTCCATCTGTGCACCGTGAGTTCAGGGCAAAAGAGCAGTCAAGAGCCATAAAGACCTCGTTCGGTAGAGACACTGTGCCCAGGAACGCAAGAATGAGCTCTCGAAAAAAGGCCCACGCTGACAAATATCTCGAGTAGCCCGGCAGGTAACCTTGTAAGCCGTCCCATTTCAAGTACTTCTGAGCCGGCTATTGCAACCGTAGCCATGCCATAAGAACTATGAACGCTCCCTAGCTTCCAGTCCTGCAGATGATCCTGCATGCCGATATGGACGCAGCGGTATCACACATACTTTGGACGTGAACTGGGCACCGCACTGCTGCTTGAGTCGCGACAGCAGTGACCGCTCGTGATCATCGGACGCCGACTTGTCCTGAAGCAGCCGCCGTGACAGCTTCTTGCGGTAGAACTCTGCAACCCCGGGTTGATAGAGCGGGAGTTACAAGGATGCCAGGGCCCTAGATATGCAGAAGTTACGCATCAGGCTGTATACGACCGCAGATATTTTTAGGGCAAGGTGTAGCGATAAGAATCAAGCATCCATAACGCAAATTATGGCACGGCTCCTCAAAGGACGCATATGTGAACTCATAACACCTGCGAACATGTCCTTGTCGCTGACATACGCCAGCAGCTTGACAACCTTCTCTAGCGTCTCCTCAATTGCCTCGTCGGACAGCTTCTCCGATCCACCCTGCAACCAAAGAACCAAACGTTAGTAATGGCTGCAGAAAAGCTGTGCGCTGCTGTAGGGATGTTTAAAAGCTACCCGATGCTGTTGTGTGAATGCAGTTGAAATATAGATATTGCAGACTGTACGCACCAGGAAATGCGCGACCCCAGCTGACGGACACACGCCGCATACGGCCGTGCTGACCTTGATACTTGCCCCACCCAGCAAGAGCCAGCACCGAAAAGGCCATGTTCACGCGCACCTTCTTCAGCAGGTTATCGCAGAAGGACGCCATGAGCTCAGCACTTGTGCTGCCCGCCACCGACTTGTTGACGAAGTTCTCAAACGCCTCCTTCAAGCTCTTGTGAAACAGCGACGAATTGCAGAAGCAAGTCGACACGTAGAGCAGGTACTTGTCGTGCAGGTCAATGACGGCGCGCACGTACTGCTGCTCATGGCTAGTTCCAGTATCACGAGAGGGGCCAGCCTTAGCCTGCTTCTCCTTGGCCAGCTCCACCGCCTCCGTCACCTAGACACATAAAGAAGGCATCTGCGTGTGTGTACGTGAAGCGCACGGCTGTACAGTTGCTGGCCCGCTGCACAGCCCTAGAACTGCTAGGTCATGACAACAGTGGCGAAGGGCCAGCCATTCTGTGATATGCCGCCGTGCCGCAGTGAAAGATATGCAGTGCATACACAGCGAAGAGTCGCATTCCCGTAATGCAAGGAGACTCCATACGACGTTACGGCACTATATAACCGAACTCGTGGCCCAGAATAGCGCATGAAACATGCCTTCCCGCGAGCATTCATGGACAGAACCCAAATCCCGTTGTGCTGACTGAAGCAAAGGACACCTCCCAGGGCCCCTCGAGAGTTTATACTGGTAATCGCGCCGGTCAGGAAAGCTTCGCCTTTGCTGTTACCCCAAGATTATTCAGGCGCTTCTCCAGCATCTAAGCATACCACCATTACCGACACGAGCCAGGCCAGCGGTAGGGCTCCGTATCCACCGCCACAGTGTAACCACCAAGACGGCACATCTCCTACTTATCGTATCTCCTCATTAGGCTTTACGCCATCATTGCGAACGTACCTCCTTAACGAGTTTCATGCCCTCGCTGTCCACGTGCTCCTTGAAAATCTCCGCCACGGGATCAAGGCCCTTCGGAATACGCTGGAACAAGCGATACATTCGTGCAAGATCCTCCGTCTGCACTCACAGCCGTAAAGGGTGGCAGCCGCAATCCATGGGACACGGACCATTAAAGAACAAGAATCCAGAATAGCACCAGGATGGAAAGTGTTCGTTAAATGGTCGCAGCCACTGCATTCCGCACACCGCTCTTACCCTTGACCCCCATTTCTTTCTTATCTTCCGGCTTCTGGGCGAAGGGGCCCAGTGTGTTCCATTCTTGCCAGAAAGCATGCCATGCTGAAGGGTGTGCGGCTGCTGGCCACGAAACGTACAGGAGTACCCTACGCAATTGCAAAGCCCACCCATAACCATACCGATACCCAGCGCACAACCATAAATTCTGCGCACGCATGCTGTCATTGCAACACCTATGGCACGCTGAATCACCTTGTCGTCCTTAAGCAGCGCGGCGCATCCCGAGTGCTCCTTAGTAAGAAGCCGGGTTTCGTAGTTGGATAGCAACTCCGCTTCCACCTCCTTCAAAAGCTTTGGCTTGGTGGACGCGTGCAGGTAGTTCTCGACGCGTTCCTCCTCCAGCCGCAGACACTCCTCCGCCTTGAGCATGTAGTCCGGACAAGAGTCCTAACAAGGCAAGCAGAGCGACGGGCAGGTTTACGGACCCTGACAAGGAGTTGCTGCTGTACGCGCTTCACAATCATCCGCGCACTCCTAGAAACCCAGATCAGGGTGATCTTGTCCCAAGTGCGCCTTTCCCTATCGACCCTATCATCAGCTGTGAGGTCAGAACAGGAAAGGAACATGCGGGATGTCCATACTCAAAGCCATGGAGACCTCAATGCAACAAGTATGCTGTGTGCCGCTTGGGACTTGCTGACCCAAATCGGAAACCTGCACCCGCCATGCCCCGGTCACCTGCTCAATCCACTCCGAGGCCTTGCGCCTGTAGAAAGCGCTCGTTTCCGCTAGCAAAAATTCCTCGAAGTCCTTCTCGTAGCAATCCATGTTGCCCATGCCCAACTCGATGAAGATCCCCAAAATGTTTTTCACCAGCGCCCTGTCCACCAGCTCACCCTCGCGCTCCTTCTCAATCAGCATCAGGACAGCGTCCTTTGTGCGCTTCTTCGTCTCAGCGTACACGTGGTCTGGTGATAGTGTTTGGGTCAAGGACAGCAGCAGTACAAGGACGCCAACGTGGACACCAAGGAAAGGAAACGCATACCGTGCAGCAAGGTGTTTTGAAGCACCCATGCAAATGGCCATGCACGCCGCCCTGGCGCCAATAGCCCAGCGCGATTACCCTTCACCGACTTCATCGTGTGTAGTGCGCGCGCATAGACCATGTGCGCAGGCTAGGTCATAAGCGCCGCCTTTATCTGCGCATGCTCAGAACGATGCTAGCACGTCCGCAATCGTCGAACAACATGTGCATGCATGTACAGTTTAAGATGGCAGTCTTCCCTCTGTGCAGGAGGAGGCCCAGTATACGAACAGCTTTCATAATGCGCTGCTATCTGGACCTCTCCCACATGACCCTAAGTTCGAGCTAACCCAAAGCTCCTACCTTTGAAGCATAGTAAGCCCACGTCCTTGAGTGGATGCAATGTGTGCCGTAGGACGTAGTACCTGCGGGACAAATACAAACCCAATTAAACTCGTGCTCAGAACCCAAACCAGGAAGTCACCCGAGCTAGCTCTAAAGGAATGCACGTACCGATCGAGGTAGTTGAAAAATCGGGACAACCAGCGGACCATCAGCTTGTGGTTACCCCATCGCTGGTATAGCTCCTTCAGGAGCACCTCGTCCCGATGCTCGCGCAAAGAAGGAAGGACCTTCATGGAGGCACAGGAAACTATCAGGTAATTGTAGCATAATCCCCCTGCCCCCCTCAGGCTCGAGGCAGCAACAAACCCACCTTCTCGTTGATGTACTTGTTAAATGCCTCCCGATACTTCCCGTAGAGCTGCTCAGAGTAGTCGTGGGGGGGCTTTTGTGTGCACATGTTGTAAATCGTCCTGCGCGCAAAACCCTCGCTGGGTGCAGGTGAAACCCCAGTGGCCCACCCACGTTGCCTTACGTGTAAAGATGCATATACTGCTCCGCGTTGAATTGGTCCTCGGGCTCACCCTCAAGAAGGCGGATGAGCTTCTGAATGCCTTTCTGCAGTGTGCAAGGCACCGCGAAAGTTTGCGCAATCCAGATCCATAGGTGAGGCATTAACGCGCTACCTCCATAAACCGAAGGTTATCGTAGCACAAACGGCAGACGCATGGAACAGTTCTGCGCAGATGCCTTTCCAAGACCTGGCAAACTGAACCCTGGAGAACACATCTACTTAAGGGCACCCGGCTTACTTCCATGAAGCTCCATCCCTCCGCGAGCTCGATGGGCTTACGGTCAGCCATCATGGGCAGCTGTAACTGTGCGGGCGCACAGCTCCAAGACGCTATGCTGCCCAAGCGCCGGCCTTCCGCTCCCTCAAATTAATGCTCGCCTGGTTATATCTTTAAATGCTCTAAATATGGAATCTCCTTGACGGGCCTTAGGATGGGAAAGAGTCAGCAGGCATAAGCTAGGGTGCCGTCCCTCCTAAGCTTCATAATGGCACCATAAATCTATGCATAAATTCACAATAACGCATGCACAACACGGAGCTGTTGTTGCAAGCTTCATTCGTAAGCTGGAAAGTACTACATGTACGACGGGACCCGCAGGCAAATAAATATTAATATGTCGTTAAACCCTAAGTTAAGGTTAAATTGTCTCGTTCTTCTTTGTCAGTTAGAGGTGGTTCATGAGCCTCCGGGTTCGTCTGAACCGTACGAGCTCGCTGAAGCTTGTTAAACATCATCATCATCATAGTGGCGTGGGATTTTTTTCGCTCAAGCTGTAATGCATGTGCGCGTTGCTGGACTTCGATTATACCACCCAAAAGGCCTTTCTTTTGACTTAAGCTCCCGGGTGTCAAGCATGTGGGACATTTACCCCGGGGTATACAAGTACCGGCTGCCGGGGGAAGGTTGCCACACCTGAAACAATTGGCCCATATCAAAGTTGATTACAGTCAGATTGAAAACGTTATCCAAGCTGGTCTGGGTTTTGGCACCCCATATTCACCCCAGCAATTTATCTGCAGAAGGTCCCGTAGTGCCGCGTTGGAAAACCTTAATACCGCATAATACGACTAACGAGGTGTTCAATTCAGGCATGCGCCCGAGGTATACGGCGGTCGGTATCCTGCCTTGCAGCCTTTATCACGGCGAACCCCACCGTCCACAACGGCGCCCACCCTACAGCTACCGTATCTCTTAGCGCCATCCCCAAGAAGTATCCAAAGGATTGCCTTCTACATTTTTTTACTACAGACCATCAAGTGCGGCAAGAATCTTAACCTTGGCAAGCAGGCCATGTAGCGCCATTATTTAATTCAACACGTCGTGTCAATGACCGTTCCTGACAACCATTCCGCCAGGAAGCCCGCAGCGAAAACTTACCGCCAGGTATAGCCATGGCCAGCAAAACGTGGAGCGGATGCCAAGCTATATGCTTAGCATTTGGGTTGTTGATTTCCATGCAGTGGACTGTTTCCCGGCGGGGGGCCCCCCCGACGCTCCTACAGTTGTACCTATCCCCGATGTGCACCTCTAAAAGCTGCTGAGCTAAATGGAGGACGTCACGTATCCCACATCGACGCTATGGCCGCCCTTCAACAGATCATGTACTGCGTAACTTACAGCGTGCCACCCTCCATTTTATCAAATAACCCACCTCACACCCGCCACATGTCGTGTACTAAACCTAAAACGCAAAACTAAACCTAAAATGCAAAGTTGCCTTCTGCAGCGAGGGAGATAGGCTGCCTCTGGATGCCGCCAAGGAAACCCGCCACAATGGGTCCGGCCCGCTACTAGAATGCGAGTGCAGTAGCTCTACGGTAGCGATACGGCACACAGGTCCCAAATGTTGATTCGCCAAGGCGCTCTACTAGCATGTCGAGAGGCCTTTTCGGCGGCTACTACTGCGACCATTGCAATGATGTCCATGACAGTAGTAGCAGCAGTGCCGGGTGCGTTTAACACACGCCATATGTATCTGTGTCCTAGGAGCTTTATGGGGGTCTCCCGGAGTGCACAGTTTTTACCTAGCAACATGCCTTGAGGGGCGGGGTGATAGGTCGCCGGGCACGGGTCGTCAGGCAGGGTCCCGAGAGGCAAACCTGGAGTGTCCTCCCCCTACTAGACGGCATGTTGCACCGGCCAGAGCTCACACCTGCGCGTCGCGTGTGTCCCCGGGCTGCATCCCCAACCATTGTGGATTATGCCACATGCAGGTGCCGATTCCTCATCGCTGTGGAAACCCGCCTCCTGCATGCTCTCTCATGCGTCTCTCTATGAACAGCAAATACGGCCGCGGGATGACCGCTGTAGGCGCACAGCGAGGTGCGGCTTGGGGAATCACCAGCGGTGGCCATTAATGCCTTGGTCTACCAAACGTCACATAATCCGCAGGCCGGCGCAGCGCCCGGCGACCCGATAGCACCGAAGCTGCCACCGCTTCTGAAGCTCGCCACGCCCCGGAATCCTCACAGCATGATATCGGCGCCCTGGCGACGGTAGGCGGCTGCGACGCAGAACAAAAGGCCGCGGGTGGGGACCAGTTACGGTGCAAGGACAGGTGTGGTGACCTAGCTGACTTTAGTTTCTGCGCTTTAACCACGTATTCAGAATTCATTCAAGGGTGAAGTCAGGGGAGCCAGCAAAACTCCGTCCGTCACTTCCTTACGGAAAGGACCCCAATAGGAGTGCCCTTGGTGCGTCACGAAACTGCGAAGTTAAGCAGGTCATTAGTGGATAGTACGTGGTCGGATGTGTGTGCCTCTTGCCAAACTTGCACTGGCTCGACACCGGTCGAAAGTGTTATGCTTCTATTTATGTTTTCGCCTGCGATATCCCAGAAACCTCGCTGTCCTGAGGCTGTGCTCATCCGCGCATACGAGCTGGTCACGTCTGCCTACCTGCCAACCTACTGCCTACGGCACTTTGGATAACGCCAGCTCAACGTAGGCGCAGTACACACGTAAATGCGGGAGCGCGGCGAAAGGCCTATGACCAGGGCCTACGCACGATGGAAACGGCTAGCACGCATGGTGCTGTTGCCTGGCTTTAAGCTGCACTCACTCATATAAAAGGTGGGAGGCAGCAGATAGTGCTTCATGCCTGCGGCTGCGGCCTTGCTGGTGGCAGCATCGCCGAAGAAACGGCTGTTGAAGGCCGCCGCCATCTTTGTGAAGGCCTCGTAGTCGGTGCCATGGAGCGCCGAGTCGGACCTGCGCGATCAGAGGCCGGCGGTAACAGGACACATGCTGCATGGACCCCAAACTTAAGCCATGGTCGGGGAAATGGAGGCGAGACAGACGAGGGTAAGGGCACGTTGCCTTATAGGCGATATCTATTAGGTCAGGGAAAAGTGGTGAGTTGCGACATAGCTCGCCTATTAACAAGAAAATGTTCCTCAGAATTGGAGCTCTTCGTGCCCGTACGACTTACTTGGCCGTACCGTCCAGCACGTCAAACCGGAAATTTGCTGCCGTGCTCCGCCCGATAAAGGAGCCCGCGGCGGGGACCGGCGGCAACTCGGGTTGGGTGCCGCCGGGGTTTGTATCGTACGGCCTCAGCACGGCGTCTGGCTTGAGGCCGACCTTGGCGGGGTCGGTGGCTGCTGTGGAACAGAACGCGAAGAACCTGCCAGCAAGGGGCCCCGGGCAAAGCACACAAGGACAGAAGCCGAGGCACGGACACGGCGAGCACGACGAGATCAGAACCCAGTTGCGGGGTGTGTGTGGCACCTCGACCTATTAGCACGGCTAGTCGCTGGTGAAAGCGGGGCCCACCTCACGTTCTCTCTCTCTCTCACACACACACACACACACGTCTCTCCAGTTCCATAATGTCGCATACCCCCCGGCCTACTGGCCACTGAACCACGCGCCCTTACCTGTCTGCGTAGTCGGCTGCCTCCGCCGTCCGCAGGTTGTACCGCCTGGGGTTGGGGAACAGACACCACGTCGTACAGCGAGTTAGGGCCTGCACGGTAAGTGCTGCGGTGGCGGATAGTGCTGGAAAAAAGCAGAAGAAACGTCGTCAATATACCCACGTGTCGGGACGCAATGGCGGGCTACGGCCTGCATGCCGTCGCATGTGGCACCACGGCCATATGGATGGGCGCAGCCGCGCACAGGTGATCAAGAGCCGCCCCCAATTATCCACCATCCCCCAATCGCATAAGAGGCGGAGGGGAGGTCGCGCGATACCACTCCATGCAGGCGTTCGGCACCCGTTTGGCGTTCCTCACGCGGGCGGCGAAACAACGTGAGAAAAGAGGGTCAGAAGGTCGCATCACATCGCATCGGTCCGCCATTGCCACCGACATCAACTCAACGCCGGAGCCGCCAGCTGCATCAGAGTGCCGTGCCGTCCCAAGACCCACATCGGCACTGGGCGACCCAATTGACACCCACCCAAACATGAGGTCGATGCCGGCTATGTACGTGCCCGCTTCCATCAGGCCGCTGCCCAGGCCCTGCAGCCAGCCGCTGGGACCGCCGGCACCGCTGGCCACCGCCGCCGCGGTTTCGGGGCGCAGGAACAGGTACGGTTCCGCTACCTGGAATCGGGATGTGGATGCATTCATCTCTTTTCAGTGGAGGAGCAGCCGAAGAAACGCAGTGCGTGTGATTGCGCCGGGTGCACAGCGGGCAGGTGAAACCCGGCATGCAAGAGTGGCTGTGTGGATGTGGTCAGAAACGAGCTTGGTGCGCCGCCGGAGGGCAGCTGGGACCAGATCCCCTCGACCGACCACGGCTGATTCACTTCCTCCAGCTTTCACATGTTTCCACCTGCGTGCTTCACCCTCTCTTACACCAAAATCCCACCGCCACCACCAAACCAAAGCACCCAGCTCTCCTGCAGCCCAGACAGCCCACATCGCGGTCCGCACCTTAGCCCCGGGGCTGACATCGCTGAGGGGCCGCAGTCGCTCGAGCCGTGGCAGTGCGAGGTCATCCCCCGGAACCGTCTCCAAGTGACCCTGGGGGCACCACAGACACGCACTGTTTTTACAAAGAAGTATAACAATATGGATTGAGGTCCTGAATATTCAAATATATTTTATATATGAAAATTAAAAACTAAAACTAAAAATTGGCATGAGGGTTTTACGGGTTTTTCAGATAATTCTAGGTGCACATGCATAAAAGCCGTGTTTTCCCCCTTTAACTCTTGATCAATGATTCGAGCCAGTTCATGCTAAAAGTAATTCATCCAAGGATAACCGTTATGGAATGTGCCTCAAAGATTTCCTGTACTTCCGAGAGCTTTGAATGAATGCCCGGGAAAAGGAGAATCAGGAAAACACACTACGTCGCTACCTACCGAGTTGGCTAGCTGGTTGCCCGCGATGAGGGGGCGGGCAGGGGCATATGGTTCTGCGTGTGTATTGCGATGTCCTAAGAACGTGGTCGCGCATGCGTGGGTGCTTTCCTTGGCGTGTGCCATGCGCATGTATGTACAGCAGAGCGGAACACCATTCGCTGATGCGTATTGCATTTGCGCCAGACAAACAACAATTCAATCATTCGGCGCGTAACCTCTGTCCTGTGGGTTGGTTTGTTGCTCCTGGGGCCTACTGGTGGTGTTGCTGCTGCCATCGAAAAGCGGTCATCGAGGTAGCGTTTGCGTTGCTGGGCGGCCTATTGCTACTGTTGCTGCTGCCGTTGCTGGCGCAAGGATACATATCGCACCTGCGACCCCAGCAGCGCCACATCTACTCCGTTGAGTAAGCTGAAGCCCAGCACATCGCGGTTCCGCAGGTACGAGTGCTCCAACAGGCGCTAAGGGGTGGGGGAGGAAGGAGGTACACAGTAGCGGGGTTGAACGGATTCCAATGCTCGGAAGTGCGAGGAAATGTTTAGAGTGGTGTCAAGCAATTTCCCCAGGGGGTAAGCAGCCAGGATGACAGCGGTGTGGACGGGACAAGGCACCGAGAAAGGAGATCTACCGCGCAGTCAGAACAGGGACGATCAGGTGGGTTTGGAGGCCGGGGGAAGGGGGGTCGCGAAGCGGCCGCGGGACCGGAAGCCGCGCCCGAAGCAACAGCGCAAGAAGGCACAAGACGGGGAGCTCAAGGAGTTTTCCCTTCCCCCATCCACTCCACTTCAATGCAATAGGACTTTCCCTCCGGGAAAGCGGGCTTTGCCATCTCAGTCCACAAGGTGCCCTCGAGGACCGTTGCCGGTGTCATGCAACGGCAACACACACATACATATATACACATATGTACACACACCTGCAGGTTGTAGTTGGGCATGAAGGCCAGGGTGCAGGAGATGCCCGCCACACATGCATCGCTGGATCCGGATTTGAGGATGGCGGCCAGCGCGGATCTGAAATCCGCGGTTTCGCCGCGCCAGTTGTCGGGCCCCGACGCGCCGTTGGACAGGAAGTTGACGGCAGGGAGACCCAGGTCGGCTACAGGGAAGGGCAACACCGTCCAGTTCACGTGGGTCGCGTCCGGCATCACCCCCGTCATAGGAGGCACAAGAGGATACAATACGCGTATCATCATTTCCCACTCAGAGTCATATGAACAGCAGTGTGAAGGAACATCAACAATGGCCGACCGCCGAACAGCAGGACCGTGATGCCGTCTCGCTCGGCTGGATTGAGGCCGCGGGGGCCGAGGCGGGAAACGTCTGCGCCAGTGAAAATGACGGCGGACCCTTGGGCCTCTTCCTGGGACGCCAGCCAGCGCCCATGGTGCTGGCCGGCAGCCGCCAGCCCGCATTGGGCCCTCTTCCCCCTGTCTGGCGAGTTCTGGGTTGGGATGCCTAGTGATCCGCGGTGGCCATTCTCAGCAGTAGGAAATGCACAGAGAGCCGCCCTCGCTCACTCCGCACAAGCCTGACGCGCTGACCGCTCGTAAAAACGGTCACGAACATGGCTCCCGACCCCGAGGCCGAGAACACGTCCCAACAAAACGCAACCCCGGGGCGATACCCTACGCATCCTTTCCTCACATTTCCCTCCACACACCGTCGACATCCCATGCCCGTATCCATGTCGTGGATTCATGTGTAGAATTCATTCCCGGGCCCACTCACGCGTCACCATCGGCTCCACCTGACCATTTGTCCCTACATGAACCCCAGTATGCGCCCACGCGAAAGATATGGCGCATAATACACGTTATGTCCCTGAGTACCCACATGCGGGTGAGGGGCCAAACAGCCCGCCTGGTCCCATGATCCGTGCCGTGTCGCTCTCGTTGTGGACCACCCACACGGCAGCAAGAGTGATTCGCCGCACCGCCTGCAAAGTACACACACATATATATGGTTAAGCAGTGAGGAACACGCACTTCACACACACGCACACGTTCTCTCCTTCATGGTGGCTCTTCATCTCACCCTGAACCCCATGGCCATTGCCACATGGGCTCAAGCTCTGCCCCTTTGCCGTTGCTCGCAACGGAAGGCGCCACCTCGGGCGGGGCCGCGTGCGGTGGGCTTAGTGTCTCGGGCCCGGTGTTCCATCCGACCCGCAAGGAGTGCCGCACCTTCAAGGCCTTGAGCAGCCGTACTAGGGCCGGTGCGCCGTCCAGGGGCAGCAGTGCTGGAACCACTGCTGATCCCATGGATGTGGCAGCCGCCAGTGCACCCGTCAGCTTGCCGGGCGACCCTGCAGCCTCAGCCGCAACGGATACGCCTTGCGCAATAACCGTAGAGTAGCCACCGGCCAGCAGCACCACATGGACGCTCTGTTGGACAGGGTTAAAGTGCCGGGCGCCGGCCGAAGTGGTTGAGTTGCGTTGCGCTGGAGGGGAGATATAAAGGTGAGGAGAGCTGAACGACCATACAGGCGCAGGATGGGAGGACTTTCGCAGGATGGCAACGGGGTGTTTAGTTTACGTAGAACGGCGGGGCTCCTTGCCGATAGGTCTAAACCAAGCAAGGCTAAGAAGCATTATGGAACTGTTATTCGCCTCCTGGCTAGCGGATCGGGTAATGTGAGTCTTCGGAAAACGCATGCACAAACGAGGTTTGCAGCAATCGACGCGTCGTACCTTTCCCATCTTTTGAGCACCTTTGCCGATCCCAGTAGAAATCGAATATAAAACACCCGCTGGCAAAGCCCGGTTACGCGGGCTCGATGTCTAATTCGTGTCCAAAGGCAAGGACCAAAAGCACCTCCGCTGAGTACGCTTACAGGTCGTTATACTAAGCGACGGCAGCCTAAGCAGGATAACTGTGGAATTCCCCTATCCAAGCGTCAAGACGACCGAGTCCTTGTAAGTACCGTCGGAGGGGCTGTCTCAAGGCCGTTATGCTTATTTCCTATTTCTACACTATATAGCAGGCCGAAAAATCATAGCAATTTGGACGGAGGTGAAAGCATCGGTCATGTTCGTTCACATAAGGCCTACCAACTGTCAAAAAATGCCAGGGAGATATGACGCAATCCTAAATTATTGTGTACCAGGAGACTGCACGCTTCTAGTTGGTTTTTATAAATAGCACTTAACGGTATCTAGCAAGCGTTGTCGGTTGGGCTGAGTTTCCTTTTGCAGCGATCACATATTGCTGGTTGCTTGCTTTCTAACTTTGTAAGACTTTGCAAGTATCATTTTTTGATTATGGCATCTGAATACGGCGATGACGCTGACGGCGGCGTGGCAGCCGAAGTTACGCAACGATATGGTCGCTCAGCGCAGCCCGAATCGCAGCAAGTTGTTGCAGTGCTGCAGGCAGTCACGGATGTTATTCGAAATGAGGGTTTGCCGCTCAGTCCAACTAGCTACTTCGCCGCCATCATGTCGGCCCTAGAACAGCCTAGTACACAAGGTTCGCACCAGGTAAACACCGCCACAGCAAAAGCGCCTCTGTGGATTCCTAGCCGCAAAGGTAGTGTTTGGAGCTGCGGTTTCCGCTAATCCACCTATCCGGTCCCCCGGGCCAACGGCCAACTGCCAAAACTAACACCCCTTGCTTTCCTAACCCGACTAACTTTACAGGTGGTATTGGCTATGTTAACGCTGTTGGCGGTGGTAATGCCACGGCTGCCCAACCATGTGCTGCGTGCCCGCTTTGTGGGTTGCTCGGAGCTGGTGGGTTCGCTGCTAGCCGCTCACCACGGCGACGCAGCAACAACAAAGGCGGCGCTGGGCTGCCTGGCGCAGGTAGGACCGTCCTCTTGTCAGGTGCTAATCAGTCCTTGACATGCTGTTGGGGTCTTTGTCAAAGTCTTTGAGCTGTCGCCAAGGACTCACTATCGCCATGCCAGCCGCAAATAGGCCGGGGCATAGGAGGGACACCCAGGGGCATTCATGTGGGGCAGGCGTACATGGCGTTGGGGAACGCGTGCATCCACGCAGAGGGAATACACAGTACAAACCCAGCTCGTCACAGCTCACAATCCATGTGCATGAATCCGGGATTATCCGACGCCCTGCATGCATGCGCTCCCTCCGCAGCGCCATGTAAAGTCGGCCCAAAGCATGCTGGGCTTTGGCTTTTAGTTCATATCACGATGGCTCCAGCACCTGCTGTGAACCGGATCTACTGGTTGGGGTAGCGAGTTATCGACAACGCAATAACGACAAAGAAGTAGCGTCAGCGAAATTTCTAATCGTGGAATTGGTGGACAATGAAGTGCCATGTACATGGACAGATGACAGAGTTATCTGTTCAGTCGTGCCCTTGCTATTCAAGTGCCTCATATGCACGCAGCCCGCAGCCCCAGAACACCCCTGCACCTTCCTAGCCCCCGACCCGTCATTCCACTAACTTCCCCATTTCCCCCCGTGGCTACCCCCGCCACCACTGCCTTCTCACGACAAAGGTTTTGGCAGCCGCGGATCCGTCCGCTTGGATAGCTGCAGTACCGGCCTTCAATCAGATGCTGGGCTTTGTTGCCGACGCGCGTCCCAAGGTGCGCGTGTGGGTGTACGCTGGTTTCTGGGTCGGTATGTCTCTATGTCTGTTGTCGGTGGGTGGACTCTATAGATGGGGGTTGCAGTTGCGTGGTCTCTGCGTGCATCCGGATGAAGAACAAAGGGGACAGACGACGAAGGGGGTTCCCCTTCAGGGGAAGCGCTGTGAGATAGTTAGTTTGTATTGTTAAACAATATAAACGACATTCTCTAGGAGAACTCCGTTGTAGCTTCCTACTAAAACCTGGGAGTACGGGGACGGAGAGGGGCAAGGGCGCCAAGGGCTCTGCGTTGGTGTGGTCTGGCGGGTGATGACGTGTGAGGTGTACGGCCAGTGGTGTGTAAAGCTGTACGCATAGCGCTCAAGGACATGGTTGGCGGCGCTCGTCCACTATTTTGCATCATCATCGTCATCATCAGCAGCATGTGCCCTGCCTCGAGGGTGCAGGTTCGCAAGCGGGCGGTGGAGGGGCTTGTGGAGACCCTGGCGAGTCTGCAGAGGAGTCCGGCGCTGGGGGCAGCCAGCGAGCTGGTGCTCAAGGGTATGTGGGTGCGGTCTGTGCGTGGGATGGGGTGGGTGGGTGGGTGGGGTGTCTGGGGTTTGCTGGTGTATGACGGTGGGTTCTGGTGGATGGATGGGTCGGTGAGTGGGTGTGGCACGACGGGGATGTCTGGAGTCCAGGAAGAGGTACACACGCGAACCCATACAGATAGACAGACAGGCTGACTGACAGACCGACGGTCACTCTGCCAGTCGCCGCACACTCCAGGGTTGGTATGAAAGACCATTAAAGCACATATGTATGTCTGGCTACCTGGCTGGCGGGTGCTGCCAGCAACAGCCCAAGCAAACGTTGTCATCAGCACGGAGGGCATATGAGGGAGGGTGGGATGCCCGGGGGATGAGGGGAAATACACAAATGTCGTGTGTGTGTCTGTGTGTGCAGAATAACGGAGCATCGGTATCTGGATGAAGCCAAGCCCAGGACACCAAGGTTACATCTGCCATAGTGTACCTTTTCCTCCCACTCGACGGGCTGACCCCTTCCCCTTCCCCTTTCGACGGGCTGACCCCTTCCCCTTTCGCCCTACTTAGGCCTCCTTGTCGTTCCCTTGGAAAACCCCTTTCGCTTCTCCCATTGCAGTTTGCCAGCGGGTGCTTCCAGGGCCAGCTGCCGCCGCACACGCCGCCGTCGCCGCGTCCAACAAGCAGCGGGCCGCGGCCGAGGAGGCCATCACCACTGCGGTGGCGGATGCGCTGCACCTGATCGGGGCACTGAAGGGGGCGCTGCCGCTGCTGGCGCCGCCCACTGCCAAGGTAAAGGCGGCGGGAAGGGGGGCCGGCGGGAGTAAGGGGGAGAGCGGGCGGGGTGTGGAGGCTAGCCCGTATTCGGATGATGCCTTAGCTTTCTGTATTGGTATTTATGTGTGCGTGTACATGTGTGTGGAAGCTATATAACTTGGCCGGAGAACTTGATGTTGGTAACCCTAGGGGGCAGCTACCTGAGGACCTGATGTTGGCCAGCCAGGGGCCGGAGATGAGCTCCCTCAGCTGAGCCTGACATGACAGGATACCGCCTCCGTCTTCCGGAAGCACTCTCCGAAACCAACCGGGTGGTGGGGGACGACAGAGAGAGCTCAAAGGGCATTGGACGCAGTTCAGTCTCTACATCCTCCCCTTCCCCAGGCTGAACCCCCTCAATACGTCGCCGCGATGACTACTTCCCAAGTCACTACCGGTTGGTAACTTATTACCATTTCCCTCTGCAGTGTTTGTTTATTCCTGGAGTATCCGTCAGTGATGCTAATCTGGTATTTGCATCCCTCGTCTCTGGGTTCGTCTTCCCCCGCGATATCTTGTGCTTCGCCTGCGCGTCCGGGTGCTATTCGGGTGATTACCCCCCATACCCCCAACCATTCCCCACGCCCTCCTCTTCCTCTGCTGGCCCCCTCTCCAGGCTGTCTCTGACCTCCTTTTGAAGCTGTACGGCCTCCGTCAGCCCCTGCTGGACCGCCACGCCACGGAGGCCCTGGCGGCCCTGGCGGGAGCCTCGGGTCCCGGGGGAGTCGCCTCGACCCGCCTGCAGTCGGCCGGGGAGCTGTCCCACCTGATCTCGGTAGGGGCTGCCTGAGGGCTGGGGGCTGGGAGTTGTGGGGGTGGTAGGGGGATTTGGGTTCCGCCCCGTACTGGCAACCCGTTTACTGGCTGCTTGCACTCTTGATTCATTTAGCGAATACAGCAGAGATGTTACTCGCGATGGCCCCCACACACGGGCAGTTGTTCAAGATGCGCTGGGAGATCAGCAGTTGGTGTTCTGCGGGATAAATGGCACGCCGATGTCCCCTCCCGAACCCATCAGCTCCACTCGTTCGTGGTTCGTCTTCATCACCCAAATCCCTAACAGCTTCTTTCCTTCTCCCCACCCTCTTTGGACTCCTACTGCAGCGGGTGCTTTGGACGTGCCGCCCTCCCCCTCCGGTTGCTTCTTCGAGTTTTGTATTCCTTTCTCCCCCCAGTTTCATGCATGTAATGCCGCCGCCCGTTCCTGCCACCTGCTGCTCCCCTTCCCCATGTCCACCACCATCACCACCTGCCCCCTCCCGCCGCACCTAGGTGGTTACTGATACGGAGTCGCTGTGGGTGGGCAGTGGCCGGGACCCGGGGTTGCTCACGGCGCTGGGAAGGCTGCTGGAGGTGAGAGGGTTCGGGGGGAGGGAGAAAGGGGGAGGACACCCCTCAGAACAATCATATCTGCGGCAGTAGGTTCCCGTTTGGCATGCGCGTTTCCCCGCTCTGACACACAAAGGATGGACCTGGAATGCCCCTGCTGCACATCATCATGGGCCAGCATTATTCGAGAGTAGAGCTGAGGTGTTCGGTGTGTGTATGTCGTTAGGCCGTGTTGTACCGCCGTCTTGTTGCCGATGCTTGTATGTATGTACGTATGTGTGCGTGTGTGTGTTCGTGACCTGACCAGGCCGGGTTTTCCAAGTTGGCCGAGGCGGATCCCGCGGCGTGTGCAGCGCGCCTGCCACGTGCCGTACACGCGCTGGTGCCGCAGCTGGTAGCGGAGCAGGATGGCGTTCGGTACGGCACCTTTGAGGTGAGAACCCGTGGGTTGTGTGGTGGGGGGAGGTGAGGGGTTTCCAAGCAGGATTACACAAAACACAGCGGCGAACAGCGGCCCCTTGAACACCCTCACACACACAAACTTACTGTCGTGCTGCTACGGAGATGCTTTCATCAGTTTACCTGGAGTGCCGAATGTCCCTCAACCTTGCCCGAGATTTTGGAAACCCCCTCTTATTGCAAATTCACACCGAGCCACACAGGCTCTTCGCGGCCTGATCTCGGACTGCCTCAACCCGCAAGTGGTTGCGGCCGCCAAGATGCCTCGCGGGGTGGGGTCCGGCGCTGCTGGCGGCCCTACGCCGCTGTCCTCCCTGGTATTGGCGGTCGCAGCGGCGCTATCAGCTAGGTACCAGGATGCATGGGGCATGGCGTTGCCGGGTAGGTGGCGGCTGGCGGGGTGGGGCGGGGCCCGGGGACCGTAGGGGGCTTTTGCCTGAAGGGGGTTGGATATAGGGCGGGGTGTGCTTCCTAATGGCCTGAGCCGCGGGCAGGAGTTGTGAGGATGTCACACGGGGGCGACTGTGCCCTAGCCCTGAAGGAAGTAGTCCGGTACTGGAGGTGTGGAGTGATGTGGTGTGTGGGCGCTGTGAGGGAGTGGGGGTGGGGTAGGTTAGGCTGGGGTGGTGCATGCCCAGTTGCCGACGCGCCGTTAACATGCCATTAGCATGCTAATACGTTCAGTTGGTGGTGCACGGGCACTGATGGCGTTTGCTCGCATGAACGGCCACGAAATGGACGGCCATCATGTTTATTACTCCTCGTTACTCGCGCCGCTCTATGGGCGTCTAATAGCTTTTGTCGTCGGTTGTATATCGTCGCCTTCACCGTTGCTCCTACGACGTACGAACCTTGAAGACATCAGTTTATGTCCCAACATCAAAACGATGCGTACGACATGAAAGGCTCCAGCACCTCCCCCACAAGCAGTTTGTTACTTTGGTGACGTCGGCAGTTGGCTCCTCCTTCCCCCCACCTTGCTTTTTGCAACATGTGATTCACACCAGAGCACTTGGCGCTTTGGTCGCCGCCAGTTGCTTATTTACTCTCAACACTTTCCAGCATTTTTTACCTTTACCATTTAAGGTGCAGTCCTCCCCCCTCCTCCTCTCCCTCTCCCTAACCGCGCTCTCAGTGGCTGGAGCTCTGGTGGAGAGGTTGGGTGAGCTGGGGGTGCCTGACGCCGCCGCACCGATCCTGGAGTGTCTGGGGGCCATAGTTGCGGGCGCAGAAGACGTCGCCGCTGCCGCCGCCGGTGCGGACGAGGGGGGTGCCGACGGTGGCGGCGAGGGCCGTCTGGGGGGGCCTGTGGATGCTTCCCATTCGCGCGCGGCGGAGGCGACGCTGGGTACGGCGATTCGGGCGCTGGGTCCGGAGGTCGTGCTCCAGGTGGGCGCGTGGGTGTGAAAACTGGATGGATGGATGGGTGGGTGGGGTCTGTCGTCGTGTGTGTTGGTCATAGTCTTGTGGTGGGAGAGGCGTGTGGAAGGAGTGGCGAATGATGCTAGATATGAAATCGTCTTCGTAAAGCTGATTCAGGACTGTTCATTACTTGCAGGTAGTCTACTCGCATGTTGAGCCCCTCTCCGCGGAGGCCACCTCCCGCAAACAGTTCTCCACAAGCCGCCGCTGCTGCTATTTGCTGCTGCTGTTGCTGCTGTCAGATCCCATCCTCCGCCCCTTGTGACCTGCCATGTCCCATTAATGATCGCGTGCAGCTGGGGTTGTTTGCGCTTGGAAAGAGGATGTGCGGGGGGGCTGTGCCACCCTCCCGTTGGGTGACATGCCGCGTGTTTGATAGGTTGCTCCACCCCTGGTTGCTTGCGGCGTTGGACATCGGCATCTGACCCTGTGCTTCTTGCATATGATCCCCCTCCCCGTCATTCCGGGTACGGCTGTTGCCTTGTTGCCGTACAGGTGCTCCCGCTGCAGATCCTGGAGGGCTTGACGGGTACGGCAGAGCCGCGGACCTGGCTATTGCCGCTGCTGCGGCGGCATGTACGACAAGCTCGGCTGGGCTACTGGTTCAAGGTGCGGCAGTGCGGGAGATGTGCGGAGGGGAGTAAGTGCTCTAGTCGGTGCGTGCCTCCCTGCCTCTTGCGTAGTGTAGCACGCCTAGCCGTACAAGGTGCCGTGCAATCTCTTCAACCAAGTTTTCACACCTCCCTCACAAAGCGTGCACATATCTCATCTCCTGCTCCTCAGAAATGAATTTGTCCTCTCGCTGCTTCTCATTTTTTCTTTTTTCTCCTACAAGTAACGACGGGACGTTACTGCAAGCTAGTGGATGACAGGGACCTATCCCAATTTTTGGCGTTCCCACGTCGATTTCCATGAAGCCAGATCGCCCTGCCGCCCTGCCATTCTCCCTTTCAACCCCCACCCCTGGTACACTCTTGCCCTGGCAGCAGCTTCACTCGTTTGTGGTTCGTCTTTCCCCACCCCTCCTCGGACGTTGGCCGTTAAAACTTCTTTGTTACTTGGTTCCTGGCACAGGGTTCCCCCGCCTTCATGTAGTTGCTCTGGCAGCTGACATTTGGGGCGTTGGCAGTTGATTTTCTTTTACTTTTCTGTGCCTTTTGTGCCTTTCTTTGCATCACTTAATTTTCCCCTCCTCGCACACCCGCTCTACACGCCCTCCACTGGCACACACAGGAGCTGCTGCCCCTGGCCCAGTCCCTGGGTGGCCGGGCAGCTGCGCTGTCCGCTGCCGGGGGCGCACCCGCAGCCGCGCTGGCGCTCAAGTGCCGAACGTTGGAGCTGCAGGTGCGGGTGTGTGTCTAGGGGGGGGATTGGACAACTAGTTAGGGTGTTGGCGGATTGGGTTCATCATTCGGAATGGGAGATTTCCGAGGGATGGGGAGATTTCCTAAGGTGTAGAGCTGGGGTTGTGCTTTCCTGTCCTTTTTTCTGTTTTTATTTTCAAAACTCTTTCTCCCATCGCCCCGCTCCGGCCCCCAGATCTGGCACTGCCTGCCCGCCTTTATAAGTTGGGCCACCGACCTGCCGGACGTGTACGGCACCGTGGTCAACACTTTAGCTGCGGCCTTCAACAACCGCCCCGACCTGCACCCACCTATTTGTCAGGCGCTGCAGAGGGCTTGTGCACAGGTGGGATGCGTGGCGTTGCCTGCTTGTTGGGTGTGTGTAGATGGGAAGTACATCTTGACATTCATTTGCCCAATGGTCTGCACACGTTCAGATGCTGATGCCCGAAACCTTGGCAGGGATATTTGCTTGGCTCCAACGCCCCCACTCCTTACTCTCCCTTTCTTGTACGTTGTCAAATAAGGGAGAGTAAGGAGGGGGGCCGTTGGAGCCAAGGCCATGTCGCGACCGAGTTAATGGGCATCAGTGTTTGATTGTGCACTGATCAGGGGGCAAACTGGAATCTGGAATCTGGCAGCAATTATCAATCAGCGCCCATGCGCGGCACTTCACCCGCCGCCCCAAGGCACAGTCCCATGTCCCGTCCTTACGATGCCCCGCTTTACTTCGCTGCGCTTTGAACCACGCGCCGCGTCAGCTGGTTGCAGAGTTCTAAAGTCGTGTTTACCATCCTGATGAAGCTTGATGTCCGCCTGATGTTTTTTTGGGGGGTGTGTACGGCACAGGTACGGCACGTGCTCGTGGCTGACGGGCGCGGCCCGGATTTGGTGGGTTATGCTGATCCAGCGGCTCACGGGCCTAGCGGCGCCGCCGCCGGCCGGGGTGGCGGCGGCGGCGATGATGATGACGATGATGGCGGCGACGGTGACGCTGGAGAGGAACCCCCCGTGGCGGCGGTGCACGGCGGCGCGCCGCCGCCGGGGTACGGCGCTGCGGAGGCGGAGGCAGCATTGACGGCGCTACGCGCCTTCAACAAGCAGTGGCTATCGGTTTTGTGTAAGGCCTTTCTGAACTCAGAGCCCGAGGTTCGAGGGCCTTATGCGGCCGCCATTTCGGCCATGTCAGCTGTGACGGATGCGGGCGTGGTGGGCGGATACTTCCGATCTGCCCTCCAGAAGCTATCCAAGGTGGGGGCGGGGGAGCGAGACGAGAGGAAAAAGAGGAGAGCACGGGAGAGGCTGATGCAATAGGTGAACACGATGTGCAATTTTGAAGTGCGCGCGCACCTCTTCACTGCCCCGCCTCTCACCCGAGCTTCGGCAGTTGATTCCTTGCCGCTTGCATCGTCATCACATGACTTGCACCACCTTTCCACCGCAGATCATTCTGGACGAAGCTGCCCCGGTGCCGCCTGCTGACGTGGTCACGGACGGCGGCTCCGACCCGACGGACCGCCGCAACACCTTTTTGGAGCTGGCGTTGTGGCTCAGCTACGGCTTGCCGGACACCGCTGTGGATGTGCTGTTCAAGGTAGGTGCTGACCGTCCATGGACGAACTGGCTTTCCCCCCGCAACTTATTATGCGCAAAAATTGTAACTTGTTTAAGGTAGGATAGCTAAGTATATTTTACCTGGTGTGACGTGGCGTACATGGGACACCGCTGAAAATGATCTATCAGCATCCTCCCACCGTCGTCCTACCTACCTAACCACCTAACCACCTTACTGCCGGTTTGCTGTCAACCGTTCTTTCACACAGGCCGTCAAGACAGCAGTATCGTACGACCAGGCCTCCGTACAGAAGCGCGGATTCAAGGTGTTGGCAGTGTTGGCAGAGGCGAGGGAGCCCTGGTTGCGGACCAACCTGGCGGAGGTGCTTAAGCAGGTACGACACGCGACATCCTTGTACAGCACACCCTTGTACGGCATTTCCGGATGAGCATTGCTTTGCCGAACGTGGCCTTGTTTACAGCACGGGTGGTCTCGGGGGGGTTGTCGGGCTGTGCCATGCAAGGTTGCTGCTCTCTCGCCGAACGAGCGGTCTTGCTGTTCGGAGTGGCGGGTTTGGATAAGGAGCAGCAGCAAGATGCCTCCCGCTGCTCCCCCCACCCGCACCTCACCCACACCCTCCATTTCTTCTCCAAGCACGTGAGCAAGGGAACGGGAATGGGAATCCGGCGGGAGGCCTCGTGATGATGACGAGTACTGTCAGGGAGTCGTGACCGCATGTAGTTGCCTGTCTGCCCCTTTTCGTTAAGGCACCACCTTACGAGGCATTGGAGGGAGGATGCGATTGGCGCTTGCCGTCTTCCCCAGACAACAAGCCCCGCTCTCTCCTTTCCCTCGCTCCACGCCGTCAGATGCCCCTTGCCTGCTTTTCCTCCCTCCCTCCAGTTGCTAGGCACCGGAGCGACCTCCACATTGTCCGCAGCTCGCCGCTATCGGTTGCGACTCATTCGACCGGTCGTTGTGGCGTTGCAGCAGCCGGGAGTGGAGGTTCCGTCAGGGATACTGGCAGCAGCGGCAGGGGGTGGTGGTGGTGAGGATCAGGATATGGCGGGGGCGGACGATGATGACGACGACGATGATGATGATGATGGCGATGGCAAGAGGAAGAGGGCAAAGGCGGCTTCGCCGCTGGCGCAGCGGCGGCAGTTGGCGGCGTCGTTGATTGCCGAGATTGTCATGTGCACTAAGGAGGCCAACAAAAAGTGGGTCACTTGTTGGACTCACTTCAGTTCTCATCGTCTACACGTTTATGTTTTTTTGTTTCCATTAGATTTGTTTCCAAAAAAGAACCTTTAGGTGTCCCTGTTTGGACTTTAAAACATTTTTAACTGGCCGGGGTTGCCAACTTTCCTAATGTGTGGCTTTGGGATTGTTTTTCCTGCGCGGGGGGGGGGGAGATGGCGCAGCGATTTCGACTTTTTCAAACGGCGCCAAAGGCCACCCACCATTTTTTCATATACCGCTATCTGCGTTGGTTGGTGACATTTATTGGTGTATTGTTCAGTGGTTAGGATCGGCTTTTATGTGTTGGCGGCGATTGTTGTTATAAACTTTGTGTACTTTTGGGTGGCGGTCGCGTGGTTTATGCCGTGTGCTTGTGTCGTCATACACATTCGCAGGACGCGCTCGGCCGCGTACGACTTGCTGGTTGGCCTGGCGCACGTGATGGACGAGCAAGATCCCGGCCGGATCACGGGCAGCGATGATGAGGGCGATGATGACGCCATGGAGCAGGACGGTGGCAGGGGAGGCAAGGTACGTGGGTGGGTATCGTGTTGTGTGTAGCTGTTCCACTAGACCCCTGCTGCTGCTGCTGCTGCTGTGAAACTGGTAAAAAGGTTTTCTATTTCCTTCCTTTTTTTCTTCTTGGCGATTATGAATTTACGGCGGGGCTAAGAACAGCTTGAGCCGTCGTCATCCAGGTAAATCATCCCAGCGCAGCGCCGCAGCTTCCAACATCCATCCGGCTGCTCGCAGCAACAGATATACATATCTGCACACGGCGACATAGTCTCGGAGGACCTGCGGGGGGGAGGGGTTCGCTCCTCAGGTTGAAACTAATTAATACGCAATTTATATTTTTCAGTATAAGAGTATGCAGGTGTGTCTGTGAATTGGGTTTCCCTTGTTCTCTTCTCCCCCTCACTCCCAGCCTCCCCTCCCCCGTTTTGAATCTCTCTAGGGAGGGCTGTATGAGTTCTTCACGATGGTGATGGCTGGTCTGGTGGCCTCCACCCCCCACATGGTATCCGCCACGGTGATGGCCCTGGCTCGACTCACGTACGAGTTTGCGGCGGCCATGCAGGTGGGTGGGTGGGTGGGTGCGGTGGGGGATTGCGATGCGGTGTGCAAGTGCCATTGCTGATTCCCCAAACTGGGCGGCTGGCTGAGGGCTCCGGGAGGAGGGGAACTCAGGGCGATCACTTGGCTCCGGCAGCTGGGGGGTATAGGGGCTCCAATGCGGGGAGTTATTCCCCTCTGCCCAAACCCGACCTAAGATACTTAAGTGCATTTCCAAATATGTGCGTGCATATGTGTATAAGTATATTATTTGCGCGGATGGCGAGCGCGGGGCACCAGAGCTTAACGCATCAATCACTCGCCAGTACCTGGTGGGTCGCCGGTGCTACTGCTGCTGGGTGCTGGTCCGTCCTTTGCTCTCTCCTCCCCCTCCTTCTTTCCATGGCAGCAGCTTTACTCGTTCGTTGTTCGTCTTTCCCCCTCTTCCTCCCCCCTAATCCCCTGATCCCCGACTCCCCCTACCACCATTAGAACTTGGTGGCCTCGTTGCTGCCCCCGGTGCTGTCACTGCTGCGGGGCAAGGCAAGGGAGGTGGCCAAGGCGGTGCTGGGCTTCGTCAAGGTGGGAGGGAGGAGGGTGGAGACCTCTTGAATGGGTGGGATGGCGGGACTGCAGTCCCGTTTGTATGACCCTTTGCACACCCGCCAACACTGGCCCAGCCCGGGAAGCGATTAGCGGGTGTGTGACGGTGGGTGGGTACATGCCGGGCAGTGAGTCAGCACTACACATTCCTCAAACGGGTGCAATGTTCACGTGCAGCCCGGCCATTGCCCACGTTACACATTACCACACTTACATCAACACGCATACGCGGGCTTGTGTTTCTCGGCACAGGTCGCTTTCGCTGACACATGCAGTATTGAAAATTGTTTCATCGGTTTCTCTCCTCGTTGTCGCTGGCTTTTTTGACGTGGCTAACTTCGCCGTCTCCTCTCAGCGCCGTCCCCCAAAAAACAGACGCGCTGAACGTAAAGCAAGCTACCATGTTTGAGACTTGAGCTCATGTGCACATTGGCATGTGGGCCATCCGTAGCTGGCGTGAGTCGTGCTCGTTCGGTACTTGTACGGGATTTGCAGGTGTGCGCGATGCGTCTTCCCGTGGATCTGCTGCTGCCCCATCTGAAGCCCATCCTGGAGGGCATGTTGGTGTGGGCGGAGGACTCGAAGAACAAGTTCAAGCTTAAGGTGCGATCGGGGGAGGGCACGAGTGCGGGTGTCGGGGCTTGGGCGTGGAAGTTGTGTATTCCTTTCTCACCCTCCGTCCTTTTCCTTTAACCCCTGGGCCCCCAATCCCCCAATCGCCTTGTCCTCATTACAGGTCCGTGTCATCGTGGAGCGACTGGCTCGCCGTTGTGGCTTCGATGCGGTGGCTGAGGCTATGCCCCCCTCGGACGCCAAGCTGTTGGCGCACATCCGCAAAGAGGCCGCCAAGAGACAGCGCCGGAAGCATGAAGGAGGCGGCAGCGAGGCGGGCAGCGAGGTGCGCCGTTGTTGCGCCAGATGTTGCGTCGTATGCTGCGGCCGTACATGTACGGTGTGAAGCTATTATCCGCGACTGCGATAGATTCTGCGCCTAAACTGGTTTGCATGAGTGCATGCGTGGCGGGTTTTGCCTGTGTTCCGGCCTGTCAGCGCCCCGTACCCTCCAGCGCCCCGTACCCTCCCTCGACCTCTACTTAGCTATCTTCTTTCCTTTCTTTTTTCTCTTCTTTCCTAACTTTTCTTCTTCTTCTTTCTCTCCAACTTTTCATTCTTCTCCGCAGGCGGGCGACGATGACCGGCGATCTCGCCGCAGCGGTGCCAGCAGCGGCCGCAGCTCTATGGCCCGCACCGCCCGGGGCTCTCAGTGGGGCCACACGGCCGTATTCTCCTCCGAGGAAGGAGGAAGTGACGGCGGTGGCGGCAGAGGCGGAGGCGCAAAGTGGGTTAGGGTTGGTTTTGTGGGCGTGCCCACGCCTTCGCCTTCGCTGTCCTGTGCACGTCTGATGCAGTGCGAGCTAGCTAACGCCGGTCTATCGGCCTGCTTGTGGGTCGGTCAGTACGTCTCGGTCGGTACATCGGTTTCTGTCGGTCCGTCGCTAAGGAGCGAGGGTTCGCAAGAGACGGAGGGCTCCCGCACCGATTGTGAGGACTGGCATGGGGCTGCCCGCTTGCCCTCCGCCCAAGCTCTTCTTCAGCCTCCTCCCGGTTAACTGTTAATTTCGCCTCATCTCGCCCTTGCTGCCACAGGAGTACCAAAAGCGGAGGGGGACGTGGCGGCGCGGCGTCAGTGGCGACGGGTCGCGGCGGCAGCGGTGTACGGCTGGCCAGCGGCAGCGGCGACCCGATGGATTTGCTGGATGTGGGGGCATCCCGCCAGCTGGTTCGCAGTGCGGCAGGTGGGCGCTGGACGTGAGGGGAAAACCGGATGCAGGGGAAGGTCCAGTTCAGGGGAGGGGTGGAGAGCAGTTGAGTTTGCACCGGAGGCCCCCCAGACACCTTCAGCAAATGATGTTTCTATACATCTCGATCAATGCCCCGTGCCGAATCATTTACGTTTACTCCCGATGTTTACTCCTACGCATATTTATCCGCCAGCCACTTCCTTGCTTTGCGTTGCGAGCAGCTGCCAACAGTCTGCTGCTGTGCATTAGCGCGTGTGTGTGTGTCGTCCACCATACACTTGCAGTTGTAGCTCTATGCCTCTGTTGGTCTCTCTTGTCTCACAACCCCGGACAAATCATTGGCTTGTGCCACAGAGGAGCGACCTCTTTGGATGAAACGGGCTATACTGGCTGGACGTATCGTAACCTTGCTTTTGAGAAGGGTTTCTGCCTTACTTGAGCTTCTAGCGCTGATTTCCAACTGGTTCTGCTGTCCAGGCTTTGTACTCGGTGAACCTCCCCCATGTATATCGGCTAACAGTGGACTTGATCTGATAACGTAACTAGAGGCGGAAACATACGGTTTAAGGTTGTACGGTGTGTGTTACACATAACCCCCACCTTCTCGCCTTTTTATTGTCAGTGCTGACTGTCCGGCTCTTCTGACACTCTCCGGCTTGTGCCGTTGCCGTCCGGTTGTTCAGGTGCGCGGAATGCAGGTGCATCCGCCCGGGCTGGCGATGACTTCAAACGCGACCCGGCCTCGGGCAAGATCGTGATCAAGGATGATGATGAGGATGGCGGAGATGACGACCCGCTGGGACTGGGGCGCCGCGGCGGGAAGAAGCGCCGACGCGCCGGCGACGCCGACGGGTACGACAGTGACGACTCGGACTACGATGACCTGAAGGTACGCTTCCGCAGAAAGAGGAAAAGTTCAGCCTCCAGTCCCTGGGAGGGGACAGGTTGCGTGGTGGTGTCGCCTGCTCCCACAGCTTCAGTCGGTTCGGTGGCCGTGGTTTATCGGGATAGGGAAAGACACTGACCTGCCTGCTACCGCGCATGCTGCCACTGGTGCTGTTGCTGGTGCTGCAACTCACTCATTGTCATTGCTGCTGTCACTGCCACTAAGTCCCTGCTTACTTTTGTACCTAACGCTGACAAATCGACACGTCTGTGCCCAGGGTGTTGCGGACCTCAAGTATGCCCTGAAGAAGGCCGGGGACTCGCGATCCGTGCGCTTCGCGGAGGCCGCCAAGTCGCTGGCTGGGGCCCGGTCCGCGGCGGCACGCAGCTCCGGCGGTCGCTCCTCCGCCAGCGCTGGCGGTCGGTCTGAGGGCGGCAGGTCCAGCGGGGCCCCTGGAGGGGGGCCTCGCGGGCGGCAGGACGGCAAGGGCGGCAAGGGCGCACACAGCGGCGAGAGGTTCAAGGCCAAGAATGCATCGGGAGATGTTAAAGGTGGGTTGGTGGCGCGGAGTGGACGGTTTACTTGTTCCAAATATTTCGCGCTGTCTCTTGAACCTGTAACGACATGTAATGTAAAGATGCCCGATCCGGTGGTGCGGCGGTAACTGCGGTGAATGTACTTGCAGGCAAGGCCAAGGTGGAGCCATACGCGTACTGGAGCCTGGACCGGCGCATGCTCAACCGCCGCCGGGGCAAGCAGGTGCGTGCTGTCCAGTAAATTTGGATGATGAGCAGCATGGTGACAGAGGGGGGGGCCGGGGTAAATTATCTCGTGCGTGATCAGATATGGAAGGACGTCGGATTCCATGCGGATCGCGTCCGAATTAAATCGGGTATGAGTTGTCCGTGGTCGTGGTTCGCAGGCTGTCGCCGTGAACTGACCGCAAGTTTGGGGCTTATGGGTTCGCGGGAATTTCGGTCCTTTGGATTTGGGTCGAACCTTTTCACTCGAGGGGTAAGTGAGGAGGCATCCGACGTTTCCGCTGCTAAGTCATTCCAAGCCGTCATCCTTGATGGGGAGTTGGGCTAACGGCGCGGGGCCCTGGAGGGTCCGTGAACGTCCTGGAATCCAGTTTCCACATACTCCTGTATGTGCTGCCGCTGGCCCCCTACCTGTTATTTATCTTCTTTTTTCTTTCGCTGGGGGCACTTAGACCTCGGCTTTTATGACCTCGGCCGTCACCACATGCCACCCTTGCACAGGCCGCCGCGTCGAGCAAGCTTACGTCCGTCATTTCTGGTGCCAAGGTGCGTGTGGGGGATTTTGCCATCGGCAGAACTTGTTGGATTACTTGGATAACCCCCCGGCACACACCCATGTGCACACTGACCGCTTTTTTATGGCGCTGCCTTCACCGCGATAACATTCGTTGCCTTTTCCCGTGGCTTCAACTCCCGTCCCCGCTGATTTTGGGCTCCCGTCGTCATGTTTCCCTTTCGCCACGCGAAGGCGGGTGCTGCCAAGGGCGCCAAGGCTAAGCGCCAAGCGGCCGCTGCACGGGAGGTGAAGCGGCAGCGTACTGGCCCGAACGACATGGAGTAAGAACGGAAAAAAGCTTCCGTCGCCTCGGGTCGGCTCGGCTCGGCTCGGCGCACTTCACAGGGCTGGCGGCATACAGACCAAGGGAAGGGCCGTACGCTGTAGGGGAAGCTTGGGTTTTGATGCAGATGGGCAGACTGAAGAATATTGAATGGGCTTGCGAGAGGAATAACGTGGCGCAGTTACGGACGTTTAGCAGGATCTTCCCGTGGACGGCAGCCTGTCCGTCGCATTTACAAAGATGTTTTGGACGGGGTTATCCCTCTTCACTTGAGCACCCGCGCAATAGGGGCACATTTGAGGTTGCTGGTCAGCTGTATTTACGGCAAAGAAGCGCTGTTTGTACAGCAGTCAAGAGGCAGAAGTGCACCGCAACGGCGGATGCGATTTTAGGTTAGGGGTTCATTCATGTCAGATGGGATGTGGGCGCGGCTCCACCTCAGGAAAAGCCCTTATCTGCGACACCTTCGGCCGGTGGCACGGCCGGTGCTGGCGTAGATGGCGGGTGCAGCCGTAGATGGCCGCGGAGGACAGCAAACGCCGGGTGGGCGACGGAGACGGCCAGGCCGGCGCAGAGCACCTTGCTTTGCATCTACGTAGCTTGTTTTCTGTTTCTACCAACTGCCTTTTGGAACGAGAGGGGATCTGGAAAAGGCCCAAATGCTGAGCTGGTACCATGTGAGGTCGCGATGTGGGCGTGGTGCGAGTGGAGTGTAGCAGTTGGAGAGGTCGAGGAGACCGGCTCGGCGTGTAGTTTATGAGGGTGCTCCCAGTGATTGAGGCTGCTAGGTGCTTGGCAACACGACACAGCTCAAAAGCTGCCTTGTCACGATCGCGAGAAAAGACCAAACCTCCCGCCCTCGTGGGCTGTTCGTATGGTGTGTCGGACGACACGGGTGCCGGGAAGGGGGGACTTACAGGATATAGACATTTTTTCAAGGGGCGGGCGGTTTTGTTGGGAATGCGGAATCCTGGTCATCGAGTCACGGATGCATGTAAAGCTGGCAAGAAATTCACAAGTTGTCTTGTGATGAAGTAAGGTATCGCCGTTCTTGGCTGTGCCAGTACGTGGCGAAACCGTGGATCTTCGGCAAGGGGTGCGCCTTGTCCGCTCGCCTGGCTTCTACTTTCTTCTAGCACCCACACAATTGGGTCAAGCACGAAATAACCGCATTAGTCAAATTCAGCGGATATAGTTGCCCACGCAGTGTACTGCCTTAGGCATATCAGCGGAAGCTGCATCGATCGGTACTTTTCTGATGTGTAATATAACAGTTGGCATAGAGCAGGTGTCTCCGTTCTGACCTGGGGACGACTCTTCACTGTAGCGTATTACTATGAGCGGGAGGTGGCAGTCCCTGCGTCCTCTGGTTATCCTGTGGATGCTGCCATCGCACAGGGACCCTGAGATAGGCTGAGGTCGAGGACGCCCGCTACAGCTAGAGGGGTGATAATCGCAGTATCCTGGGCATATCACGGGATCTGCATCCGCCGGTCGATGCTTTTCTGAGGTCGTGATACAACACCCAGCCAACCACCTGCTAACGTTCTGCATCATTACATCAACCACAGATTAAGTTGCACCAAACATACCGGCCAGTAAAAAAAGCTTCCCCCACAAAACGGCTTTCACCTGCTGTGCAACCGGCTTCTCCCCCCTGTCTTCAGCCTGCCCTAACAGGGAATGTTCCGGTCTCAACAAAATCCAGCACCTCTGCAGCGCGCTCGCGTTCGCGTTCGCGCGCGCGCGCGTCAGGCGTTGCTCCTAATGGAGTTGCGCTTGTAGGTGGCACCGTTGTACCTCAACACCTCAACTTCCGTAATGAGGCACGCCTCTGGGCCCCTGCTGTTCAATATCTTTCTGCCATAACGCGCGACAATTGCCAAAACATTCACCCCATTTCTCCTGCTCTAAGGTCGCCACGGCGTGCCTCCCGGCTCGCGGTTAACTCTTACCTGGACCCCCTATACTCTCGCCGATGCCGTCTTCGACGTGTGCACGCGTCGCGCCCAGATCACAGCACTAGCAATCCTATTTAATAGCACTCGGAGTAAGGCAGGAAACCAAGCCCTCATGATATAGCAGTTTTTACGATCCAAGTTCAAAGCACTTACGGCCGACAGGCAGACCACATCTCGCACTTTAGTCAAAGGTGGGAACGCCAACTAGAGGATGTGCATTATGGAAATCTTCAACGGCCTCCTTCAGGCCATCTCCACGGTGCAGTCCCTCAAGTGGTGTCGAGGATCTCCCTTCATCAAGCGTATTGCATTAGATGGTTTTCCGGCCTTCCCCACGCAGGGGTGCAGCGCGAAGTGGGAATGCGGTTGCGGTTGCGGTTCGCCCCGTGTGAAGTGCGGATGACGACCGCAACTGCATTCTCAAGTTCACGTTGCACCGCTGCGTGGTGAAAACTATCTAGTGCAAGACGTTAACGATTTTTCCCTTTTTGTGTTCATTATCCCATGGAATTCGCCACAAGGGTGCGGCGAAACTCTTTCAGCTTATATTGAACTATGTGCGATAATAGTTGGCAAAATCACCACCTCGGATTAACCCACAATGCATTTCCTGTGCTCCTGTCTCCCTTAACCGTATTCTTGTGGCTCTGCCGACTCTGACGTGCTGGCTGACCGTGCTTAGAATGGTAGAGACGGGAAACGGGGAGACCAGCTGCCAAGGGTCCTTACACTGCAGCAGAACACAGCCATGGCCAACCACGGCCGCGCGACTGCGGCCCGCCGGCCGCCACACAGCCACCGCGCGGCCCACCAACGTCCCCGTACGGGGTAACGCGCGCGCGACAGAAGGTACACACAAAGCGAACTCAGAGAAACGTCTAACGGCCACCTGCGACCTAACTTCCGGAATCCTAGGAAAGGCCCGGACTGAGGCCCCCCCAGCAACAAGCATCACTCCTCCGGAGCTCCCAAAGGCCCCACTGCTGGGCAAAAAAACACCCAACTCAACGAAACCTACCCCAACCCTCCCCCTGTCTGCCCGCCGCTCTGTCACCTGCCCGCCGCTCGCCGAGCCCAGCGCGGAGGTGTCTGCAATTAAACCAGCGAAGAAAGGGAAAAAAAGAGGGTGGCGCGGGGGTAACAAACGCAAGACTGAGGGGGAAGGCGGGCGGGTAACTGTCAGCTGCGAGCTGAAGCTCTACTGAGTGAAAGCCTGTAACGAAAGAGCTGAAGCGTGATATACTCGCCACTCGAATACGGTTGTAATACACTTATTTAATTATTAATTAACAGAACCATACTAAGAGAGGGCGTGTGTGCTACTTTACCCGAGCTGGATATGGTGTTGAGCTGCTGTTGAATGTCAGCAAAACTATGCCACTCAAACTTATCGACTTAGGGTTGGTGGAATGGTGGCTTACTTGCATATACGATCCTGTTTTTCGCTGGCCGTGTATGACTAATCTAAGCGTGTTTCACGCAAGCTGATCAGTCAATAACAATATTAATTTCATCTACAATATATATTGCTTTTTTGGAACCATTTCTTAGCCAAAACAATTCCACACACATCTGACACCCGAAGGTTCGAAAAAGGTAATTTTCGCAACAACTACCTTACATTCGCTAACGGATGTCCCTTGCTTGTTACTCAGGACAACATATTAATTTCAGAAATGCATTCCTCCCTACAATTCCCTACCTAACTACAAGTTGACGGTGCGTTGACTGCATACTCTATATCCCGAGGTTTATCCAACAACCCTGACTAAGCACAATACTTACATCACCATGGTTATGTCATCCTGCCTTGTCATATAAGCTTGAAACTATCTACCCATAATACCCATATCCACCCGAAACCCGTTAAGCTGCGGCAATTAGCAACGGTCAAGCAGTGCACAACGCCCAGACGCACAAGCCGCAGAACTCGCATCAATTGATACCTTCATTGCTACAGCATAAGTCTCCGTAGATTATGTCCGTTAGGTCAAACTCCTATCAGGCTTTAAAAAAAAGACGAGCTTTCATTTACCGAACCAACGGAACCGGTGCAGGAAGGACGTAACCCAGGAGGAGTAACCCTTCGCCACTAGCTCTCACGGGAATCACAGGCCCACACAACAACCTAGGCCCACCCATATGGCAGCAGAGACTTCGGTGTACTCTCGAGATTTTCATCCTGCTTCACGCCATTCACACTTAACGAATCAATTCACCCTAACAGTCAACGAGCAAGATATTCCGCGCGAATTCGCTTAGTCGACCTCCTCGATCTTGGGGCCAGCGCCGCTACCTCCAGAAGAGGCCCCAGCACCTGGCGCGGGACCGCCAGGCATGCCGCCAGCGCCTCCTTGATAAAGGCGGGTGATGATCGGGTTGCAGACATTCTCGAGCTCCTTCAGCTGGTGCTCGAATTCCTCGACCTCTGCCATCTGGTTCCGCTCCAACCAGTCCATGGCACCCGTTAGCGCCTTCTCCATTGTCTCCTTGTCCGATGCCGAAAGCTGCGAGGCAACCTTGTCCTCGCGGATAGTGTTGCGCATGTTGTATGCTGCATATCCAGAAAACAGAAGCGCAGTCAGCTCCATGTTTGTGACCAGGACGGCATTTTTTACCACGACGCACATGATATCTTGATTGCGACACGGTGACTCACCGTAGTTCTCGAGACTGTTCTTGGCCTCGACCTTCTTCTTCAACTGCTCGTCGTCGGCCTTGTACTTCTCCGCCTCCTGCACCATACGCTCGATCTCCTCCTTGGAGAGACGACCCTTGTCGTTAGTAATGGTAATCTTGTTCTTGTTACCCGTCGTCTTATCCTCCGCCGACACATTGAGAATGCCGTTGGCGTCGATATCAAAAATAACCTGTGAGAAAACACAAACAACAAGTCAGCCATATGTTCGGGTTGTATCCAATTCGGAAATCGGACAGCAAGAGGCTCCGACTCACGTTAATCTGCGGGACACCGCGTGGTGCCGGCGGAATGCCTGTGAGCTCGAATTTGCCCAGGAGGTTGTTGTCCTTGGTACGGGCACGCTCACCCTCGTACACCTGAATGAGCACACCTGGCTGATTGTCAGAGTAGGTCGAGAAGACCTGCTCCTTCTTGGTTGGGATGGTGGTGTTGCGGGAAATCAGCACGGTCTGCAGGGAAGAGAGCGACAGGGACAAGGAAACGAATTAGTTATGTTTATCTTCAGGGTTTTCTTCAGCTGCATTACAACATTTCAAAGGTTGAACATGCAAGTGCAAACACTCAAAGCGGCGCACTCACCATGACACCGCCAGCAGTCTCCAGACCCAAGGAGAGGGGGGTGACATCCAGCAGCAGGAGATCCTGCACCTTCTCGCCACCCTCGCCCGTGAGGATAGCTGCCTGCACTGCCGCACCGTATGCAACGGCCTCATCGGGGTTAATCGACTTGTTCAACTCCTTGCCGTTGAAGAAGTCCTGCAGCAGCTGCTGAACCTTGGGAATACGGGTCGAGCCGCCGACCAGCACGACGTCGTGCACAGTGCTCTTGTCCATCTTTGCATCACGCAGGCACTTCTCAACTGGGTCCATGCACTTGCGGAACAGATCCATGCAAAGCTCCTCAAAACGGGCGCGGGTAATCGAGGTGGCGAAGTCAATGCCCTCAAAGAGAGAGTCAAGCTCAATGGTAGTCTGAGCAGCCGAGGAGAGAGTGCGCTTGGCGCGCTCGCAAGCGGTGCGCAAGCTGTGGGAAACCAAGGGAATTCAAGGGAATTCATTGGCATTGATCAGTTTGTTGCTCGCACTTGAACATGCCTCAAATTAGCCAGAGCATTGCAAAACATAGATGCAAATTTCGTTCAGCACTCACCGGCGCAGAGCACGAGGAGACGTCTTCATGTCCTTCTTGTACTTGCGCTGGAACTCGTTGGCGAAGTGGTTCACCAGACGCTCGTCGAAGTCCTCGCCACCCAAGTGGGTGTCACCAGCGGTAGCCTTCACCTCGAAGATACCCTCCTCAATTGTGAGAAGGGATACATCGAAGGTGCCGCCGCCCAGATCGAAAATCAGCACGTTGCGCTCACCAAGTCCGCTGTCCTTCTTGTCCAAGCCGTAGGCAATAGCAGCGGCCGTTGGCTCGTTGATGATACGGAGCACCTCAAGGCCAGCAATCATACCGGCATCCTTGGTCGCCTGCCAATGGAGTACAGATCATGGGATTCCAAGAGAGTCAATGTCACATCGGTAAGACCTCAATTTAATGCAGCACACTAGCCCTATCTCCCACTTTCAAAAAACCCTCCTGCCCAATATCCCACTTTTTTCTCACCTGACGCTGCGAATCGTTGAAGTACGCTGGCACAGTGATCACAGCCTTCTTGACCTCGCGGTCGGCACCCAGGTAGGCCTGGGCGGTCTCCTTCATCTTGATCAGGACCATGGACGAAATCTCCTCAGCCTTGAACACCTTCTCCTCACCCTTGTAAGTCACTGGAAAGGATTTTACAGGGACAACTAGTTAAAAGACATATCAGGGAGGAAAAGAAATTTACAAGGACAACTAGTCAAAAGACATATCGACACTGCCGCTGGTCGTGGCGACGGGGTTTCACAAATAGTTGTATTTAAAAAACCAGAGTTCAGCCCAGAGTTCCGAAATGTTCGAAGTATGCATAGGTTAAAACACATCGAAAATCCCACACCACTCACCCACAATCTCGGGCACATCCCCAGCCCCAGCGCGGACACCGAAGGGCCAAAGCTTAATATCCGCCTGGACGATGGGGTCTGAAAACTTGCGGCCAATTAGACGCTTGGCATCGAAGACCGTGTTCCTTGGGTTCATAGCCACCTGCAACGTGTATGCGGCGGGTTGTTAGGCACAGAATGAAGGCAACATACACCGAGTGACCAAGCAACGTAGATCCAAACGAGGTTTATATCCTAATGATAACAGCAAAGCTTGAAATCCTAATGAAAAGGAGCTAGCGCGTCATCACCTGATTTTTGGCGGCATCACCGATAAGGCGCTCAGAGTCAGTAAAGGCGACATAGGAAGGAGTAGTCCGATTGCCCTGGTCATTCGCAATAATCTCCACACGGTCATTCTGCCAAACACCCACGCAGCTGCATAGCAATGGAGGGATGGCAGCGCGTGTTAGAACCATCTAGGCAGACCGAATGACGGCTGTCCGGAGCGCATTGCAATTTCTCTGTGCATGGTCATCAGGATGAGCGTAGTTAAGGTACAAAACCGCTCCAGATAACACTGTGCGCTGGGAACCTTGCCAGCACCAGATCCATGCCATGTTCTGGCGGCTCATGATTGTAACATCTGCTAACGCATGTGACTAACCGCAACGAGTCCCAATCTACCTGTAGGTGGTGCCCAGATCAATACCGATAGCAGGAGCCTCACGACCCATTCTCAGAGAATGAAAGTAGAATAAAGCCTTTTGTCTTGTAAAGGTGAAGTCAAAATTGAAAGCCTGATTAAATGATCAAGTGCAGTGCAATGAGCTTGTGGACAAGGCTGCGAGACGCCGGCTTATAAACCTGTAGGCAAGTTCGAGAACGGTCGTTGTACGGCATTTGGGAAGGCGACTCTAGAAGCGGGCGGGGACCGCGTAAACTTGGAAGGTACTAGTACATTTCGTAAAACTCTTACACTCATAAAACCGTTTTGATAACGTACTGAGAACTGTTGTCAGACTATAGCTCGTGTGCGTGCATATGTATTCATAAGCATCCTGAAAAGCACGATCTGAATACGCTGACTTCTTTGAACTCTTATATTTGCAACAAAGCAATTGCGGGATTAATGCCTGTCCCTTTGTATTCAGCACTGGTTTTGAAACAGATCGGAGGTGCCGATCGTGGCCGCTGGAAATGGTCTTGAAGACCGAGAGTCGTTATCGCGACAGCGAGTAACGACTTTCCATTATGTTATTACTGTCTAGCTGTACATTGGGAGGGCTTAGGGGGGCCTTTGGAAGGCGTGAAGCTTAAGAGTCAGTGTTGCAGACTTGCTTCTCCTTTTATTTCATGAAAGGTTTTGGGCGTTAAGTCCTTATAAATTTTGATGCAGGCAGACACATAGATGCCGTGGATAGCTGCGGCTGGGTTCTTGGTCCTGTCCATGGAATGTGCTGTCGGTCAGCACACCGTCGGTTGCCGTCCCCGAACGAAACCAGGCAGTAAACGGAGCTTGTTCATGCTATGAACCTCCCATAGCCCACCACAAGGCAAATGCCAATGATTGCCAGCAGGGTTTGTTGCACCTTGCAGCTTGGGGCCGGCGCTAAAAACAGTCCTTATAAGGCGGTTATCTCTCCTTCCATGACACACTGCTTCCGATAAAGCTTGGCGTCCACGGAACTTAAGAGAAATAAAACGACGATGCATAAGCAGGGAAGTGCATCTGCGCTATTTATATGCTGTGGAGTGTGCCGGGAGGAGAGGAGGGGGCCGGGGCAGGTCCCGAGAGGGCTGCCGATACCCCTGTATTTGATCCCGTGGATCGGCCCGGAGAAACTGACACAACCCACAGATGATTCCTAGCAACCAGTGAAACACAGCTCATGAGGAAGCATACAGATTAGGTTGGCAGCCACTTAGCTGCAAGTGGCAGAGGTCTATTGGAGAAATCAGACGACCAAGCGGCACCCCTTGACCTTGACACCTAGTTGGTGAATTATCTCAAAGCCGTGGCGAATAGGGTACGCCTCTTGTGAACTTGTGCACTGTTGATGCTCACCGACGCCGACTATGTGTGGGGAAGCACGTGGCACGCCAGGTAGTATACGCTGCAGAAGATGTTGTGCTCCTTCCTTGAAGCAGCCGTCAGCAGCAGCAGCTGCTGCTGCTGCTGCTGCTGCATCCATTGCCACATTGCAGCCTGACACCATCTGCTGCTGTTAAGGTGTAAAATATGCATGTGATACGTGGGGTTTATGCACCCGCCAGGGGACGGGACTCGGTCGTTTCTTGTACAGGATGCCATGAAATAGCCAACCATGCCGACCTTCCGTAACGGGACAGAACCGGTCATATGGCTCCTTTTGTTGCACCCCTCTTTGCCGCCCATTCCCGATACCAGTGTCCATAGGCGCTGGGGGTGTCTTTTTTTGTGTTTCGACTATGCCTGACGACGCCTGGCAACGGATCTGCCTTGTCGTGCTGTGTGCATTCGTTTACATATATATCATCAGTTGGTGCAAGAAATCCCAAGAAAGGAGGTGCGGCGGGCCCGGCCGGCCCTAAGGCAAATTTACGAGAATTTACGACCAGCAAATGGAAAGACCCTCTAAGTTAGCAGAATTCCAGAGTTCCACCAAAAGCATATATATAAATGATCTAGTTCTTGGGGGCTGCTCCTCCCTTGACCTTAGCGACGCAAGTACGGCATTGCTGCCCCGGCTGCCCCGGCTGCACCGGCTATGGCGGTCCCTGGAGGCCAGCGACGACATCAGGCAGGGGAACTTAATTGAATGGACCTAATGGTTAGAATCCTTCAGGATACACTGTGTACCCATAGGCGTCGCGGGCATTGGCGGTAGTTAGTTTGGTAGGACAAGACAAGATGCTGCAAGATGTTATGTGCTGTACCGGCCGTACTAACGAGCAACATGTGCCCCCGCAACGGATACCCGTCAAGTTGTAGGGGTACGAAATGCCGTACATCAGCCCATTGAGTGTCTGCCAAGAGATGCCACATTGGAAGAAAGTTTCATGGATGCCTTCCGGTGCAAATAGAATACTGCACTAGTTCTTCGCCCTTTGGTAAGAGGTAAAAGCAATGCAAAGCTGAGGGCTAGCACGAAACAACAACAAGTACGAAACAATATCACGGTATTTACTTTGCATAGGCTGTCGGAATACAGCGTAGGCATGTACTCAGCGCATTTGTTCTGCTTTGGCCGCCATGCGACCGTCCGGCTGCGTGCTCAGGATACCGATAGACGCGCAATATTAATAAACAGGACTCATAAATCGACCGTAAGGTGAGGACTTAAAAGATTCGATGCAGTACTTGCATTTGATTCATAGCCAACTGTATTCAGTTGGTGGTGCTGCTTTGCAAAACGGCTTTGCGTGCACTTGTTGACATGGACCGCGTGAGATTGCACCTGAAGGCTTTGTTTATTAGAAGTTTGCTAGGGGATTATAATTTTGCACCCGTACTGTCTAGGCATGGTGCGTCGGTTGGTTGTTTCCGAATTGTGCGCTTCTGAAGCAGTAGCTTTCACGCTGGCCTTGGATAAGAAACTGCTTAACGGTAATGAGGGACCGCAACTGTTTCCCCAAGCGGGTAGTGCGGGTTTGTGAAATCACGCAGCACATGTATGAATTCTGTTTGGGCAAGCTAGTCTTGGCCATGCTGCTCTGGTCTTTGCCATTGTAATGACGAACGCCCGGCGCCCGGCTATCCCGCGTTCCGTAAACCACGCTTGGGCTGTTCGATGCGGAGTCCCAAGAGCTGGCGGTTGTCCTCCTCGGCCGCATGCCTCCCAGCTGATAAGGGGCCGTCCTTGTGCGGCCGAACCCAGTAATCGTTCCTCAACATCTCCACTCCCGCCCATCTTCTTGCTATTATCCTCTTATCGCCACCCTCCCCACTGGGCTCCAGGGCTGCGTACGATGTAGAGGTGGAGCCTCCGCCCCGAGCACCGAACAGCGCCCCACGCTTTGGCGGGCCGCTACCCCCGCCGCCTCCGCCGCCACCGCCACCACCGCGGGCAATGGTATGTGTAGCTAGGGGGACCGCCGCGCCCGTCCGTCGTCCATTCCCTCTTCATTTCGGGGCCATGTCCTGGCCCTAAACTTCAACTCTCCAACGCCCCCATCCCTGACCCCGTCCTAAACCGCACACCGCCGCCTGCGGTACACCACCGGGGCATGCGAATTCTCAGAGAGATCCTGCCTCCGGGCCAAAATGTTAGGAAGGGCCCATGGTCCATGAGGTGTCAGTTAGGGTTTCGCTTGAGACCACAAGCGCTTGTCCTCTTTTATCCGTCTAATAACGGTTGCAGACCAGCGAACGCTTTCGCCAATGGTGCCATAGATCGCCCCCCTCAACATTCATTAGATGTGCCGGTACCGCATTTGGTGGTGTTGATGGGCCTGATGACGATGGCGTCGCTCTTGGTAGTGCTACTGGGCCACCAAAAACATGGAAGCTTCCCAAAAATGCTCCCCCAAATCCCCACCTCCAGGGAGGTCTTCAAGCTCCTTCAAGGCGGGAGCTGCTGTTTGGCGCTCTGGGGATGGGGCTCGGCGTGGGGGGCACCTACGCCTACTACAATCGTGAGTGCTCAATTACGTGCTGCTGCACAGAAAGCTGCAGCACTTTCCTGCGGGACATGTTCGAAGAGGGGGAAGGGAAAGGCCCAAGAAGCTGCAGCCAAAAAGGTGAAGACGGAGTAGACTGAAAAAGCTTCCGTCGTTGCGGCAGTCAAGGGCCCGGGCTTGGGCGCGCTCGCCCCGGATTTAAACCGGGCTGGGGGTTGCTGGATTCCCCGTTGCGGTGCGCAGTGGGACTGAATGCGACTGAAGGGGGGGTTCCTGTGGCCCCTTTAGGGATTGGGTTGGTCGGTTGGCGCACACATCCCCAGTAGCACCCATGGAATAGAAAAGAATGCGCTTCAAGCATCAAGTGAATTGCATCACCTTAGCTTGTTGATCACAGCAGCCGCTAGGGGCTTGTCCCTTCCGGGGATTTGGACCTGCAGATAGGGCACGCACGTGTCTGAGACACGTGCGTGTTTGTGTGTGTTTTTATGGGTGTTCATGTACGCGCCGGAGGCTGGCGGCCGCCGGGTTCCGCCATTGTGTTGAGCTCCGCTGCCCCTCGAAATCCAACTCGCGCACTCGCGCCGGGGCGCTGTCCCGCGCTCTCGTGCCCTCCCGGTGCCCAGGGCCTATCGACCCCTCCGAAATCGACACCCGACTGACAGAGCTGTTGGATGAGCTGATGGACGACGAGTCGCTGCTGGAGACGTTGGGGCAGGAGGTCGGGCTGCGCAACGCGATTCAGGAGTCGGAGGTGCGAGCGTGCGTGTCTGTGCTGAACAGGTACCGATATGGATATCCCCACCTGCCCACTCATGTCCCAGCGGATGGCCTTTTGGTGGGTGGGGTCCCTTTCTACACCCTAAATGAGCCTGCCCCTAAGCAGGCATTGCCCGCCGGGATTGGCGCCTTGGGATTCAGGCATTGGGCCCAGCCCAACCCGCAAACCTCCTTGCCTCCTGCCGTCCGACATGCCCCTCCCACATGTCGTACTGCGGCTAACTCCCGGCTGCTGTCCCCGCTTTGCAGGAGGCGATAACGGCACTGGAGGGGCTGAAGCAAGTGGAGGAGTCTCTGGACGAGGTCATACAGCAAGTCACATCGGGGGAGCAGCCGCCGTCCGATAAGGAATAGGCCACGGACTGTATTCCCTTGGGGTCTGGGGTTCCGTAATACCTATTACTACGTGAGGAGGCAGCGGGTGGGCAAGTGGCAGTGGGGGCTCCTTTCCGGAGACCGAAGCAAAACTGATGATGCTAATCAATGCAACGATGTGAGGGTATTTTAAAGGCGTTTAGGGTTGGTCCTCGGCGTCGTTATAAGCAGCTGGACGAGAGGCAAATGGTTGCGAGGAGGGAGAGAGGAAAGGGCAGGGGTCGAAGAGGCCGGAAAGAGGAAGGCAGAGGGGAGGAGGTTGGACAGCGGGCTGCGACCGGTAGGTAACCTGTGTCTGTGTGGATGTGTTAGGTTGGGATTGAGTAGGTCAACAGCTTGTCGCTGCTGCTCGAGGGAAGAATGCTGTAAGAAAGGCGCCCCGGCAGCGCAGGCGGTCAGTAGCTGGGATAAGGGATGTGGGTGTAAGGGGGAGTAGCTGAACATCAGATGGAGGCGCGGTTTGTGTGGATGAGAAGATACCAGCGTTCAGGGGGCCTAGATCCTAGTTTTGCAAACATTTCTGCTTTGATGTGGTCCTCGTTCCGGGGGATTTCCTTCCCAATACACCAAAGCCGTTACAAGACGAAATGACGACGTGTGCAAGCACTCGCACATGACAGGAGAAGGGTCAGCAGGCAGCCTTTGGGTTTCCAGGTGAGGTTCGAAGTCGGCCCTGTTGATCTCGGGTGCGAGGGCTTGCAAGGACAGGGAGTGTACGGAGACGCAAGGAAACGGGAACGCACAGGACCGTCACGTGGAGAAACATCTAGAAGACTCGTAAAGTTCATAACGCATACGAATTTATGCAGAACGTCGCCGCTGATTATGGAATCACTAGAGAATGTGGCCAAGTGCGTGCCGAATGGGACATTTGGAGCCCACATCCCTGGGCATATAATACGTCTGTGTAAGGGACATATGAGACCATAAACGCTTCTTAACCTACACCAAAGTTCTAGGATAGCAGGTCGGTGGGCTGATCTGGGCTTGAAGAAAACCCAGGAACCTTCAAGACTTGAACCTCCCATGCACCACTGTTGTCAGCACACCTGTGCTTAGGCTTTGCCTTTCAATTAAAGCCTTAAAGTATGGACATTGTCCAGGGCGCTCAGCATAATCGAATGTGCGTTCGTAAAAGTGAAATTTCGTTACAAGCTGCCAGCCTTACAAAAGGTGGTTACGACGCTTTTTAATGCAATGATACCCTCTCCTTCCCTCAGAACCAGGCAGTTCGGGGTAGCATGTGTAATAGGTTGTACTAATAATATCCTGCCGTTCCGTGTCGCATGGCCCCACGTGGTCGTTGTGTTAAGACACGTATGTTGAGCCACGTTTTGGCATACATGAGCGGATTCCAATCTTAAGAAGCTTCACTCGAGTATAATTGTTTTGGACAAATCTGCTCCATACCTGTTAAACGCGGAGTTGCTTAGGCTTGTGCGGCCATGGGCGTTGTGGGGTCACGCTTTCAGGATCAAGGGCCAGAAGCGGCGCAGCTGCTTAACGCAGTTAAGAGGGGCGAGCATCTGAAGGCGCTGCGGTTTATGAGGCTTATGCCGGAGAGCGCACAGGCGATTTCACAAAACGCCAAAGCTGCCGCCGTACATTCAGCTGTTAAGCGCGGTTATGTGAACATCCTGCAGTTTTTGGGGGAACTTCCCAGCATTGGCAGCTCGGTCGCGTCCGCGAATGCCCACTCGCTGGCTGCATCCGTGGGGCTAGCTGCTGTCGGGCGGATTGCGCCAAGCCCCGTCCACGGCGATGCCACTCGGCCTCAGCGCATTAGCAGGCTCTCTCAACAGTTGGATTCCGCCCGTGACATTCGGGGGCCGGATCCGGCCGATCGTGAATCTTGGCTCAATGCCGTTGACCGGCACGGACGCACACCGCTGTTCACCGCCGTGCGATATAACCGCTTGGAGTTTGTTGAGGGACTCTTGTCGCTTGGGGCTGACCCGTGGTTCCTTGATCGGAGCACGCGGGGCACGGCCTTGCACCTCGCAGCTGTGCTTGGACATGCGCCTCTTGTGGCGGCCTTCCTAAGGTCGATTATTGCAGTCCCCGGCCAACGCGTTGCGCTGTATGACGCCCAGGTATGCCCACATGTACGTCCGCTTCGCGCTCGAGTCGTCTTGCCACCCAGGGTTCCTTTCTCTTAGTCGCCTGCGCTCCTTACTCTTCGCGGGCGCCGCTTGTGGTACCCCCGCCTGTGTCCTCACCGTACAGGACATGTACGGCTTCACACCGCTGCATTATGCCGCCGCCGCTGGCCATGCCGACGTTGCGCGCATTCTACTTGACGTCGGGGCGTCGTATACTGCTGCCAGCCAGCTGCTATATGACCCGTCCCCGGGGCTCCGTCGCCTCAACAGTCTCGCCAACATCGCCGGACGCGTTGGTCTGGAGTTTGGCTCGCGAGATGGGGGGGGCGACAGGACCGGTGTGCTCGCGGTGCCCTGCGCGCCGAGGTCCAATCCACTGCACCTTGTCGCGCTGCGGGGCGATGGAGTAATTGCGACTCTTGTGCTGCAGTAAGTTCTGTTGGTTTACCTGGCTTTGGCATTCACATGGATGGGCGATGGAAGGAGGTCACGTGGTTATTATTTATGCTGGAGAGAAGTAATTTGCGGTGGTTGTCGCAATGTATGGATGCGCATACGTGTGAACAAGGCTATGCACATAGGGCTTGGACTTACAGCTGCGTCCTTGATGCGGTATACAACATTGCACAAATCAACTTTGTCACATCCCACGACCCAGGATCATTCCACGCCTCATCTGCATATTACTTCTATTACTTCATTCGAATTCACGTTATGAATCCCTTTTTCCCTACATCACCACACCACATTTTACCCCAACCCAGGCGCTTCCTGCTGGACACGGATGGACTGTCCCGGGCTGCCCGGGAGAGGGTGACAGACCCACGTACACAGCTCAACAAAGACGGGTGAGGCGCGGCGCGGGGGCGGATGGGGATGGGGATGGGGGGAAAAGACGAACCACGAGCGAGTGGGGATGGGGGGACGGGGAGTTGGGCCCGCCCGCCCGTGCGCATACACAACCCCCTCCCTCCGACCCGCCTACGTAATCCCTTTTGCTCGCACCTTCACACACGCCCCGCCGCGCCCAGAGCTTCACCAACAGTTCAATACTCGCCCAGTATCAGTTCAATACTCGCCTGTTGTTGTTGTTGTCGTCCACTATTGTTGTTTCTGTGTAACATCCTTTCCTGCCCATGCCGATCCTGTGGTTGGCCAATTGCGTGGCCCGGGCGCACTTTTCCTCCTGAGTCCCTTCGACGTCTGCCCCGGGGGGCCCTGCGTGGCGCGCTGTTGCAGGTTCCAGCCGTACATGCTGGCAGGCAATGCGGGCCACTGGCACGTCGCCCAGCTGCTCATCCCACACTCGCGAGACGACCGCCACTTCCTTAGCCGCGACCGGGACTTCCTCTTGTTCTTCCCATTACCGGAGCCCTCTGTCGCGAACGGCAGCGGTGTCGCCGGCGAAGGGCCACCGTCGCTGGCGGAGCTGGCGGCGCGTGCGTGGGCCGGCAAGCTCCTGACCGACATCAAGTCAGCAGAAGCAACTGTACGGCAATTGCAGCAGCAGGGCCGTAGTTGCAACCAACTGTGCAACAACCAGACCTCGCCATCGGTGTCGTGTGGTGGAGGCAGCGGCGGTGCTGGCGGAGGCGGCGTGCTGGGGGCACTGCGGCGGCGCAGTGGCCGCTGTGCCGCCGGTTCACCTCCTGTCGGCGGCGGCGGTGGCGGCGGCGCCGCCACCACCGGTGCGTTGGCTGCTTCCTTTGCTTCGGGGGCCAACTCAACGCGCTGTGAACACATCTCCGCTGCGCCCTCCCTCGCCGCAACGAACACAGCCGCCGTCGAGGCCACGGCAGCGGCGTCAGCAACTGCACCAGCGGTCGCCAACTGCGTGTTGGGGGCTGGATCCCCAGGAACATCAGCCGCGAGCACGCCGCGCACGTCGGCTTCGGGTAATGGTTTCGGCGCTGGTACCGGCAGTGGCGGCAGCGGAAGCGGCGGTCGTGCGTTGTCACCGCTGCAAAGGTTCGGCAGTGGAAAGGGGTGAGTAGAGGGCGCAGAGAGTTTGGAGGGTTTCTACGGTCCTTCCCTTACAATCTCACATATGTTCAGCATTTCCAAATATTTCACATTCGACACGACCTTCGCATCGGTTTCTTCTTTCCTAAAACCACTTGTCCTAACCCTGGGCTGCCTTTGCCTTTGGCAACCCGTAACGAATGAGAAACAGGAAGACCAAGCTTTCACGTTTGCATCGCCGACGCTCGTCCGCTATTTGTTGCATGTTATGTTGCCCCTTCAATGCGGCAATTGCGTCCGTAACTGCAAAAAACTTGGCATCAGGTTTGCAAAAGACCTTCTCGGGAATAAATCCCCCAACGTTACGTCCCAAGCGCATTTTGCCTACACGCCTGTGGATTGCTTGTGGCCGCCTGCAGGTCCCCGTCCCACATACGATCTGCTGTACGGGACGATTCCCGTTATATGTCAGACTCCCTGGATCTCATCCCGCACAGCTCGGGCCCCTCCTGCGGGGCCGCCGCAGCGCTGCCGCCGCGGTCGCCGCCTTCCGTTCTGGCTGGCCCCTTCCCGCAGCTGCTTGCGCCGACCGCCTGCCCCATGGGTGCGCTGCAGCAGTCGGCCTCCGGCCACACTGCCGCCGCCGCGGTGGCGCCGGGGTCCCCTACCTTGATGCAGTTGATGACCTCTGGGGCGCCACCGCCACTGTGTGATGTTTGTTTTGAGCATCCGCAGGAGCTCGCGCTGCGCCCCTGTCCGCACCACCTGTGCGCCAATTGCTGTCGGCGGGTGGTGGAAATGCACTGCGCCGGGGTGGCGGCGGCGGCAGCAGCAGCCGTACGGGCCCCGGGCAGGCGCCCCGCTGCAACGCCGCCGCGCTGCCCCTTCTGCCAGGCCACCATACGCAGTTTCGTGCCGGCTGCAGCGGTTGTTGTGCTGCGGCAGTAGAGGTGGCAGATTGCTCCTGGTCAGGTTTCCAAGTCTGAGAACTGCTTATCAGCGGAGGAGGGGCCGAAGCAGCGGCATCAATAGCCGCAATGGCGGCCGGCAGTGGTGGTGTTGCCGATGGAGCCTTGGGCCTCCCGGCGATGCGCAGGACGGAGGCGGCGGGTGCATTTTTACGCTGCGTTGATGGCAGTTATCATTCCGGGCATGCCTCTGTAAAAGACTGGGAGAGCGGCACATTGGCGGACTTTGCATCGGAGCTGGGCCTTCATAAGCCCAGGCGGCAACTCGGACAGGCGGGTGCTTGCTGGGTCGAGAAATGGCTGTGGCAGAGAAATGGAAACGCCGAGCGCCAGAATGCACATGGCATTTGCTACTAGCAAATTAACGGATGCCATGCCAGACGTGGCCTTTTTTAAGCTACCAGCTATCAGAGGGCCTTGAGATTGCATCGGGGAGATTGTCGTTCCGTTTCAAATCCTCGCACGTTGATTGAATTGGAGAGAAGGCAAGGTTTATATTCCGCCGGCCTAGCGCAGTAACTCGAAGGCAACACGAAGGCACGTGTCGGGCTGTCTGAGCATAATTTACTTAGGGTTGTTAAGTGCCAGTGTCGCCGTGTGGATTGTGGGTTAACATGGTTCTATGGGTCGTGATAACCGGTACCGGTAGGGCTTCCAACTATATGCCCCTGGGGGTGTATATGAGGAGGAGGAGGAGGAGTGCTGAAGTTGGACCGCTGCGTGGAGCAGCAACAACAACAGCGGCAGCAACCCCTGTAATATTGACCATCTAATTAATCGGTGCTCGAGAAGGTCGAGCGAGTGAGAGGTGCGGCAGCTGTTGAGCGGCATGCGCAGGAGTGAGAGCTTTGCAGCAGAGGTAGTGGTATGCGTGCAGAGCAGGGTTGTGTAGGAGATGTTTAAGGACCTGGTGAATTTTGTTGTTCAGCGGCGGCATTTTAGCGGCCGGGGCCGGGTGAATGGCAATGCGGACAATCTCGTACTCGGGCTATTATAACATCTATTATTTCCCTCCCTGCGGTTGCGTGGACCTGCTGGTGCCTTGTCCTGGCGGGCGGGTGGGTGCTGGCTGCAGATGCCTTTGTGTGGTTGAAAAGCAGATCTGTGGACTGAGTGCTACGCGGCGCTCTGGGTAAATTACCCAGTTGGCTGGGCGAAAGAGCGCTGATTGTGGTGATGGATTAATTTTATTGGCAACGGGGGCTTCAGGCATGATCCCTTCGTATTGAGAGTGACGGTATGGCGTTTGAAAGTTGTGGTGACGGTATGGCGTTTGAGAATGATAGTGTGGTGCAGTGATTACTGGCATTGCTGACTGACGAGAGCTCTGCGAGTTGGTCGTATTACTGTGTACCAGCCATGACAGCATTGGGCCGCTGCTCTAGATAGATGTGGCGAGGCTGGAGGCGGTCCAGGTTCTTCGAATCTGTATCGGCACGGAAAGTCTATGCGGGGCTGGTACTGATGAGGGCCTGGTACTAGGTAATGCTGCGCCGGTATGTTCAGAGGCACTTCAGCAGCTTGCTACCAGGCGGCTAAGCTTGGCCGTAAGTGGCTGCGCCAAGGATTGGTAGCGAGGAGCTGAGCAGGGGACTGCACGGGACAGGACCGACCAAATGGCAGAGTACGTAGCAGTGGCATAGTCAGGCTGGAGGTAGGTTGCAGGTTGCGATGTGCGCGGGCGAACAGTGATGCCAGCCGTGTCGCCTTTGGCATAGCACTGCTGCTTCTGACTTAACCTTAGTCAGAAAGCAGGAACTTTTTCACTCATGCAGCTGATGACGAGGGCTTTATTGGCCTAAGCACTGCGAGCGTCTCCCACTATTCAATCCTGCCTCCTTATCATTTTTCCTGTATGTCGTCGCAGATACCATCCTCGGCAAACCAGGCTTAGGACCTGTCGGGAATTATTCTTTGACTGCTTGATTGACCGATTGGCTGTCCTCGTGCTATATTATTAGTTAACAGGTAGGATATCGGTACTTCACTTTATTATATGAATCGACGGACGATAAGTACTCTGCGTAATCGTGCAGCCCTGGCTTGCACTAGGTTTTATTATGAAGCGGCCTGAGCTCCGCTTCATATGGTCCCGCTGCATATGGTGTCCGGCCGTGCTGTGATGCGCGTCCTGGCCCAGGCCTCAGGCTACCGGACATTGTTCCATTTGTCGTGGTGACGATCACGGCCTGAGGGGCGCAATCCACCCTTTGCCCTGCATTTACTTGGTATACGTTGTATCCGACTATTGACACCTCGGAACGGCTCGCATAGCACTTTGTCGTTGAAAGCGTTAATTTTATGGATGGGAAGGATGATCTAGAGGCGTGCTTGTTAGAGTGGGCTATATATAAGCGCACGGACTTTGAGATTGGATCACATCCTGAAAGTTATATGCCGTGCTGGTTATGGGTGTGCGCACATCGAGATGACCAATTCCACGAAGTCCAGATGCTAGCAGCCTGAGATGGAAACGGTGATGAGCACTGAAGGAGACCAAGCAGATTGTGTGGTTAGCGAGGTCGGTTTGGCGTAGCTTGGCTTAGCCATGTAACCCATACTGGAGCACACAATGTTACAGCGCACACACTGATTGCCGCGGAGACGTTAACACACGGCCCAAAATGTGACCCTCAGGGATAGAACAGGCAACGTGCAGCCAATCACACCTCAGGGTTATTTGCAACGCACATATACAAGAGGCGGGTATGAACAGTACGCTAACTATTGGTCCTTACGGATGCATTTGGTGCCGTGCACAGCTGGGGCAAATAGAAACTCTTGACCCATGAGTAGGAAATGCAACAGATCTTATCGGGTGCAATCTGCTGGCTATATAAGGCCTATCTTCGGATGAATTCATTCATAACCGGACACATTACCCAGGGTCCGCTTCCCCAGGGGTAGGGGAAAACATGAACTTGTGCAAGCAGTGTTCTACAGGTACGGAAGACGACATGTCCCTGATGACACCTTGATCTGATCCGGTCATGAAATTCACTATCCAGCGCAATACGGATACATGCCTGATCTAATGCAGCCAACAGCCAGCCCTCAGATCTTGGTCCAAAGCACACGCATAACGACAACGGAGGCGGTTATTATTGTCACCGTTGTAAGTTGACCGTTGTAAGTTGGCAACCGATGGCCATTACCAGCACGCGGAGATCGTTCACAGTTCTCCGCGGAGTGAGCCACGGCGCCGCGGTTGGCGCTGGATCGGCACTCCGTCCCATGTGTTGGGCCTCTCTAATGGATGCACAGACAAATTGGAATTAAGCCGCCCAACCAAATGAAGTACTGCACTATGCAGTGCTGCGGCCAATTACGGGAAGGGCTGCGACATCCACAATCCAAATCATTACAGCATGAAGAGAAAGAGTGACTCTGGTTGCTTTGGGCGGGGCTTTCCGGGCCGTGGTGCATGTATCCGCGCACCCGACAGCGGCCTAATGCCTGCCAGGAGGCCCAGGAGCACCACGGACAGGGAAACCCAGCCCAAAGCAGCCAGAGTAACTCTCTTCCAATACTTCTGAGGGACGCACGTGCATTAGACCGATAAATGGGGTGAAGTTCACTGAGCGGGAGCACAACCATTGGTTCGTGTAGTTGTCGCCTGACGCCATCAATACCTGTCACACGGCATGGACTTTGCATGTTGCCCCAGTTATTTCTTATTCGAGTCCAGTACCCTGTATCCTTCGCCACGTCGCCGTAGTTGACAATGATGCCGAATGGTCGTCTTGACCCAAACACGAACAACCTAAAACAGTTTGCCATTACATCGCAAGTGAAAGGGTGATTACATTATGAATATGCGCACTGCTGCATGCAAACGAAGAAGCTTGAAGCAACGGATGACTTTCATAAGCGTGTTCATTACGGGGGTTCATCGGCTTATGCTCTTCAACAAGTAAAAGAATTTCAACGCAATTAGCCAACAAAATCTTATGGCGCGTTACTCTCAAATACGCTTAGGTCCGAGCAGGTAGCAATGCGACCCATGTCAGTTGGGAGACAGCGCTGAGTACGGCACCTGGGCGGACAGCTCATAGTCGCAACTGCGGCTACATGTAGCTCATTGACACCTTTTTAATAATTAAGTCTTACGCTTCCAAAATATAGGAAAAAAGCAGGGTACATTGTTTGTTTCTTGGTAAACCCGTCGCGATCTCTCGCAACTGTTGTTTCTTGCAGCACAAGGATGACGGCTCCTCTTGCTGATCAGCTTGACATTGTTATCCCAACCATCAGGTCTGCGGCTCGGGCACACAAGAGTAGTTGAGGCCATGCTTCCCTTCAGGGTTGAATAACAACGGACTTACCCCTGGTGCAGGAACTTAGACTTCTTGGAGGAATGGCGTCCATTCTTTCAGCCATATCACCTGATCATCGTTCAGGATGGCGACCCCACCAAGAAGATCCATGTGCCCGAGGGATATGACTACGAGTTGTACAACCGCAATGACATCGAGCGCATCCTAGGTGACAAGGCCTGGGCCATCTCGTTCAAGGACTCTGCGTGCCGATGCTTTGGCTTCATGGTCTCGAAGAAGAAGTACATTTACACAATTGACGATGACTGCTTCGTTGCCAAGGACCCGTCCGGCAAGCCCATTAACGTGCTGGAGCAGCACATCAAGAATCTCCTGACTCCATCGACGCCCTTCTTTTTCAACACCCTTTACGACCCATATCGGGAGGGTGCTGACTTCGTGCGTGGCTACCCCTTCAGCCTGCGCGAGGGTGTGCCCACTGCAACCTCCCACGGTTTGTGGTTGAACATTCCCGACTATGATGCGCCGACGCAGGTAAGCTAGTGCGGCAAATACGTGTTTTGTTCGCAATATTTATGAGCAGCCTGGTGCCTCTGGCCCAGACATAGGGCGTCGGCTGGCCCTTGGGCGCCCTCTGGGCTTGTACAAATCAGGGCCCGTTACACCTTTGGAGGGTAACGCAACTACAGGAGGTATAGCACACACACAACAGGTTCATGCCATATCATTTACAAACCGAATGCCGTACGTGACGACCTGGTAGGCACAATCGCACATACGTTGTTGACCTTTGCCCCTTCTTACTGTGCAAAATGTCCAAATTCAAATCACGGGCCATAACCACAAACAGATGGTGAAGCCCAAGGAACGCAACCAGCGCTACGTGGACGCCGTTATGACCGTACCAAAGGGCACCCTGTATCCCATGTGCGGCATGAACCTTGCATTTGACAGGTACGGAGCGAAACTCATTGACGCGCACCTCTATTCGGATACTACTGCTGCCTTGCCTTGCTGTACGTCCCGCGTAAACTAGGAGTGTTTTTGGCCCCATTGTCTTGACTACAATCTTTGTGTTAGTGAGTTGCCCATGCAAGCAAGTTCGTACCCTATCGAAGGTGCGAGCAGTCAATGATTTTGATGTGCTTCGTACTGTGCAGGAGTTAGGTATGAGCATTTGCCTCCCAGTTGTAGGATGCCGCGCCTTCCTGTACCTGTTCATTCCATGCCATCCCTGTGATTCTGTGATCTGGATGGTCTCTGTGGGGTTACCCCTGTCCTGCGCACCATTTGCCATGCAGGGAGCTCATAGGCGCTGCCATGTACTTCGGACTGATGGGTGAAGGCCAGCCCATCGGTCGCTACGATGACATGTGGGCGGGTTGGTGCACCAAGGTTATTTGCGACCATCTGGGGGTGGGCTGCAAGACCGGGCTGCCTTACGTTTGGCACAGCAAGGCCAGTAACCCCTTCACCAACCTCCGCAAGGAGTACAAGGGCATCTTTTGGCAGGAGGTGCGTTTGCAGCTCGGCGAAGAAAGGTTGAATTGACAGGGGTTAATACACCCCTTCACGCTGATCCGGAGCCCTTGGCCCCCGGAGCCCTTGGCCCACGGCACCGCCTCTCTTGTCTGGATCATCTCCCTTCATGTCCATTAGCGAACTCCTTGACTGTCACGCGCCTTGCTTGTTGAATGCGGAATTCTGACCCGCCATATTCCCATACACAAAGCGGCCTGCCTAACACATAGTGGCGTCTGCGTTCTGTGCCATGCAGGAGATCATCCCCTTCTTCCAGAACCTCACACTCAGCAAGGCTTCCACGAATGTAGAGGACTGCTACCTCGAGCTTGCTGATAAGGTCCGGAAAGGGCTGGGCCACATCGACCCCTACTTCTCCAAACTAGCAGATGGCATGGTGGCCTGGATTGAGGGCTGGCGCCTTCTGAACCCCCCAGTCGCGAGCGCATAATCGCGCCGTGATGGCTCTTCCACGGGAGCCCGTGGCTACGATATTTTTTGGGGTTTTCGACCTTCGCAACTTCAGATTCATCCATGCCTATATGTGGTTTTTAAGTCACGAGCAGGAAGTACGCTTGGGTGTCAGCGGGCAGCAGCGACGGTGGCTACTTTGTCTTAGTGGTGCCTGAATTTAGGGTGTCCTTGGAGCTCTGGGATTTCGAAGGCCAGAATCCTGGCACTGTTAGATTAATAGTCATGCCATCGCCAGCACTTCGAATATGACAATCGATTATGTCGTTCGGTACTTCACTTCAGGCGTCTGCATGCCGCATTTACCCGTCCTGCTGTGCGCCGGTGTGATGTATGCTGAGCGTAGGGTTAAGGTAACTGTGATGCCCATGTGGATTTAGGTAAATATCAGGGCTGACCATGAAGCTCGGGTATTGTTCGGGTTTCGTGCAAAGTTCAAACTGCCTCGAATTGCTCGGATCAGGCGTTTAAAGCATGGTGTCGGCCTGTCCATTGGGCTATTTGTAGCGACATGGATGGTTCATTCACAGCTGTGTAAGCTGTTATACTTGGTTTCGAAATGTAAACGCCCGCGTACTTGGAAGTCAGCCTGAAGGGGATTCTGTAAGACACCATTAAAATATTTTACAGATGGTTACGCAGATAGTCACGCACACAACAAGCGCAGCGAGATGTCGTCCCACGCAGAAATATACCCCAAATACTACTTAGCACACCTTGTTCGGCAAACTGTCTAATGGCGACATTGCTGAGATGTGGCTCTTGCTCGAGACGCTGTCATCCACAACCAAGCTACCAGCAGCGGCAGCAACCATCCCACCCCCGGAGAAAGAAGCACTGGTGCCCAGCCCAAGCCCGCCCAAAGTTTCCAGCAAAGACCAAAGTTCAGCACCGCGATGCAGCATAACGCAAGAGCCTGCCTCCACGAAAGCACTTGCAAAATGTTGGCCCCGCCAAAGCCGTCGCCAAGTGATCCTCCGGCTGCCAAACGCCGTACGCGCGCAGCCAAGGATGAACACAGCAAAACGCCCGGCGCCACGCACACCAGTGTAACAACGTTTATAATAACAGCATGGTCCTGCGACGGCGCGGCACTCCAGCCCGCTTGCGCCCCCACTGGAGGGGCGGACGAGCTCGGGGACCACATATAAATGCCGTACGCTGTAAGGACGCCATATCCGCTGCGCTTCGGTTCCGCATCTCTATCGTCGCCGGAGCGCCCCACGAAGCCTGCGACCAGCCAGGGACCGGCGACCAGGTACAAGCAGTACAGAAAAAGCGCAAGCCAGGGTACGGAATCGCGATGCTCAGCCAGCTCCGCCAAGTCCCGCAGAGGCCAGAGTATGCATCCCAGTGCCATATGCCAAAAGCGAATCGCAACGGTCCTGCCATTACCGGCGGCCCGCACGGATACTGGCCCTGCTGCCCCGTTGCCTCCGTAAAAAAGCAGACCAAGTAAGCTCCTAGAGACAGCAGGCGCCGGGACTGCTGCCAGGCTTGATGACCACACATCGGCCCCGCCGGCGTGTCCTTCCCGTGTGCCGCGGCCACCGCCACAGCCACTGTTACTCCCACTGCTATTGCGCTTTAGAGGCGTGGACCGGCCGCTGTTGCCTCCACTCAGCCATATGCTGGTGCTGGCGCCCTCTCCCGCCCAGTCCAGCTGCCGATTCGCCGCCGTCGCGTGGGTGGTCCCGGCCACAGCCGCCGTTAAGGGTACCGGCTCTACCAATTCCGTCTCAAGCTCTTCACCGCTCCCATACCCATCAGAGTCAGGGACAGGCCCGCTCCTCCGCTGCCGATGGTGCCGCCCCATTCCGGGGCCCTGCCGGGGCCTATGCCGCAGGGTGCGGTGGGGCTTAAGCACGGCAACAACGCGCGGCGCTAATAGCAACCCTAGAGTCAAGATACACCATTGCGCTACGAAGGCAATTAGCCCAAAGCTATGCCAGGGCACATGCATCACCAGCCACTCCAGCGTAGTCTGCTGCAGTGGGACCGGAGTAACTTGTCCAGAAGGAAAAACTCCGCTATCCATGCCACCATCCATGCCGTCTCGTCCTCTCGCACCAGCGGACTCGAACAAGCTGCGGCGGGGCGACGATGGCCGCAAGCTTGGCGTCGGCTGTGACGGTGGGAGTTGCCAGTGCAGCAGCCTCTTGGCGGAGGCTGATTCCACAGAAGCATCATCGTTACTGCTGTTTCTCCGCCCAACGCCCACAACTGCCTGCACAACGATGTAACCCGAGGGGCAGCTGTACACGCTGTCGCTACTGCTGCTGCCAAACGAACTCTCTGCGCCTGGAAACTCCCCGCCCTCTGCGCCAAGCAGGTCCACCGTGAAGATGCTGGAGAGACAGGGCAATAGGCCAGTAACGGGAATGCAGCCGCAGAGGAGTCAGAAGGTTTGCATTGCAGGCTACAGCTTAAGCTGGTGATCCAGTCGATGGAAATACATAATCACAGCATGCGCTGCCGCTATAAACATAAATATAAATATATTGTTGTCCACACACGTGTATGTTTCGGGCCAGACTACAACAACCGCCTGGGCCGCAGTGGCCCAGTGGCCGTTAACCGCTGTACGTTTTCCAGCAGCATGATTCAAACATCGGCAGCCCTGAGCCTTCTTACCTGTAGTTTGCTGTCGCGGACTCCAACCGCATCTGGGGAACGCGGAGGAATGGAGATATGACAGGACACATCCCAGTCAGTCAGTCAGTCACGTCATCCAGGTCCCCAAAGACGTTGCAAAACAAGCGAAATAAGCCTACAAGGCCCTAGCCACATTGTACCCCAAGACATGCCGCTCGTATGTGGCCTTCAAAACGTTTTCGTATTTCCGTCGTACATAATGCCTTGTGCCGTACCTGGTAGGCGCCCTGTTGGAGGCGTCTGTCCCTATTTCTCCAGTTGCTGCTGTTGCCATGGGCCCCGCTGGAAGTCACAGCAGGACTCGAAGACTCGTCGCCCTGGGGCTGCTGCTGGTGCTGTTGCCGCGGATCATGTGCACCTGTGCCACCTGGGCGACTGCTTCCCCCACCAGCATCACCAAAGTCCACTCCCCAGCCGACCTCGTTGGCGCCGACAGCATCGCAAGACCACTGCAGATACACTGTACCGCTTGGTACTGCAGGTACGGCAGGGCTCATTGGCAGAAGCATCACCCGGACAACGGCCGTTACAGCCGCCTTGCCGCCACCAAAGTCCCCGTTGTCTGCAGACCCGCCGATGCTACAGCCGCCGGCAGACGTGTACACTGCCGCGAGCTGAGGGCTGTAGCGGGCGTCTGGGGGACAGGTGATGAGCGGCAGGTAGGTTCCGATGGCGCAGGTGTCGTCGAAGGGCTCCAATTTGTGTGTCACTCTCCCTTCTGCGGTGCAGGGATGCCGTACGCTGAAGTAAAAGTCTTCACAGTAACGCCACGATCACGAATACCACCACAGCAATCATCCTATGGTGTGTTGTGTATGTGAGCCGCCCTGGTAGCTGGGGATTTCATTGGATGGGCTAAAGCTCCTTTCACGAATCCCGCACTACGATACATGCAAAGGCTGAAGGGTAGCCACGTACGCCTCCGCTAGGGCAATTTATTGGCTTTATATGCTAGCTTCCGGGCAGGCGTGCTGCGTCTGCGTACTCCTACCGGCAAGATGATTGCCTGCCACCACGTTGCCCACCCGTGGCGGAATGAACTGGAAATCGGCAAAGCCGACAGCGCCGCCGGGACCCGGGTCCACCGTCAACAGCCGCACCGTGCGCGCGTACTTCCAGTCCACCATCTCCAACTCCAACATGTGACCCCTGGGATTGTCGTCAGCAGCTCCGGTGCCAGCGATAGGCCCCGCATGCAACCTGTGAAGTTTGCGGCCAAACGCGCCATGGAGATGGCCTGCCAGGTATGCGCTAACGCCGTGCCGTACAAGGATCTGGTGAACGGACGCGGCCCTTTCCGCCGCGCCGCCGGCAATGCGGCGCCCCGGGTAGGCGATGGTGGAAAGAGGGTAGTGACCGTATGCGATGTACGGCGGGTTGCAGTTGGCGCCACGCATGCCAGCGATTGAGGCGGCAAGTTGCTCGTCCAGTTCGTCCAGTACGGATTGTGTTATTACACCTTGGATACGGGTGGCGTTAAAAAAGGTTGTTGATGGACACCCAAGAGGGAGAATCATGGGCGGGCTCAATACTTAAGTTGCGCAATCGCAACGATGTGCGACGATTGTACATTAAACCTTGTATGACCATTTTAGAGAGCTGAGGTGGAGTGGACCAGGTGATTGTAGGACAGGACAGAGAGTTCTACCGGGAGTTTGCATATTCGCGCGACCACTACACCCACTCATCCATCCACTCGCCTACCTACCCAGGAAATTGGTGGGACTCCGCATTCCCGGGTCAAGGGAGGCGTCCACGCCCACCACCATCGCCACCGGGCAAGCAGAGCCGCCCCCAACACCATTACCGCCGTCCGTACTGCCGTATACCGCATCAATGAAGATGCGTGCCTGAGGTCCTCGGTCCGCCGTGCCCGAAGTGCCATTCGCGCCTCCTTGCCCAAACCTCTCAGCCCGTGCGCTGTAGGTGCAGTACCAATCCTCCGCACCGCACCTGTATGACGGCCCGTACAAGCAAGCCACGTATTAGGCGGGCAGGTATGGGCGCCCGTACCACCATTCGAAACCCCAACAGGACTTACGAAACACAATAATCCAACAGTGCCATACGGACTCTGGCCCCCGGCTGCCGTTGCCGGCACGGACCTGGGACCAGAATTGAACGTGTCGTGATTGCCGCGGATGTCGTATATCTGGTTGTACGGGACACGGCCAATCGATGACAGTGCGGTCCGAGCGTCACGGTACATCTGGCGGGTGGGAGGTAAAGTTATAAACATGCAGATAGGGAAGGGAACCAAATGGGAATGCAAATGGGCCTGAGTGCAGATGGCGGGACGGAGGACCTGCGTAATGGAATGCAGGTGAAGCGCCCAGGCCGGAGTTGCAGCCGACAGTGGTGGATCCAGACTGAAACTCCGCAAGTCAGGAGGAGAGGATCGGCTGGCGCGTCGTGGACACACGCGTCGAAACACACGCGTCGTGGACACACACGTGCCTATTATTCCACAAACAAACCCGTGCACCAAACACGGCCGCCCTTTCGCATGCACACCCGCACAGGGTTTGCAGTCCGATGCCTTTTTGGAAAGCCTGCCGTCAGCCAGCCACTCACCCTTACATTTAGCTTCCGGTCTCAAGCAAAAAGGTGCTGCACTAGTTGTCTAGCGGAGACCCCAATTCCAATCACCGCTGCATTCCATACGACGGCACTCACCCGCCATTCCCGCTCGTCTTGGCGGCCACTGCCATACACGTCCTTGGCTTCCGTAATGTCCCCCGTCAACAGCGCCGCGGCCACCGGCCATCTCGCCAGCAAACCCGAAGCCAGGGACACTAAGTCAGAAGCGCGCTGAAAGGGGGAATGGGACCGCGCGGCGGGATGGAGGGCAGGGTAGGGCGGGTAGGGAGGCTGCAGCCACCACACATCATGTTCCTTGCCAGGTTGCCTGGCGCATTGTATGGGTTACCTGGACTTGTTCGCGCTGAGCTGGTCGCCAGTGTCCGGTCCCAGCATTTGCTTCTGCCGCCCTTGCATCGCTCATCGCTACACCCCATAACCCACAACTCAAGGCTAAATGACTCCAAGGCTATAGCCGCAGCCCGACCATTCTCCCCATGTGCATTGTACATAGAATTGCCCCCATCTCGCTTCTCCCCATTTAACATATGCTAGAGATGCGCAGACGCAGCGGCAGAGGATTGTACTCGAAAGCAAACTACGAAAGCAAACCTGGGGGTCTCCTGCCGGTCCCGCCATAGCACTGATGTGTATGTCGGTTAGCTGGAGGAGCAAGCCCACCGACCTCTCAACGGCAGCGGCAGCGCTGCGGAGTGTGCTGCCGTTGCCACCACTGCCGCTTTCGGCGACAGACCCTGCAAGATTGCTGCCAGCGTTCCCATTTGCACCATCTGTGTCAGAGGCATGGAAAGTATTCCTTCCTGTTGCCACCGCAAGCCCTGGCGATGTTACCCCTTGCGCCCATAACGCAGCTGCTCACGTCATGCGCGGTGTATGGTGCACGCGTCAGGGGGGTGAAGTTATGGGCACGTGTAAGCTTTCAGTTCAGGGTGGGGAAGTGGGGCAGCTCGTTACGTTATTAAGGCGTCATAGTAGAGCCGAGGGTATTGATGTAACAACCTTAGGCTGTTCATGGCTAGCGGATAAGCTGATACTTGCTATGAATAAACTACGATGTGCTTGCGTGACAGGATGGTACGATGATCGAGGAATCTTTACCTATGAGAAAGACAGCGAGTAGGCCACAGAATGAACTGAAATACATAATCTTAGCTGTTAGGTAAATATGCTGACCACCCTGGAATTTGATGGGATTGCTGTTACCCCTCGCGGCGAGCTGCAAAATGTAACCATCCTACAGACTCGAAAGGCCTATGTAAATTTCTATTGAGGGTGTCGTCTTTGGCTAAATTGTTGAACTGAAGCTAGGTTTGACCGTCTAGCATGAACGGTCTTGCTGCAAGCTGAAACCACCGTACGGCAACGACCACAATTCCATGGTTTCCATCCAAATCCTGGCTTGAATTCAGAAATGCTAGATCGTATCGGTTCCTGTTGTCGTCACGTAACCCGTCATCTCTTTTCACCTCTCTATGGAGCGAACCTGCCCGCCTGCTACAGTGGCTGGTAGGGGAAGGCGGTCGTTCTGACACGATTTTAAAACATTCCGCGGATTTTGGGTAAGGGACAGAATTTGGTGCACACCATATCACAGCTTAGCACCAAAGACTATATGTAAGACAAAGAAAACCTGACTAAGGCCTGAGGAGGGACAACTACAGCGCAAGCACAGCGCACGGCCTAATACTGCACGGCCACGTACGTGGTATTTGCGGGACGCTTGGCGTAACATCTATAATAAGCCTGCTAATACGATGCCATGGTCATTACATCAAATCCTGGACGGCGGGGGCTCAAGACTTCTGTTTTGGCGGTGCCCGAAATCAGTTGTTGCAGCCATTGACTCCAACTGCAAACAGAAAGGAGAAACTCCAAACACAGCACACATGTCCCAGAAGGACTTCCTGGACTCCACGGAGGTAACATTATGCGCTTGTGCGATATCCGCTCCCAATGCAAATCCAACGGCATTTCATTCTCGGCCATCTTTATCGGTACACCTTACGCCTTCCTGAGCTTCAGGACATCGTGCACGACATGACCGGCTTAGCACTTGAGACTAGCAAACCCCACCAACTTAACTTTAACACCGAAGATGCATACTTGCATAAACGTGGGAAAACCGCCGATGAACCTGTACATGCCGTTCACCTGTTCTGATGCATCGGAAGGCCTTTCTGCAATGGGCAGCGATTTATTCATTACACGCACTCGACAGTCCCCGCACACCGCTCGGACCCAAGCAGCAATAGATCTCTACGCGCGTCCCATCGTACATCGTTCAACCTACCAACATCGACGAGGCCTCGACCAACGCCAGTTGAACACTTCTCTGCCCCTAGCTGCGCCACGCAATTCCGCTTCTCCTAGCTGTTCACGCGTGCAAGGCCTTGGTACCGTACCCTATGCGCATGTTCTTCGGCGACCCACCAATTTTCTAACCCAGCTGCCATGCTGAGCTCCTCATGCATTGTTGCCTGCTGCAGGTGCGCACATGCCTGCTCACGGGGCCAAGCCCACGACCCACATGCCGGTGGTCATGATACCAAGCCAGGCACAATACTAGCCGGCTACGCCGCCGCGCTGATCCTTGATCGTAAGGTCTTCCACTACCGCCGCCGCCACAAGGTAGAGTTCCCGAGCTTGCTTGGGGTTATCATTATAACCGCTGTCCGAATAGTTCCCTTCGCCCATCTCGCATGTGCGGCCCTGCATGTGCTGAATGTAGTACCGCGCTGCTGCCGGCGGGGGCTGCCCGTATTGGTGAGACGCCTGTTTCCCACCACAGCAGCCCGGGGAGAGATGGCGCCATGGCTGGCTCCTGATGCAACAAGCAACTGCATGATGATTGGTGGATGTCCTCACCCACAAAGCCCCCACCAGTCTGTGCAGCTGTCACTTCGCCACGCAGCGACAAACTGGCAAAAAAGGTGGAGGAACTTCCTCTCGGGCGCCGTTGCACAAAATCCACCCGTCGCCCGCTTCGCAACGCCACCAATCCCTCGCAGTTACGTTGCGGCCTTTTAGACCTGTCGGGAGAGCAGCCGAATTGTTAGCAAGCTCAACTCCTACAGGCGCAGGCTAACGATTCCAGCAGGAACAGCACCATTTGTGCACAAGGCACACAGCCGTGCGCACAAAAGAACTCATCTTGCTGGCGACTGGAAACAGGGAGCCGGCACGCGCGCCGCCAGTACGCAAGCTGGGCCAGAGAGAGTTTGAGGAAAGGGGAAATCACAAGAGGGGAACAAACGAAAGGGGGCTGGGCACCCAAGGGCCCTACGGGGCACCGCGTGCGCCAAATGCGACTTCCTTTTCTCATCGAGAAATGGGCGGAACAGGACAGATGCTGTAGGGACCACGGCCTGGAGGCCTCACTTTCCCTGCCATGGGAACATGGGAATTTATGACCATCCCATCAAAATGCCCAAGCCCAAAACGCACGCGCGCACACGCACGCACACCGTTTCGGACATTGGTAGGATTTTGTCGCTCGTCAGTCATACTGCGCTTTTGCCCTGGCTTGTGATTTGAGCTTAACCCATGGCTGTCATCAACTCGTGCATGCCCACCTTGATGACCGGGAAGCGGGTGGTGTCCAGGAAGAAGTCTTTCTTGGTGGCCTCGTCCTTCAGCCAGCGAGTGTTCTGGCCCGCAGTGGCCTTGAGCACGAACACAAGGCCACCCGCCTTGAGGATGCCGCGCAACGGAACCTGTGGCAGGGTGCGAGGCGAACAGGCAGGGAGAAAGAACGGGATCATATAGCAACGGCATGGCATATCGCAACGGCGCCGCTGAGTTTGATGCAAACAGCGGAGACGTGAATCCCGGGTCACCGTGCAATCGCACCGTACGGGAAACGAGGAGAGGATGGCGTACGCTAAGAGACTTCCGGAGGCATCCGGACAGAAGCGAAGCAGCAAATAAGTAGCTAACGGTAAAACAGTGAAATGGCGGACAGATCGTAGGTTATAAGCATAACAAGTGAACAGGGAGCATCCGGACGGAGAACGTCGCTTAGGCCGTACCCGTACACCCGGATATCCCTCTCATGTCCCTCCACTTCCATGTTCCTGTTACCGCTGGCACCCGGGGTCCAGCGTTAAGTGCCCGAAGGCTCCCCCTGGCCCTTCCCCACCACCCCCGGTCTTGTCCTAAACCCCGCCCCCGTATCCGCACTCCTCATCACGGCTTACCTGCAGCAGCAACACGTACACGGCCGAATTGCCCTCTGGGCCCGACATCTGCTGCTTCTCAAACGAGCATTGCCAGGCGCCGCCTGCGAAAAACAGCGGATATGACGAAGGGATTGCCATAAAGGAAATGCCCCGGGCGACACAGTGGCTTCATCGATGAATTCAGGCAGCCCAGGGTGCGTCCGTAAAGTCACTGCACCGTTGCCGCTGCTGCTACTGCTCAGACCCAACCGCTTTCCTCCCATACGCACCCGCGTCTACGACCTTGTTGGGCGAGGCGGCCCAACCCTGAGGCGGCAAGCCCCAGGCGCCCCCGGCCGCATCCGTTGCGCCCCAGTGCAGAATGAGGCCCTCGAGACGGGACCAGGAAGCCTGTGCGTGCCGGAATGCGAAGAGGAGCCGGGGGAGTGAAGTGTTAAGGCCGTGGTCTCATTCGTCGTGGACGGCTGCGAAGGATGGGAAACGCGGTTTCGGACGAATACGACACAAAGTGGAACGGATTGCGCAGCAACGTACCATCAGGAAATCGTAAGGATGCAGTATGGGGTGATAAGCAAGCATTTGCATTCGGTAAGCCCAAGTAGTTGGTAAGGATGCTGTTTTAATCACATTTTTGCCGATATCGATTTCCCGCGACAGGGAAGCAGCAAAACTCAAGGTTCGCTCAATTCATATAATACTGGTGTTGAGGCACAGGAGGGTGCTGGTGCTGCCCTAACATGCTCGTCCCACAGGAGACTGCAAGCGTGCAACTGCTGCACACCGCCTGCCTGGTCGTGTAGCGCACCTTCCCTGGCTTTGGGTGAGTTAGTTGCACTGAGCCCCGCACAGATTCTCCAGGATTTCAGTTCGCATCCGGGGGTATTCAGCCGCCAACCTTGGGTAAACAAAACAGTGCACTGAAAGAGCTCATGGGCTCCACCTTTCTCCCTAAATCAGAATCGTAACTTTATCTGTCTATAAAACATTCACAAAACGATTAATATTCCCTGTTCTATGGGGGGCCCCGAGTGCGCAAAATCTCACCTGGCGCTCCGTCTCCGTGGCCACAAACGCAATCAGTGCCGTCTTGTCGAGACCCTGTGGGTTGTTAACATACGGTGTTCCTGGTTAAGGCAACTGGCAGTCAGGTTCTGGCAAGTTTCTGGGATGCGCCGCGATATCGAGGTCACGACGACAAACCCTCCATCCCCCGCGTCCTATGCCGTATATTTTCGACACGTCCACATGCAACCCACATCGCACAACGGTTAGCCATGAATTCTCAAGGGAAGACACGCGAAAAACGCATACGTACGCAGCTCAAGCCGTCACCACTTGGTGGATCCGGCCTCTGACGTTCGAATGTCACCTTTACTTTTGTAATTGCACACAAAGACTGCTCTGCCACATAAAACAAGTCCACGCAAAAATACAGCAGCCGCACACCTGCTGCAGTGTGACCCCCGACACGCACAGTGCCGCGTCGACATCCGTGGTGGTGAATGATATGGAGGCGGCATCTAAGTCGGCGTTGGGCTTGCCAAGAGCCTGCAGCGGCAGAAAGGAACATGCACCAGCGGCAGATTGCGTGGCTGTGCATTAAGGGGGGCCGAGTGGGACTAAACAAAAGCAGGACGACGCGCAAATGAGAATGAACAGATTTACCGGCCGTGACCACCCGACGATGCGACGTCCTTCCCGCCACGATCCTCTTTCAAGTACATCTATGTATACATGTAGTTGCCAAAGCACATGCTGCCACGTCAGTCAGAGTCCGTCCTCCCCGTGCCCCTGTCTGGCCACAACTTCTCCCACACCGCCCCCAGGTCAGCCATTCCCCACAACCCTCAACCCTCCTATGTCCCAACCCTCCCAGTGCATCGTCGGCTGAAGCTACATGGGCACCAGCGCCAATTCCTTTCCCCTTTCCAACCCATATGCCGAGACTTGTACGCACAGCCCCAAAACCAAAGCACACCTTCCTCAATCCCCGCGTAAGGTAAATTAATATGGATTTTCACTACGACCGCTCTTCCTGTCCAGAACTTGCGCTTCTGACGACCCCACACCGATGTTACAACTCCCATACCCCAGTGGACTGCGCCCATCGACCCAGCCCAGGCGCAGCCCCCGATCACGCAGCCTCACCCACCCCGTCTATATGCCTTCACAGACAGCCCGTCCCTCCTCCCGACGTTTGCGGCTGGTGGCCCGCTGTCCCACACGCACCTGCTTCAGCTGCACACTGGCCAGGGCCTCCAGCCGCTCGTGGAGATCGCGCGGCAGCTCGTTGAGGTTGATATCGCCCACATGGGACAGCTTGAAGTCCGAGATGCCAGCGGCACCGCCGCTGGATGGCACGTTCGTTTCCCCCGTCGCATACTTCGACTTAAAGCTGCCCGCGGAGCTCCGAATGGCGGCCGCAATCTCACTGCGTGTGGAAGAATCAAGGCTTCTCAAAAAAAGGAATCGAACAAAACCCAGGGGAAGTGGATCTTTGGGAGCCCCGGGGAAAGATTGGACGTGATGGAAGCCATGGAGTGAGATAGGTGTGGTAGGGAGGAGGGGAATTATATAAGAAGCAAGGTAAAAAATGAAATAAGGACAGCGGCAGGGACGCGCGGCGGGGGCGGCGTCGCGAGGAGCCCTACGTGGGAGGGTTAAGTGCGTGATGTAGCGTAGGTCGTGAGCAAAACGCGTCAAGCCAGAACCCGAGGTAATGAGCGACACAACACCGAGAAGAAGGAATAATAGGATAGTGGAAGAAGGAAAGGACGTCAACTGCACCGACGTGTCTAGACCGCAAACCGCCGTAGGGGTCCAAAGTCATCATGCAATTGCCCTTAACTCCGAGGGAGGGGGAGGGGGACATATTTCGCGATGTCGAGAGAAGGAAAATGAAGCTGCAGCCCGCGGAATCGGGAATTATTCCATTTATTTGATGATGGGGAAGCCAAGGGATCCAGAGGATGTCGGTGATCCCCCCAGCTAAGGTGCCGGTGGCACTAACACATGGCAACCCACCCGAGCCATAACGGGCCCGACGGGATAGTAACCGCTTCCCGTCCCTGCTGCCTGCGCCCTCCACGCGACCCACATGCCGGCACGGATGCCGTACAACCCTTACCGGTAGCCACTTCCGCACAAAGATAGGTGACCACATTCACCCAACCTCCCTAACACCCGTACGAGGGTCAGAACCCACCGGCCGTAGTCGAGCTCCGACTTGGAAGCCGGGGCGCTGGCAGAGTCCGCCCGGTGCTTTGAAATGTACGACGTCCAGCTGTCCCAAGCGGTGGTTGCGCTACAGGCGACACCTAGATCGAGGATGCAGGGAATCAAGCGTTTTGGAGGAAGACCGCGGTACTCCTGTTGACAATCCCGACACAGTCTCGACAACATTTCAACAGACAGGATCTAAGCAACGGGAACGCCACAGGTGCCCGTCGTGCGAATCCACGACCACCAGCTGGGTGGTGCTTGGGTGCTACAGCTGGTGCGATGAAGGCGTTGGGCGGTAACTTGTAACGCAACTTGTAACGCAACGTACTGGCAGGAGCTCATACGAAACAAATTGCGTGGGAAGCGCGTTTGCAGCTGCGATTCCGAGCTACGGAGATCCGAAACGTTTAAATACCGTGGATGCACCCCGTCACAGGAGGTTTGGCAACTCGTGTTACGCATATACAGCTGGTGAGGCTGGTTATGGGCATCTTTGCCCTGCGAGGGAAGTATGATGCTTTTGGAAGTGCCGCAGCTTTCCCTCCGTGTTGAAGCCCTGTTAACCCGCATGTTCCCTTCCCTAGGGAATGCGGCGCGTAGCATGTCACCAGTTGTCGTGAGGGGTCGTGTCAGCCGTTGGGGGGAGTAGAACCCTCACCTCTAGGAGCGCCACGGTTAACGTTGGGCGCTTGGATCGGGCGCGGCTGGGTCACGCCCGTGGACCTGATGGAAAAGTCGGCCTTGGGGTAAGATCCAGTTCACGGCGACGGCGCAAGGCTACAGAGCAAGGACAGATCAAAACGCTGCAGAATGACCTAAGCAGGGCTTCGCACCTCGCCACACAAGGTGTCATCAAAGAAGCGCGCATTTCTTCCGTCCCCTGCGCGAGTTAGCATGGATGGATCAATTGCCTGGTGATTACTTAACATATATTGTTGCTTCGCCAAAGCTGCTGCCGCCGCCCTTAGGCGACCACACTGTCGCCAACACAATCAAGCCCCACTGCCGTTGCAATCCCGCTACTCCGACACAGCGCTTTATGGATATATGTGGACAACCCACTAGCATATGAAGTTGTGCGCATTTACGCCGCAACAGCATCCAGGCCTTCTCCAAGATTGCCCGACAGCACAACACGTGCAGCTTCCACCCATCCATACCTGTGCGTCAGCAACTGTTACTTCCTGTACTTTAAAATCAGCACTCGCCAATCGGTCCTCCGCAGCCAGGTGGGCTTTCGCGGAAGATGTCAAAAAATTTATGATACTCAGACAAGCCGATGCAGCTACTTTGGGCTGTGATGAACAACGTACATTATTTAAGTGCACTAAAATATTTTGCTTACTTAACGAGAGTTTCAAGCATCGATACCCCTCAACCGTGCGGATTCCGGAGCGTCGAGAAGTCCAAAGACCGCATTACTGTTATATGCTCGGCGCGTGTTGCCAGGCAAGTATAATTCAAAAAGCAAGGGGATCTTATACTTTTGGAAGTAACATAACTGTGCTACGAGTGACGAGACCTTCCTTCTTATGAGCGTGTGTGAGACCACCATAAGTTCACGATCCAAGATGTTACATATTTACCTCACAATCTTCCATTCGGAATTCCATACTGCGCTACATGGGACCCATAGGAAGCCATGGGCGTGGAGCAGGGCGCAAAGTCTCCAAATACTTAGGCACAATACTGCGCAACCTGGTCGCGTAGTTCCTCAAAGCCCCACCTCAATGCACATCGAAGAAAGTGCGCTGCATTTATGCAAAGTGTTCACGACTAGACTGAAAGGGCTTAACAGCAAAGCATAAGCACCAAAGCACCGGACAGACCTCCAGTGGCTTTTTTGGCTCACTAAGCAACACCTCCACCAGCCACTCGACTCCTGATATGTAATACGAAATCCAACCCTCGAAATTCAAAATAGTCACAACGATCATTCAGGTAGGGTCGGGGAGAACGGCAGGCGCATCGAATTGACCACTCCATCACACAAGCAGCTATCACGCACTGCGGCTTGGACCTCCATTGCAGCAAAGTAGCCCTCCACTGCAACAGGTCAAGGGCTTCACCCTGACGCAGCCCAAAGTTGCGCAGCCCAACCGTGAAACGCAGGCGATTCGGCGATACATCCGATAGAAACTGCACTGACCGCACATATAAAATACCCTACCTTGCAAGCACACGAACCCAAAACGGCGCCGAGTGGGCGCGCGCCAGATGCTTCCCGTCATCCTAAGATCACCCGAACGCTCACATCCCCCGCAGGGCCCCACACGTCAACCCATTCCTGCCGAAACGCACAGCGGAAGCGACCAAGCCTCAGAAATTGGCTGAGACTGTCACTCTTGCCGTAAACCAGAGCACAGCAGGAGAGCCGAACCGTCACAAAGGATAAGCAGTCCTCCGAAAGTTCGCCAGAAATAGGGCGTACTCCCAGAAGGACGCAACTCCCCGTGACGAAGGACGTAACAGATGAGATTGCTCGGATAATCAGAAGCACTAAGGTCCAGCTCGCAGCCTCTCAAACAAAATACTGGTGTATCTGCAGGCGTCACCTTCGAGACGAGGGCCGAACTAACCACACACGCAATGTGCAACCGACAGGCATTAAATATAGCTCAGCACACGAAGCACACGCTATCATCAAACCGGCAGCAGTTCAAAGTCCGCCCGCCCAAACCTGCAAATCCATGACCCCTCCGGCTCACCACTTCTCGCTACGCTCGTCGGCATATCCGGCCTCTCACTCACTCACTCATGCACGGGACGACTCGAAATCCCACGCAATCAACACACGTATCAACAACTCTCACACGACGCAATAGCTTTCATAAGAGGTTTGAAGCTCCCCAGCCAAGCGAACTCCTCATCCTCTCCACCTCCTCGTACTCTGCCCCTCACAACGTCATTGTCGCTAGAGCTGCTCCGAACGAAGACAGCACGCCAACGACATTTAGGCACTAGGCAACGCCAGCTCTCAGCTTTCATCCCTAAGCTCACAAATTTTCACTTTTCAAAAGGCCGTCGTACCATGGACTCACGCCGTACATAACAAATCGTGATGTGCGCCGCACCACCAGACTGCCATCCGCTCCTCTCCACCCTCAAAATAACCTCGTTTGCAAACATGCTTAGCTCTCAACTCTCACCGGCTCACCCTCACTCTCTTTTCACTTTACTCGGATAGAACCACTCATGGTACGCGGGGCACCGCACACAAACATGGAGGAACACCGCACTCAAAATACGTCACTTTAAATACAATATGGAGACCAGCATCTGTTGGAAAACCCGACCTTACTGGAAGGGCCACAACTAACACTGTTTGTCGGCGGCATGGCTTTGTGAGAAACACCATCATGGTAATGCCAAAGACCGAGGTTTCCAGAACCCTGGTCGGGCAACAAACGTGGTGTCGTAATGGCGTCATGTCGGAAAGCAGCCTACTGCGCAGCCGTACAGAGGCAAGCCTGCAAACCGCAGGCCGCGGTGGAAAGCCGGCCGATAAAAGAATTAGGTACTTCATACAAACGCGGAAGAAACGCACCTCGCAGAGCATACGTTGGAAAACCTCATCTGCCGGACGAGATCGACTCAGTAGTAGAACATAGCCATTCCATTCCGAGAAACAACAACTCGAGGCACCTGCCAGGGAACTGATATCTCCCCAGTAGAGCCGCTAGTGCAATGCTCTAGGTCCTATACCTCTTATGGGCGTATGAAGTCACCCATTTCCCTATACATCCGCCATGGCCAGACCAGGACTCTGCAGCGCGCAACATGTCAACACAACCACCGAGACACGACGACGCGCATTCGGGCATGGCCATGTGCATCACCTCTACCAATAGTCGTGTGCGAAGTAGCTCAGCAGTCACCGTCATGCACGCCAGTGACAAGGCTCAGCGGCCGACCGACAAACGAAATATAAATCAATAAGCAATATCCATGAAATGTGACGGCTGAGAAGGCCCATGGCAGTGAACAGCCTCAAGGATAGGGACCAATTAAATAGACAAACCGATTTTAAGCTGCAGGACCCTAAGCCGGCAGACAACGCGCATTGCTGAGGCAAACCTCGCCATAGCTTCCCAGATTGGTGCTAACGAAGAGGCGATGCGGAAATCAAATCAAGGGACTGCCCTTGACAGCCTCGATTACCAGAAGAGCAGCGAAGCCAATCCTGCATAGCAAAGCATTGGGATGGCCGTCAGGTGAAGAACTTTGCAGAGTTAAGCATTTTGACCATCATACGGCGCGCCATTACTCAGTCAATTTGGTATTACAAACTCGCAGGAAACTCGCCTCGCACAGACGAGGGACGCCTGTCATCAGTTTTTGCGGATGCAGCGGCGAAGTGATATTTCTGTCACGAGCGAAAGACTTACATTGCGGCACGGCCGTTTATGAGCTCGGCTTGCGGCGTGAAGGGCCCCAGCCTGTCATCACGCTTGGGCTGGAAGGCGGTAACGAGAGATCCCGCAATGAAGAGCACGAAGGCCAGAGACACGCCCGTGGGCTCCTCACGCCACTGCCGCAGCACGCCCTCGCCGCTGACGAGCTCTGCTGCTATTGCGCTCACGAACCCCAGCATTGCCAAGCGCCCGTTCACGATTTCTGGAGCCGTGCCGCTGAAAGACATTACATCTGCGTGTCGTTAACAGATCGAGATTCAAGCGCGAATATGCGAGTTCACTTCATGCGAGAGTTAGGCTAAGGTCAGCGTTACAAACAAGTCTGGCATGCGAATGGAGCTGATAGGTCGTAAGTGCGTGTCAGCGTAGGCAATAGAACGATGGCAATAGGCATCTAGGGGATTACTGAAGGGTGGGAAACATGGACGGAGAAACCCGCAGTGCAGATGAACGGAAGGCAACCGTTGGCCTCCCGTTGAGTAAACACTGATCAACAGTCTAACCCAGATTCACAATTGACCAAAATCAACAGTATGCATAGCTTACCAGAAAACGATAACAGAGTCGAAGAGCCTTGCTTGGCTGCCAAAACAGTCGCTGCCGCCGGACGCACCAGGCTCCTTTGTCGAACGGTGTCCGCCCACTGCATAACAGAATAGAATTAAGAATTATTTACCCCAAGAAAGGCAAGATAAATGGTGTAATGTGCAGTTGTGCACGGGGGACGAAACATAATGCACCGATCACCACACAACCGCGCAGAGGACGCCAAGATGCAATTAACCGCTTAACTCACCTCTTCTGGCGAGTAGCTCTTTCCACCATAGAACACACTGCCGCTAGCCGTTGGCTGAACATTGTCCTCAGGGGCGTCACGGACAAGGCAAGCGCGCTTGTGATGCTGCTTGGCGCGATGCCACGTGCAAGCAAAGCGCTGCGATGAAGGAGAGTTAACCAAGCTGAAGACCATTGTAGACGACAGCGCGCGGTCGGAAAGCTGTAAGATTCGTAGATATCTGCTGTGTTGAATGCTGTTCGAGATGAAATGTGTAACACACAACGATTAAATTACACGTATTAAATGATAAACACAATTGCTAACGAAATGTATAAATGCAAGGTGAGGAAACGCATCATAATCACTGGCCACAAATTAGCGAAGCTTATTCGGGCCTGATTTGCCGTATGTGTGGCCAGCTGGACGCTCGTCCGCCGAGTTGGCAGACCGAATGGGAATCAGCCAGTTGGACGCCAGTGGAGGGCTCCAGCTCACTATTTGTTGTACACCTGTGCGATTTATTCTGGGGCCTGTTGAACCATAAGCACGGCACCCCGATTCGTACCCTAAGCTCTGAAGGCATCGGGGTCCTTTGAGGTTCTGCACACGATATGCTTACGCCGCGCTTACATACGAACATGCCTCGCAGTTTTAGGTATAAAGCTCTGAGCATATTTATTGGCGGTCAGTGCACAAACGACCTTTGTCGCTTCATCTTGACCGGTTAACTGTACACTCATGGCAACGTCTATGAGCGTGCTTAAATGTCCAAACATTATGTTTATATAATATAGGTTGTTGACTTCATCTGGGTTGCGGGACATGGACCATACCGGAAACGGCGAAGACGAACCTATTGAGATCCTGTTTGCGTCTTGGTAGCGCCGCGCCGAATAGGCACTGTAGAGCAATTATTTAACCACGATATTTAACCTCTCGACAGCTGTAACATAACTCATGTCACTTTACCTCTCGACAGCCAGCTCAAGCACCCTGCCACAAGTTGGGGTTCGGCACCCGCCGCACAGCGGCAGCGTGCAGCGACAAAATCACAGCGCACGTGTAGGAGCTGGCTCTGGCGGCGTCATTGCATCGCTCGAGGAAGCAACCGCTGTTTTTGGATGTGGTGTGGGATCTGGTGCGGCTACGCGACGTTTTGGCATTGTGGCCGGAAGTGGCCATGGCTCGTGTAGGCGTTACGGCTGACTGCGAGACCCGCGGGAGGGGTGATGGGTCAGTCGCTGAGTGGCTGGGAAGGTGGAACTGGTGATGGCGACGGCAATGGTTATGGCTGTTTCAGCGTGACGAAAACAGGAAGACGGGCACATGTGCGATGGCCGCGGAGCGAGAAGGAGAGACATATTTTACTTGTTCAGTGCCACGCTATTCTGTTCGAATCAAATCCTTTCCGTCCTCTCAGCGCCCTCTCGCTTCCTTTGAATGTCGTGTCAGTTCATATCGTTCCGTGTCGTGTAGCGCAGATCGCTTCCTTTCTTCACGCCTCCGGTTATCGTCCTTCCTGTCCCTTAGCTCCTTTGGCATCCTTTCCCTCTCGTCCGGCTGTCAAACTTTCCTGCTGCCGTCAGGCACTGATCTGGCTCGTGGTTAGCCGTCTTTGGGACCGACGTTGCTGCAGCCGCAGTCCTTCATTCTTTTCCTTGGCTACAGGTTTCAGCATGGGCGGTACCATCACGTGGCTGTTGGCAGAGATTAACCCATGGTGGTGCCGAATTTGGGTGTACAGGGGGTTTCCTGGGCTGTGCATAAGGAGAGAGTGCCGCCGCCGCGGCGGCGATGCAAATTGACTCAGATTGAGGCTGCCGTAGACTCGCTGGCCCACGCACACTCCGTACATGCCTACTAGTTGGCCATCCTATAATGACACTGACAAGAATGCGATAGCGGGCCGATGTGTAGGTTTCGGCATGTTAGCGGAGGCAAATAGCCATGATCAAACTTACAACAGCATGCAACGGCGTCCAGGGTGTCCGTAGATCAGGGCCCCGTAACTGCCTAGCTTGTCTAAAGAGCCGAACATAGCTTCCCTCCCGGCTTCAGTGAGTACCGTTCGACAGGTGGAAAGGGTTTTCTCCGGTCCGTAGGTTAAATCTAAGTACTGGGGATGGCCTGTTCTACCAGCTGCAGGCCCGCACAGTCCGCTAGGCACACTCCTTCCATCTCCTTGGAATGTGCAAAAAGAATGACCAACACAAGGAGCTCGCACTTATTAACGTCGAGCAGGGCCTGCCCAGCAGGCTGAGGTCATCAGCGTGAAGCAATAGTGACAAAGCTTCGCCATCGATGAGGGGGCATCAAAAATCGATTTCCTGCTTCGCGCGTCCTTCTCGTCTGCCATGCTACGTGGGCACCCCCGCTTAATACCGCAATGTACACTGCCCGACCCTATAATAAATTCTGGCGCAAGGGCTGGGGCATCGAGTCACCGGGCTGCCACCTGGAGGAACCGTCTCGTCCTTTGGACGCACCGGAAGGTGTAGGGGGCCAGGAATACACGCAACTCATAAGCACCTATATGTGTATCCTTGATTATATATTCTTAAGCGGGCAAGGTATCCCAGCTAAAAATGTACTTGTCCTTCGTTCAAGCTTCGGATTGTTGTTTTTTGTGCCGGCCTTCGCCTTCAGCTGCCGTTACGAAGGGGTAGCTTTTCTGGCGACCCCAAAAACGCGGACTTTCCGTTCCAACCCTTTGCCTTCATCCGCGGAAGCGTGCGCACTCGCTACGCTAAGCGTCAGTAAAAGCTTTTAATCACCTTTCGTGTAAGGGTCCCTGTCTATTACTTGAAGTAGGCGCACTGCCTCGAGGGGAGCTAACTTGCCTAGAATGCTGATCCTAGAATGTCTTTATCTAAGGGTGTATTTCCAGTGCGGATTAAGGCCAGGAATTAACCTTCTGTCCTCCATCGATACTTGCTCAAACGGCTAAGTTGTTGGCAAACCTACCTCGCCCTTTCAACCTTTGGTTTCCTTGCGGAACAAAACTGTGTGGTAAGCTCGTACCAAGGACTTCCGTGCCCTAATCCCTGGCCTTAATCCGCACTGGAAATGCACCCTAAGGCTGGACTGAAAACATGCACGCATTGACAATCGAGGCAGGCACACACGGCACGAGGATTTTGGAGCGGATGTGCAATCGTACTGGGCCTAATCATTTTCAGTATGGCAACTTGATGGCATGTTTCCGACGTAACCTCAGCAGTCATAAACTGCGGTTTCAAATAAGGTTGGCCTTCATTTCTTAACTAGGCGGACGTTGGGGCCGTCTACACGACAGCGACCCAGAAGGACTCTTATTTGCAGCCACTCCTTAATCCCTCAGTCCAGCACATTTCCAAGCACAGGCATGACTGCAAACCCTGAAAGTTACAGACAGTGTCCGCACAAGTGCGGAGGGATCCGTGAAAGCCAGCGGCCCCATGGATCGCTAGGGAAAGTTTAATGTTATGGTGTCGGGGGCGATTATCGCCGTCCCTCCCGCTCACTACAAGCTCAGGATAACGCCTGGAGGATAACAGAAGGCACCCCTGTGCCAGCCATTCAACAAAGGCGTAATGCCGTCCGCTCGCGGCCAACGTATATTATTACCCAATACCTGCATAGCAACAGACACTCGCGAGATACGAACACTAGTTGATACCATCGCTGAATCCCGGATACACCACCAAACAGCCTTGCCACACAGCACGATACATGCCACAACACTGCACTCCTTTTCAGGGCTTTAGTCGATTGCAACGTGCACGTTCGGCTTTCGTTCACCAACCCTGACCCGGAGCATACCGATCCTCGCAGTCCTACTGGCCTGCATTTCTACCTACACGCCAAACCCCTGCAATCCTCTGGGTACACACTTGACGGCACCCATTATGCAATATCAAGACAACAACACACGAATCAAGACCACCAACAGGCAAACAGCACGTGCCTCACGGCTCGCGTATCATGGCTCGTAGTTAAGCATAGTTGCCAACCAGCGTTCCGCATCCTTGATGTCCATATTCTTGCGCACCGCATAGTCTTCCACCTGCTCGCGCGTGATCTTACCGACGGCAAAGTACGACGAACAACGGCCGCCGAAATAGAGGCCGCTGACGCTCGCCGCTGGCCACATGGCCAGCGACTCGGTCAGCTTGATGTCGGTTGTGGCCTCCGCGTCCAGCAGCCCCCACATGGTCAGCTTCTCTGTGTGGTCGGGCTGAGACGGGTAACCCGGTGCGGGACGGATGCCCTGCATGCATTACGTAACAATGTCGCGTGGGAGCTGTGTTTCGCATGACCATCCATGCATGAGAAGCACTGCATGGCGTAACGTGTGGTCGGAGGTCCAAGCTTGCATGAGCAAGGTATGGATATTCGGAAGGCCGCTGACCTGTGTCCACAAGACAAATGCTGGCGGATTTCTAGGCAATGGCAATGCAACAACGCTAGTAACGTACTGTGGTAATGCCGCAGTGTCTGCAAACAAAGCTAACAAACCTAGTCAAGAAGCACGCCTCACACGACACGGTGCGGTCCCAAAGACCACGGTACGGCAACAATTGCTGTGCAAGAACGCCACCAGGATAGCCATAACGCGATAGTCCACCGACCACGCGTGCTCAGTTCACGCTGCAATGGCACCTTCGTGCGGCGCTGTTCGCCGGTTCAGAACTTGGAAATTTCAAATCGTGACAACCGCTATGAGTCACAACTGCCACTCGGCGGAGGGTGAGCGCCCGTGACGCACCTGGTACTTGACCTTAAGCATGTCGTCCACGCTCATCTGCTCGTCCGCCGCGTAGCCCCAGTAATCGCGACGTACCAGCTCGTGCAACCGCTCCGCCAGCGCCTCCGCCAGGCGGTCCGCCAGCGCCTCCGCCATAATGTAGCTGTAGTCGTCCCCGGCGGCCTTAAAGCCGGCAATCACCTCCTCCAAGCCGTGGCCTGCGATATGCATGATAAAGGAACATGGCGCGAGTGCGGGGCCAACAGAAAAGCGAGTCATAGGCCAGGGGGACCCGGAGGGTTTATAAACTAGCGTATAATACTTGGCGTGTCCAGCTCATGTTAGTATCTGGGGTAGTATACTGTTCCCGCCTTACCGTGCCAGCATCCATAGTCATTACGACATGAACTCCTACGACCTAATGTATGATGGCTCACGCCGATGCTTGGGCTGAAGCACCTCGACGTTAAGTTTATGTGAGGTTATTTTCGTCAGCCGTTCGCAAGTCGTTGCCAACCAATTAACTATGACCAGGCGTAAAGACATGCCAGATCAACCTTCCTTTGCACCAGGCTATCGATCCTTACGCACAGATATTAACCCCATCCTCGACGCCGCAGGTGTTCCCATACCAAAATCTGGCATAATGGGACGACGTGTCTAGCGCATAACTTTCCACGCATCGCAAGAACCGATAGTCTGGTACAAAGGATGGTTGACCCTGACGAGGTCTATAGACCTGAACTGCCTCCAGTATGCCCGCGCCCCACCTGCCGAGCATGCAAACATCCCGACATAGTCCTCAAGGCCGCTGCCCTTGGGGGCCACAAAATCCGAAATGCAGTAATAGGGCTCCACGCCATCCTTCTCCGCCTGCTGCCGCAACCCTGCCAGCCGCGCCTTGACGCTGCTGCGCGACTCGTCCGTGTACACCTCAATGTCATCACCCACAGCGGCTGCCGGGTACAAGCCCACCACAGCCTTGAGCGTCACGCGTTTATTCTTCACAAAGTCGTTCAGCATAACCTGCATGGGGCCCAGGACATCATATGCGGCGAAGTCGTGGGCAACAACGGAAGTATAATAGCAAAGCAGTGAGCTGGGCAACTGCAACACTGCATTGGCAATGCGCTGGTTCAGTGCTGACATGCAAGGCCCGGGCCCGCTGATGGGCCTGCTAGACGTTCCTCGGTGATCCCAAGGAGCTTGTTCGCGCCGCTTTGGTCGCATTCGCATTCATCCTCCCATTGCCTGCAACCATCGCACCTGGGCCTCCTCGTACAGCTTCTTAGCCTCCGCACCAACGGTGGCGTCGTTAAAGATGCGTGGGAAGCCTCGGTTTGGGTAGCGGCCGCGTAGCTGCCACACCTGAAAAGCGGCAGAACGGTCACTATTAGAACTTCGCCACATGCATATCGAGGATCCAGTCGCTGACTCTCAATCTATTTCGTTATGCAAGCTAGTCGCCTATAACGCGGATTGTGTACGTGAGTCAGGGATGAGCCAACATCGCCGAGGATTTGCTTACTGCTTTTACCTGTGCTTCCAAATATGGACCCGATGGACTCGATCTAAACTGGAGGCATCATCCCCCTTTGCGATCTGCCCCACATCCTCAACTTATTGATGCTTTACCCATGTCGGATGCACTCACTTGAAAGAACGGGTTCCAGTCAATGTACGGCAGTACGTCCTCTATGGGGTACTCCGTGAAGACCGTGTTCCCAAGGACCTGTGCAGCAGGTCAACGCAAATCAGGAAGGAACATTATCATAAGCGGGAACCCGCAACATGAGGAATCCAGCTCGGCCATCTTCGGCGCCCCGAAGCGACAAGCGAGAACAGCATGGCCGTTACGCCGCCGCTGCTGTGGGGGCCTGTAAGGCAAACTGCTTTCGTATTGGATGGATGTGACAAACCCGAATAAAATGCGCCACAGGTTAGGTGTGCACGATCAAGCACCTAAGCCGTTAACGCCGTGGCGGCAACGACACTCAGGAGGTGCACCTTGGGCTTGAAAGGCGTGTTGATCGGGTCCTTCCAGTCCACGGCAAAGGCCCGCTTCCGCGCCTCTGCCAAGCTCAAGTACTTCCGGTCCTCCAAGGACGCGTAAAATTCCTCGCGCAGCTCCGCGTACTGCTCGGCCACCTCCGAAATAAATTCCTGCGACGCGGCCAGGGAACGCCGCAAATATAGCCCAGCAACTGTTGCCGTGTACTCATAGTCCGGATCCAGCAACTCCGCAAGACAATCGTGCAATGCATGCCTGGCTGACGACCTAGCAGGTAAACTTTTAGCATATATGATGATTTCGCACATGGCCGAGGGCGCCATGAAGGAGAATGTGACCTTCCAAGTCATGTGCATGGAAGGTTGGCCGTAGTCGTGACTGCCAATATGACATTCCATTCACGTCCCCCATTTCTGCCACCATGGTCAGTTCTACCCTCTGCACCCTGCGATCTGTACAGTGCAAATCTACTGCAAGCCAGCCCTGGCCCAACCCGCACCTGTCGTTGTGTCAGGTTCTTATCAACGAAAGCCTGGCAAACCGGCACACTGCGCGACGCGTCCAGCACGTGCACCACAGGGCCGCTGTACACGGGTGCGATCTTAACGGCGGTGTGCATCTTGGATGTAGTCGCGCCGCCGATCAGCAACGGTGTCTGCAAGGACAGGCCAAAAAGGATTTGGAGACCCGGGTCATATGCAGAAGGGGCAGGGGCCGGGCCAAAGGCGGCTTCGGATGCGAAACGACATTATCAAAAGTCTAGCAGTGCTAGGTGTCGGTCGCAGCTGCTGAACACCCTATCTTTCGTATACTTCTTCTTCTTCTATACCTCAAAGAGCTTATCCGGTGTAAGTGCCAAGCAAACGAGCACAATGCGTTGCAAGCAGCAGCTAATGAAATATACCCTGCAATGAGTCATACATCTCCCTGAACAAGCGATCCCGCACAACCGTCTGGATGCAGGCAAGGGAAAAGGCCCATAGGACACGCGAGACGATTTCGTTGCATGCCAGCAGCGGTACTTGAACGTCGGAATGTTGCAAGGCCTGATTTCACCTGCCTTCGTACCCCAATCACCTTACCTTCAGGCCCCGCTCCTCCATCTTCTTGGCCACGGTAACCATCTCGTCCAGCGAAGGGGTGATGAGGCCCGACAAACCTATAATATTGGCCTTATGCTTCTCCGCAGCGTCTAGGATGACGTCCCACGGCGTCATCACACCCAGGTCGATCACCTGGTGCCACATGCAGGCACGCCACCACGTCACTGAGAAGCTTCTCGGGCATTGTGGAACTGACAAGTTAGCATAGCTAACGCAGGAAGGAGCACAGTCGTGTAAACATGAGCGGCAGCCGCCCACAGGACTCAGCCATACGAGGGCGACACTTGCCGTGACTCGTGGTAAACGAGGAGATAAGACATACTTGCGTCGTCCCATGCTTTCTCGCTTGATGTGATGAGAACTAGGGAGGTGTGTGTGGCGGACAACGGACTATGGAATGTACCTTGAAATTGTTGCAGCCAAGCACCACGCCCACAATGTTCTTCCCGATGTCATGCACGTCGCCCTTCACCGTTGCCAGCACAAACACCCCCGCATTCGAGTCCTCGCCGACCGTGCCGCTCAGACGTTTCTCCTCCTCGATGAAGGGCACGAGGTGTCCAACCGCCTTCTTCATGACGCGTGCGGACTTAATCACCTGCGAGCATTATGAGGACAGGGTCTAACTATGAGGACGGGGTCTAACTAAGAAAGGAAGTCAAAAAGATCCATCCGCCAATCTTTGCAGGCCAATCAGCACGCATTAGGTCTGCGGCTGCATTAGTAGCCACACCAACATATTACCTATTCGTGGCTCCTAGAGCATGACCCTTGAACCTGAATACCATGCAGCACTGAGCTTGTACTGACATGTGCGACAGCCCCTGCATTTCCGTGTCTGCCCGTGAAACCGTAAAACCACCAGCGCCTCACGAATCCCACCTGGGGTAGGAACATCTTGCCCGCACCGAAAAGGTCGCCGACAACGTTCATGCCGTCCATCAGTGGGCCCTCAATGACATGCAGCGGCTTCGTATACCTGTGCGGCGATAGGTCACAAAAGCAACCTGATAAAGATCAAGAGCTCGGCTTCAAAGAGTGTCAGGAGGCAGGAGTTCAACCAAAAGCATCTTGTAGGTTGCATAACCATGTAGCGCCTCCGTGAATAAGCCTTCCCCTTGAAGTCCCAACTCGTGGAGTACAATTGACGTCCATAAGCGTTCAGCCTACGGCTAAAACTTTACAATGGGACGCAATTTCCAATTTCTTTCGTACCTGCCACACGTCCTCGCTTCCTCGGTGTCCACGACTGCAAACTCATCAATGCCCTTTACAAGCGCGTACTCAATGCGCTTCTCCACGGGCAAATCCCTCCACGACTCCTCCTTCTTGGCACCAGCGCCCGCCGCTCCCTGAGTCGCACCTTTCTTCACCACCGCCGTGGGCTTGCATTTGGGCTCAAGGAGAGCAGCGAATTCCAGCATACGCTCCGTTGCATTCTCGCACCTTACGGTGTGGAAGCAAGTTGCGTGGGCAACGCGTGGGACAAGGACACCAGCAAAAATGCTTAGCAGTCATGACACCGACCCATCGCCATAGGCGAGAATACGCGACATTCCACCCAAGGTAAACAAGCAATCCACAGGGATTTTGAGGTCCAATGCGCGCATCACGTATAGAAACATGCAGCACCCTGCGAGCATCACGCACAATTCTGCACGAACGCAACACCACGCAGCAAGTCGTCTTACTTGTTAAGCAGCACATCCTCCACGAACTCCAGCAGCTCCTTGTCGATCTTGTCGTAAGCGTCCTCCTTCACCTGTGCCGCGTTGACAATGCCCATATCCATGCCAGCAGCGCAAGCATGCTGCAGGAAGGCGCTGTGGAAGGCGCGACGGACCGCCTCGTTTCCGCGGAAGCTGAACGCGATGTTGCTGACGCCGCCGCTGATCTTGGCGCCCGGGCACAGTCGCTTGATTTCGCGGGTTGCGCGGATAAAGTCCACCGCATAGTTGTTGTGCTCCGGCAGGCCCGTGCCGACGGTGAGGATATTGGGGTCGAAAATAATATCCTGCGGGTTGAAGCCCACCTGCTCTACCAGGAGCTTGTACGCACGGCAGCAGATCCGGACCTTGTCGGCATAGCCGGCTGCCTGGCCCTGCTCATCGAAAGCCATGACCACTACAGCAGCGCCGTGACGCTTCACGATCTCCGCCTGCTTGCAGAATGCCTCCTCGCCCTCCTTCAAGCTGATGCTGTTAACGATGCACTTGCCCTGGCTGCACTTCAAACCGGCCTCCACAATATGGAACTTGCTGCTGTCAATCATGAACGGAACCCGGCTGATCTCAGGGTCGCTGACCAGCAGGTTCACGAAACGGGTCATAGCCGCAACCCCGTCGATCAGGCCGTCGTCCATGTTAATATCCAATACGTCCGCACCCTGCTGAACCTGCTGCAGCGCGATGGCCACGGCCTTTTCGTAATCGTTGTTGATGATGGCCTTCTTGAACAGGATGCTGCCCGCCACGTTGCACCGCTCCCCGATATTGAGGAAGGTCCGGCGCATGTTGGCAGGGTCTGGGTTGTAGTTCAGTGGCTCCAAGCCACTGATACGCATCAGCGGCTCAGTCGCCGGCGGTTTGCGAGGCGGGTACGCAGACGCCATCGCCTTAATGGCCGCGATGTGCTCCGGACCCGTGCCGCAGCAGCCGCCGATGGCATTGACCAGCCCAGCCTCGCAGAACGGCCGGATCTCCTCCGCCATCTCCCCGCCCTTCTGGTCGTAACCGCCCATGGCATTCGGCAGGCCCGCGTTCGGGTAGCACAGCACGTAGCAGTCCGCGCAGGCGCTCAGGTTGGCAATGTACTTGAGCATATCGCTGGCGCCAAGAGCGCAGTTGAGGCCCACAGCCATGGGCTTGGCGTGGTTGATGCTGTTCCAGAACGCCTCGTTGGTTTGGCCGCTCAGCGTGCGGCCGCTGTTGTCGACGATGGTCCCGCTGATGAATACGGGCACACGCACACCACGGTCCGTGAAGAATTGCTCCAGCGCAAACACGGCCGCCTTGGCGTTCAGCGTGTCGAAGATGGTCTCAACAAGGAACATGTCAATGCCGCCCTCGTACAGCGCCTCAATCTGCTTGTAGTACGCATCCACCACCTCATCGTACGTGATGCCGCGGAATGCTGGGTTCTCCACGCTGGGCGACACGCTGAGGGTCTTGTTGGTGGGCCCGATGGCGCCCGCCACGAAGCGCGGGCCGCTCTCCGGATGGGCTGCAAGGAAGTCCTTGACGCACTTTTTGGCAAGTTGGGCCGCCGTGCGGTTGATGAGAGCGACCTCCTCCTGTATTAGGGTGAGTAGTAGTCGTTCAGGCACTGGTTACATCCCCTGTGGCTCTCTGGCTTTTCAAGTAATTTCGAATCATATTATCTAGGTAACAGCAATCAATAACTTATCAGGGCTACGTCCATAGTCCATCATCCCCTTTCGAGGAAAAAATTTTATATGCTAAAAGGACTTAATTGAGGCCACACGAAGCAAGCTAGGTAGTCCAACATGACCGAAACTCCGCCTCAGTCATCTAGCATGTCAGAAAGTACCGCAGGTTTGACGTCACGAAATAGTTTAATCTTGAATGGGAGCTCATAATGGGTGTCCCAAGAACAGGACGCATCCCAAACAAGAGACAAGATAATAGAACATTTGCGACATGGAAAGTGCCGAACAGGATGCAATACCAGAACTACCATCTCACAACCCTCTCCCCCGTACTTACATCCGCCTGCAGCTCGTAGTCCGCCTGGCTGATGCATGTACCATTGAAAGTGTTGGTCTCAATGATGTCAGCCCCTGCCTCCAGGTACGCCGTGTGGATCTGGCCGATCACGTCCGGCCGGGTAATAACCAGCACGTCGTTGTTGCCCTTGAGCTCGTGGCTGTGGTTGGCATACCGCTCGCCACGGAAATCCTCCTCCTCAAGCTTGTATTTTTGCACCTGCGTGCCCATAGCGCCATCAATAAAGATGATGCGCTCCCGGAGCAGCTTATCCAACTGCCCAAACACAGGGGACTCCTGGCGCTTTTCAATGCACGCCTTGTAGGATGGAACCGGCGGCAGGTCACTGTCCGGCGCCAACGGGTCGAAGCCCTTCGGAATGGGGTTCAACCGCGGTGTAATCTTGGGGCCGGAGGGCTGCTGGCTGTTCAGGCGCCGGACGTTAGTTGGAGGGCTCTTTGGGTCCAGCGTCGCCGCAAACTCCAGCATGCGCTCGGTGGCATTCTCACACCTTAAGCGACAAAAGTTTAAAAAACACTACGTTAGATCACATGAATGCTAACCCATAAACATCAGCGAACAAGGGAATGGCAGCTGTGCCAGGTAAGTGGTTAAAAGTCACACGCCTGGTAATTTATAAACAGCCATAGCACGTCCACCAGCAACCAGCTACAAGGCCCGGCACAATACAAAGCAGGGATGCATGATGAAAAGAAGTTGTGGAAGATTTTCGTGGAAGCAAAGAAGATACATAGTCACAGAAGTCGTCGGCTACACGTGAACGCGCTCAACAAGAGAAAGTTCTAGCAGGACACAACCTGTGCTACCAAGTTGACTGCAAGGAAATCCAAGGACTTCCCTTCGTTACACCTTACTGGTCTACGACAAGAAATTGACAGCATAAATGGCCGTCCAGCAAGCGACTAGCACGAAAACGTTCACCTGTTAAGCAGCACATCCTCCACGAACTCCAGCAGCTCCTTGTCGATCTTGTCGTAAGCGTCCTCCTTCACCTGTGCCGCGTTGACAATGCCCATATCCATGCCAGCAGCGCAAGCATGCTGCAGGAAAGCACTGTGGAAGGCGCGACGGACCGCCTCGTTTCCGCGGAAGCTGAACGCGATGTTGCTGACGCCGCCGCTGATCTTGGCGCCCGGGCACAGTCGCTTGATTTCGCGGGTTGCGCGGATAAAGTCCACCGCATAGTTGTTGTGCTCCGGCAGGCCCGTGCCGACGGTGAGGATATTGGGGTCGAAAATAATATCCTGCGGGTTGAAGCCCACCTGCTCTACCAGGAGCTTGTACGCACGGCAGCAGATCCGGACCTTGTCGGCATAGCCGGCTGCCTGGCCCTGCTCATCGAAAGCCATGATCACTACAGCAGCGCCGTGACGCTTCACGATCTCTGCCTGCTTGCAGAATGCCTCCTCGCCCTCCTTCAAGCTGATGCTGTTAACGATGCACTTGCCCTGGCTGCACTTCAAACCGGCCTCCACAATATGGAACTTGCTGCTGTCAATCATGAACGGAACCCGGCTGATCTCAGGGTCGCTGACCAGCAGGTTCACGAAACGGGTCATAGCCGCAACCCCGTCGATCAGGCCGTCGTCCATGTTAATATCCAGTACGTCCGCGCCTTGTTGAACCTGCTGCAGCGCGATGGCCACGGCCTTTTCGTAATCGTTGTTGATGATGGCCTTCTTGAACAGGATGCTGCCCGCCACGTTGCACCGCTCCCCGATATTGAGGAAGGTCCGGCGCATGTTGGCAGGGTCTGGGTTGTAGTTCAGAGGCTCCAAGCCACTGATGCGCATCAGCGGCTCAGTCGCCGGCGGTTTGCGAGGCGGGTACGCAGACGCCATCGCCTTAATGGCCGCGATGTGCTCCGGACCCGTGCCGCAGCAGCCGCCGATGGCATTGACCAGCCCAGCCTCGCAGAACGGCCGGATCTCCTCCGCCATCTCCTCGCCCTTCTGGTCGTAACCGCCCATGGCATTCGGCAGCCCCGCGTTCGGGTAGCACAGCACGTAGCAGTCCGCGCAGGCGCTCAGGTTGGCGATGTACTTGAGCATATCGCTGGCGCCAAGAGCGCAGTTGAGGCCCACAGCCATGGGCTTGGCGTGGTTGATGCTGTTCCAGAACGCCTCGTTGGTTTGGCCGCTCAGCGTGCGGCCGCTGTTGTCGACGATGGTCCCGCTGATGAACACGGGCACACGCACGCCACGGTCCGTGAAGAATTGCTCCAGCGCAAACACGGCCGCCTTGGCGTTCAGCGTGTCGAAGATGGTCTCAACAAGGAACATGTCAATGCCGCCCTCGTACAGCGCCTCAATCTGCTTGTAGTACGCATCCACCACCTCATCGTACGTGATGCCGCGGAATGCTGGGTTCTCCACGCTGGGCGACACGCTGAGGGTCTTGTTGGTGGGCCCGATGGCGCCCGCCACGAAGCGCGGGCCGCTCTCCGGATGGGCTGCAAGGAAGTCCTTGACGCACTTTTTGGCAAGTTGGGCCGCCGTGCGGTTGATGAGAGCGACCTCCTCCTGTATTAGCGAGAGCATCAGCGGAAGCCGTTATGAAGGCATCATGACCAAGGCGGTGCCAAGCAGGACGGCCCCTTGGGCTTATGGGCCAACACCACATTCGACGGAAGTTTACATTTCCTCCTTTTTTTTGGAACCCCTACCACGCTTAACACACGCGAACACAACACACGGTCGATCAGCCCGGTCATTCCCGCTTCCGAAGGCGCCATTGGGATATAATGGCTTCAGCTCCAGATAAAATTATGCATTAGGAGGATTGAACTATGCAGTAAGAAATTCAAAATAAGCAAAACAGAGACCAGCCGAACCGAAGCCGCGCAAGAGTGAAGCTAACCCAGGTTGACCCTCCAACTCTACACATCTCACAACCCTCTCCCCCGTACTTACATCCGCCTGCAGCTCGTAGTCCGCCTGGCTGATGCATGTGCCATTGAAAGTGTTGGTCTCAATGATGTCAGCCCCTGCCTCCAGGTACGCCGTGTGGATCTGGCCGATCACGTCCGGCCGGGTAATAACCAGCACGTCGTTGTTGCCCTTGAGCTCGTGGCTGTGGTTGGCATACCGCTCGCCACGGAAATCCTCCTCCTCAAGCTTGTATTTTTGCACCTGCGTGCCCATAGCGCCATCAATGAAGATGATGCGCTCCCGGAGCAGCTTATCCAACTGCCCAAACACAGGGGACTCCTGGCGCTTTTCAATGCACGCCTTGTAGGATGGAACCGGCGGCAGGTCACTGTCCGGCGCCAACGGGTCGAAGCCCTTCGGAATGGGGTTCAACCGCGGTGTAATCTTGGGGCCGGAGGGCTGCTGGCTGTTCAGGCGCCGGACGTTAGTTGGAGGGCTCTTTGGGTCCAGCGTCGCCGCAAACTCCAGCATGCGCTCGGTGGCATCATCACGCCTGTGCAAACCATTTACAAGTGCATACCCGGGCGAGACAAGTGACCAAGTCGGCCAGCAGCCGTACATTTCAGCCCGATTATGCGTCTCAGTCCGTGAAAGCCAGGGTGCCAGGAGAAGATGGTGAAGGATGCGAGCAATACCTCGCCTGAGCACCCCAGCCGCAGCAAGGTATAACCCAAAGTCATCCTGATTCAAACACTTCATAGTTGACAGGTGAACTAGAGATGAGCCCCAACCCCTTTGCTAGTGAAAACGCTAGTAAAAAGCTAGTGTATAACGATGTTGACTCAAATCCTCCAGGAGGAACAGATTGATAAAGAAATGCTCATACCAAGAAGAGCTTGCTTTGTACTTCCGTTTAATCGGACCACACCTGTTTAGCAGCACATCCTCCACGAACTCCAGCAGCTCCTTGTCGATCTTGTCGTAAGCGTCCTCCTTCACCTGTGCCGCATTGACAATGCCCATATCCATGCCAGCAGCGCAAGCATGCAGCAGGAAGGCGCTGTGGAAGGCGCGACGGACCGCCTCGTTTCCGCGGAAGCTGAACGCGATGTTGCTGACGCCGCCGCTGATCTTGGCGCCCGGGCACAGCCGCTTGATTTCGCGGGTTGCGCGGATAAAGTCCACCGCATAGTTGTTGTGCTCCGGCAGGCCCGTGCCGATGGTGAGGATATTGGGGTCGAAAATAATATCCTGCGGGTTGAAGCCCACCTGCTCTACCAGGAGCTTGTACGCACGGCAGCAGATCCGGACCTTGTCGGCATAGCCGGCTGCCTGGCCCTGCTCATCGAAAGCCATGACCACTACAGCAGCGCCGTGACGCTTCACGATCTCCGCCTGCTTGCAGAATGCCTCCTCGCCCTCCTTCAAGCTGATGCTGTTAACGATGCACTTGCCCTGGCTGCACTTCAAACCGGCCTCCACAATATGGAACTTGCTGCTGTCAATCATGAACGGAACCCGGCTGATCTCAGGGTCGCTGACCAGCAGGTTCACGAAACGGGTCATAGCCGCAACCCCGTCGATCAGGCCGTCGTCCATGTTAATATCCAATACGTCCGCACCCTGCTGAACCTGCTGCAGCGCGATGGCCACGGCCTTTTCGTAATCGTTGTTGATGATGGCCTTCTTGAACAGGATGCTGCCCGCCACGTTGCACCGCTCCCCGATATTGAGGAAGGTCCGGCGCATGTTGGCAGGGTCTGGGTTGTAGTTCAGAGGCTCCAAGCCACTGATGCGCATCAGCGGCTCAGTCGCCGGCGGCTTGCGAGGTGGGTACGCAGACGCCATCGCCTTAATGGCCGCGATGTGCTCCGGACCCGTGCCGCAGCAGCCGCCGATGGCATTGACCAGCCCAGCCTCGCAGAACGGCCGGATCTCCTCCGCCATCTCCCCGCCCTTCTGGTCGTAACCGCCCATGGCATTCGGCAGGCCCGCGTTCGGGTAGCACAGCACGTAGCAGTCCGCGCAGGCGCTCAGGTTGGCGATGTACTTGAGCATATCGCTGGCGCCAAGAGCGCAGTTGAGGCCCACAGCCATGGGCTTGGCGTGGTTGATGCTGTTCCAGAACGCCTCGTTGGTTTGGCCGCTCAGCGTGCGGCCGCTGTTGTCGACGATGGTCCCGCTGATGAACACGGGCACACGCACACCACGGTCCGTGAAGAATTGCTCCAGCGCAAACACGGCCGCCTTGGCGTTCAGCGTGTCGAAGATGGTCTCAACAAGGAACATGTCAACGCCGCCCTCGTACAGCGCCTCAATCTGCTTGTAGTACGCATCCACCACCTCATCGTACGTGATGCCGCGGAATGCTGGGTTCTCCACGCTGGGCGACACGCTGAGGGTCTTGTTGGTGGGCCCGATGGCGCCCGCCACGAAGCGCGGGCCGCTCTCCGGATGGGCTGCAAGGAAGTCCTTGACGCACTTTTTGGCAAGTTGGGCCGCCGTGCGGTTGATGAGAGCGACCTCCTCCTGTATGCGATGATTAAGGAAAGAGCACGCCGTATTAGATTTGTGGTGGCTCGACACAGCCGGTAACAGGATTAGATATAGAACGGTCACTGGCAATACAGCGCAATCCTGTTGGTATCATAACAATTGGCAATCACATCTAAGTTTCTCAATTAAGGTTCTGCGTGACGTCGACATAGTTAGCACTCGCTAACAGAAACATGCCCCCATTTGGGTCTCCGTCAATCCAACGGACACAAAATCCATCTGGCCGCCCGGTAAACACGACGACTTCCTAATCACGTGGTGAGATGTGTAGCCCACCTCCTTACGGCCACCAATGACTAGGGGAATCCACTTACACAACCCATTGGCACCCCTTTGATAAACAATTTCTTACATCCGCCTGCAGCTCGTAGTCCGCCTGGCTAATGCATGTGCCATTGAAAGTGTTGGTCTCAATAATGTCAGCCCCTGCCTCCAGGTACGCCGTGTGGATCTCGCCGATCACGTCCGGCCGGGTAATAACCAGCACGTCGTTGTTGCCCTTGAGCTCGTGGCTGTGGTTGGCATACCGCTCGCCACGGAAATCCTCCTCCTGAAGCTTGTACTTTTGCACCTGCGTGCCCATAGCGCCATCAATGAAGATGATGCGCTCCCGGAGCAGCTTATCCAACTGGGCATGCACTGCAGGCTGCTGAACCACGGGTGCTTCGCTGGCTCCGGCGGAGGCAGCCGTCGCCGCCTCCGGCTCCTCAGCCCCGGCGTCATGGCCACAAATTCGCGCCTCCGCAGTGCCGACGCTTACTGCGACCTCCTCGGCGGGCTCCGCGATGGGCTGCTTTATTGCGCGCTGCTGTGTGTTGGCCGCCGACTCCTCAGGCGGACCTGCACAGGAGCGCCTGGTTAGCTGGTGTCTCCAATTAACCATCTACGCGGTTACATTTCGACAACAGTCATACCTGCTGCCTTCCGTGTCCCTTGCGTTTGGCGACTGGAAAAAGCGAAGCCCGCCTACAAGTGGTGGTAACACGTACTCGCGAATCGGGCAAATATAGTATGATAGTTTTAAAAAGGATGCCTACCGCTGCAAGCGCAAACGCTGGGATTGCGATCACGGACAGACTTGCAATCAGCGGCAGCAAAACAGGCCACGCCGCTGCTCCGCACGCCGCCGAAGCCACAACAGCCAAGATGACATGTATAGGATACCTCCATAACGTGTCAAAGGCTTGTCCGAGTTTCATTTTTCTCGGACTATTCAAGCTCAGACAGGAGAGATTTTAAGGATGAAGAGTGCCGTCCTATGCATATCCTATTGGCTCTGTGTGCAACATAAAAAGGAAAAACTACGAGACCGTCGCTTTCCCTTGGAATGGAGCGCAGTTCGTTGTGCAACTTTGTTTCGGAGCGACGTCTCAGTCCCGCGGGCCTTTACTCAACCTAGCGTGCATACATTCCTCCGTTTCATACGATGATAACTTCAGAAAGGTTGCAAAATATGAATAATTTAAGTATAACCTGATCCTTGGACAAATTATTGCATAGAGTTTAAATAGTTCGCGTGCATGGGACAAAATCATCTCTAATCCTGCATATATGTGTGTATATTTTTTCGTGTCATTGTGTAAATTGCTGGAGACGCAATTAAGTAACACGAATGCACTTTGTGCTCCGCTGCACGCCGCAGCTTCTAGGCCTGTGCTTCCACTGAGCTGGCGCAGCATGGCTCGCCTTAAGGACCCACTGCTGTCGCTGGGCAGCGGGAGGGAATCACCGTCGCCACCGTGCAGCGGGAGGTACCGGCCCCCGCCGTCGCACACCAGGAAATCGCCACAGCTGCTGCTAACCGGCGGGAGCCAATTACCCAGCCCGCTTGGCAACGGTAGAAAATCACCGCCACCTCCGTGCAGCGGAAGGTTCCATACACCGCCACCACGCAACGGGATATCGTCACCGACAGGCCAACACAGACGGACCAGGCGGATGCTGAGGCAGACCGCCCATACATCATGCGGTCAGTTCGCCGGCAGACCCAGCCACAGGACCTGTCCTCGGAGAGCGCCGAGGATGATACTCCCATGGAAAATGCGTTTTTCCCTATCACCCCTCCCGGACCTCCAGCTGGATGCCTTCCCTGTTGCCAACACCTGGTCAGGGCACTACAACTCCTCGACTCCCCATCGGGTAACGGCGCCGACATGGACTGGACCTCATGTAACGCAGCAGACACACCGTCCATGGCAGGGAGCCGTGCAACTGCTGCACATCGGCTCCCACAACGTCCGCAGCCTCCTGGGCTAAGGGTATAACAGCGCTGCTCAACGCACAGCCCAAGTTCATTCATCAATGGGCTCGGCAGCGGTTAGATATTGTTTCCCTCCAAGAACCAGGGTACGGCAGACCGCGTGTTGTAGCATATGCATTGCAAATCGAAACGTGAAGCCTGCCTCAGGCTTCTGCTCCGGCCACGGCATAAAGCTGTGCTCCAAGCGTGGGTCGAATATGAATTCTAAACTTCAGGTCGTTTCTGTGAGCAAAGACGATTTTCAGTAGGTTCGGGGATTTAGAGAATGACTGTTGTACAGATCCTTGGTGTTCAGTCCTGGTGTGTTCTTACAAATAATTTCTTAACAGCCATATCAATTTCAAAGGACTTCATATTCGTTATCATGCTTGCATATTTCTCAATAATCTTTTCATTACTGTGTAGCTATCACGCTACAACACCACGTATCTCAAGCTCGAACGGTCCTCATGACCACTCTCGGCCTTTCCACCTAGGCCAGTGGGTATTCTGGTGGACCCTGCACCGAACAACTGGCCGGGGGATGGAACGGTAATCCTCATCTGCAGCACCCTACTCCCCAGCGGGGCCTTAACCTTCCCGCGGGTGCAGGCCCAGCCCACGGCGTCTGGGGACGGTCGCCTGATGAGCCTACCCATATGTTGGTGAGACCACACCTTCATATTGGTAAGTGCGTACCTTCCCAGCATGGATCCCCTGGGCTCAGCGGGCACTCATACGGCGGCATCTCCAGCCGCTCATGGTGGACGCTGGGCTCCACATCTGGGCAGCTGACTTCAATTTTGTCAACAATCCCAACTTGGATGCATCCACACCGTTGGCACGGACGAATGATGTCAACACCACGGCGGAATTTAACAGTGCATGTCCAGGAATGGCTGACACATTCCGCATAATCCACCCTAGACAGTGTGCTTATATGTATGCCCATCCAGTGGGGGCCTTCTGTATTGATTGAATCATGGTATCTCATGCCCTGCAGGCGGCGATCTGCAGCAACGATACAGCCTCAGGGACCTCCAGCAGACCATTGCATCACCCACACTACACTCTGTGATGGCCATGGTGCACATACACCAGGCTGCTACACCTGCCTCATACCAGGCTGCGCTTACTGGACCACAATGATAATTGGGTAAGTAGCATGGCAGAATCAGCCCCCACGGACCCAGAGGACCTCAGTAACTGGGTGGCCAGGCTTCAAGTGGGCGCTGGTCCTGTTCACCACCCACCTGAACCAGCAGGCATACTTTGTGTCAGATGATTGGGGCCAACAATGAGGCTGCTGCACAGGCCCAGGCCGATAGCATCCTGGCAGAAGTGGAGGAGGGGGATGCTTCGGCTCCTACACATGCAGTTCTCGCTCGATTGGCACAGGTGGATGCAGCACACCATGCTATGGCCAGCATTGCACTATGCACATGGTACCTCTCCCACTGGCATCAACTAAGACTGTCCGCTTGCCCCCATCCTCTATCTAGAGCCAGCGCAAGCACTACTGGTTGCGTGGTCAATTCCGACTTTTGGAGTCATCTAACTGATTTTGCGACAGGGGACACTCCGCCAAAACGGTGGGAGCAGGTGCCTGACAACCACCCTTTCCTATCAGTCAACACTGTAAACAAGGTCGTTTGTCAAAGACTGGACGATTTCTGAGGATTCGCGTCTGAGGCTGATCTCGTTAGTCTGACCATACTAGCTGAGGATTCATGTCCAGTGGAGTTATTACTGCCTGGCCAATTTTGTTTTGATTAAGGCCCACAATGGTGTGTGGGTTGTTCCTTTGAGGGTTGCACTCGACCCGATCGGGATTCACATTAATAATCGCATCCTCCGGTCCTGTGAGCTGTTGGGACATTTGCTTCCTTGGGACCGGTAACTTTGGACTGGGCTCCTTGGGTTTCGGGTGATTTGTACCTTCAGATGCTCTGAATCTGCGCCTCACTGAAAACCAATGTATTACGTTCATAGTCCATGGCCTCCTGGCTTTGACGGAAACCCCCGCACTCGTGCGGCACTTGTAACTTGTAATGAAGCCCATACCAAGCCTTACCATAGAAGGGGATCCCGGCCCTGCCTGTCGTTTGCAATTTCTTGGCATCGTCATGCCCTGTCGTGCGTAGGATTGGAGGAGGTTTAAGACAGTCCCTAGCAGGCTATGTATGTCTATGCCCCTTTTAGTCAGCGCCACGCAGCACCAGTTACCGCACAAGAGCCCAGGACACGAATAATAGGCTCAAGGGATAGATAACGTGCTGACCAGAGCCCAAAGGTCCCCAGGACAGGGAGGTAAACACGTAGTTATCTAGTCGCGTGGACAGAACCAAGATATCACGATGCACAGGATTTGGGGACCTAGCGATAGGTCCCAAAAAATTGTGCATTGTGATGTCTTGGTTCTTATCCGAAAGCAACCTGGTTGGCGCAACTCTGCGCAACTAACACAGCACCTTGGCAATTTTTTTAAGGGTGAAGTAAGGACATCTTCTGGGTTTCCAATGCAGCCAAGAGGATGATGGATATTCAGGTAAGCCTGCAGACCTGTGCCATGTAATACGGGTATGCATATAGCACGTACTCGTGCAGGCACCGTGGAGAATTGCAGGCGTAAAGGATGTTGCCAGATACCATGAGGCGCGAGGCTCAACACTTAAAACAAGAAATCTGCAGAAACGCTGCCATGTATTATGGCAATCGTACACAGCCAGCCATGCCCGTTCAACGCTAAGTCCAATGCAAAATAGAGTTGATTGTTAATTCCTCATTCAAGACCAACAATGATTGAATCCAGTAAGAAGGCGTGCCCACTTGGTCTGCTTTCCGTCGCGTGAAGTGTGTGACTGGGTGTGGAATTAGCCGAGCTCAGTGCAAGGACATAAAGAGCAAGGCATAAGTCAAGACGATCCTTGGTCGAGGATTAACCTCATTAATAGCTGGGCACAGCGGCAGACGCAGCCTCGCACGCATGTTGAGTAACGTACGGCAAAGGTACGGATTTTGGCTCGAAAAAAGGCAGAACACCCTCTTGATCATGATACAGCATCTTTATCCTCTTCTTTGACCGGACGTGAAATTTGCAAGTGTCTGCGCTGCATTGACCCGAACGACACTTCCTTGCACATCCTAAGCGACGCCGCCTACTTCTTTATCCGATGCGTGTCCCGGAGCGCTTTCAATCATAGCAATATGTGATACGCATTTGTCAAAGCAAATAGCCTTCTTCGTTTAGCGGGCTGCTTACCTCCAGGCTCTCTTGCATAGTTGGACTACTCCTGGTGTTTATTACCTGCTAGTAGTTTGCTATAGAGATGATTTTGGCCCAAGCTTGTGCGATTACTTAATGCGAACAACATGGAGTTCTGCATCCAGCGCTGTGCTGAGTCTTGCAGCCTGGCAGCCGTCAGTTTCGTGTCTAAAAATGTGTGCTTGGTGACCAACTGATTGCTTCAGCTGGAACTCAGCACTTTGTGAAATGACCAGTTCAGAAAACGCTGGTTCCTCACTCCTTATTGGCGGGCCGGTACCGGGCTCTTCACGTCAAGGCAGGCACAAACAGCGTTATGGAGAAGCTGGAGAGCGACTTGTGGCGGGGTAAGCCGTTGAGGTGTTGATCCTAACGGCTACTTTCTTCTTGGGCGTCATATCTTGTCCTTTGCCCACGGTCCCGGCAGGTGCATCCCTGTTAGGTTTTCTGGTTGTACACAGAGTGCGCAGCATGTTGAGGTCTGCATGATTACGACGGCCAGTGGAAACGGGTTGGTGTTTCCCAAGGTGAAAAGGAGCCGTCTACTATTGCAGTGTCCGTGTGCACCTGCGCGCTGTACATGCATGACATTACAATTAATCTTTTGCTTGGGCTGGGGTCTTTGCATATCCAGGGCGGGTGGGAAGACGACGAGAGCGTGGAGTCAGCTGCGCAGAGGGAAACCGTCGAAGAGGCTGGCGTGCGAGGTGTGCTGGAGGTAGGAAACAATAATCACTTTCGCGGGTTTTCCGGCACATGCATCTGCCGCTTCTTGCCACCAACGTAACACACGGCAATCCGCTTATTGCTCAGGAGCCTTTGCTGGGAGTCTTCCCGTTTTCGGGCGGGAAACATGTGTACGACGCCCAGGGCAACCCGGTGGGCAAATGTAAGGCATTCATATACGTAATGCATGTTGCCGAGGAGCTCCCGTCATGGCCGGAAAGCAACGACCGACAGCGCATCTGGGTAAGAACCTGATCGGACGCTACGCTGCTTTTCTATGCTTTGGTTGTTCAGTTGTATTCGACTTGTCTTACCTTTGGCTTCATGCCCGCAGTGCACGATAGCCGAGGCCACAAGGCAATGCAAGCACCAGTGGATGCGGGAGGCGCTGCGGGCTTGGGTCCGCAGGAAGGGATGGGACGAGGTCCTGGAGCCAGCGGAGGGTGGAAGCAACGCCCAGCATCAACAGCAGCAGCAAACCCCGCCGCTTGACAGCAGCTACAGCTGTGCAGGCAGCTCGTCGGCGCGCCTGGCGGAGCCTGACGTATACAGCTTTCAGGCGACGGAACCTTTCATGTCGATGAGCTCCACCTAGTATGGCGTTGGCCTTGACAATGCTCAGCCAATGTTGTTCGTGGGAGGAATGGTTTCAGCCCTGCGACCATGTGGCCCTGAAATCATGCCTCTGGTGCTGGATTAGCGCATCATTCCAGCGATGTGGGTCCGGGGATGTGACTCCGCGTTGCATCGGTGGATGGCACAGCTGTGCGGCCCCCTTGGGTGCGACAGCAGCGCCGCGAATCTGCCGTTCCTGCCTACGGTGCATTTGCGCATTGCAGGGTTGAGCTGCGAGAGAGAACGGCTTGTGCGCCTTTTGGCATCTAATCTGTCGCAATGGGGATCTGTTGGACTTAGGGGATGCACGGGTGGGTGGTATTTGAATGGTGCAATACAGTCCATGGAGCTGGGCCGCGGTGCGTTGCGTATCTCTAAAATTTTCTGATTACTGCCCGCCATCACGAATCCTGGCGTACGTCACTTGCTGCGAGTATGTACCTGAGCCTACAGACTCGCCAGCAGCCTCTTCTGTCTATGATGGTGCCATTGCCGTCTGCGTTCGTGTGCAGTGAATATCTAGCGTTGGGTCTTTCGGGAAAACGCTAACAAATGTGTGGCCAATATAGGCTATGATCAAGTTCAGTTTCCAAAGTCCTCGCGGTGAGACTGGCCCGGCATGTGCGCAGCTTTGTAGCCCGCTCTACCTGGCAGCCTGGTGCGCCCGGGCTAGTTGCTCGAGCGGCAAGAAAAGTATGATGCATCACTTCTCACAGAGGCATCTCTGAAACGGTATAGTTGACTCAGTAGTTTAACATATGCTAGCCATCCCTCCGAGACCTTTGCGAAATTGGAGTTGGTTCAGTGGCAGCTTCAAGCTCGATGGACAGCAGCTTCGCAGCGCTGCCACTTATTGCCGTACATCTGCACGAAGTTAAATTACGCGCGTCAGCGGGGGCCGTATCTGCAGGCGAGATTTGGCCACTTCCTGACCTCAATACAATTGTATGCGAGCTCGACGCTTACATGAGGACAGTCACGGTAAATTGGCTTGGCTAATCGTGCGGCGAAGTCTGTAGGGAGGATTGGGCTCCAGATCGGGGCCAGGGTTGGTTACGAACAATGACAGGAGCTATATCGACCCTTTTTGCGTGCATGCTTCCCTTGAAACTGGTGCCCCGGGAACGATGCTAATGCCACATCGCACGTGACAGTCCATGCTAAAATGCACAATGTGGAACCGAAGACTCATGCCACATTGTATATTACAACACACATAACCATGACGGCTGACCGGGTACATCGTCGGATGGCAGGATGGCCGGGTAAATGGTCGGATGGCACTTGCGACTGATGACCTGCCCATGCTGCGATATGATAAAACGTCCTCATACCCTTTCACTGAAGACTTTCCCATGCTATGAAACCTTTAATCCGAGAACCACGCTCGTGATTACCTAGCATAATGAGCGAAGTTTGCGACGATTGAGATTACTGGTTCCAGATTCCAGGATACCGGTACTTGGGTTTCGGTTCTTCAGTTGGCCGTCGGATGGAGTTCGTTGTGAATTGGTCTATAACTATAGATATTGCGAGAAACGTCACCAGTCGCTCGGCGCATTGTTTTTCCATAAAATTGTGTTGCGTCGAAAACTGTCGTGCTTGGGCGGATCAAGAATAATTGCGTGACCAGCCTGCATGTACGTTACCCACATCTCTGTGTGAAAGCCACATCCTCAACGTGTATTACATAGACATATGGTCATTCTTCTAGAGCATAAAAATACAATGATTTCTGTGAAGGCCAGCAGCAATAGGAACGTTGCATATCGTGTAACAAAGCTCAGCCTCTCGCCTCCAAGCCCGGCCTGCAGGAGAGCGCGGCCTTTCGTGTGCGCTAGCCTGACCGAGGCTGTTAAGGTCACGCCGACTATGGACAAGGCGATGGTATTGGACCGCATTCGCGGCGCCTTATGGGGTAGGTTTGGCGATCGACGGGTTACCACATAAAGGCTTTCCAACGTGAGGAGCCCTGTCACAGCAATAGTTCCATGTCATCGTTATCTATGTTCAAGGATACAAAGAATAATACATATAATGGCAAGCAGGTGCCTGGAAGCGTCAACTTCCACCCGAAACACATCGTCACCCTTGCTCCCTGTCCCAATAATGGTAGGCATCTTCATTGCCGATGCGCTTAGCATGCCTGTCCATTGGTACTACAACCCGGGTGACATCCGGCGGGACTTCGGCGCCATAGAAACCTACCAGGCGCCTAAGGCGCGCCACCCAAGCAGCATTATGAGCGTCAGCAACACCGGCGGTCACGGCCGTGGGGGTCAGTCCGGAAGGATTGTTGGTAAGGACCACCACGACTGCGGCGCACACACAACCGTCGTAAGCTCACCCATTAAGTCTGAATGCTGGGTATACCTTGTCAGCGGCTTCTGTCAATCGATGCCATGAGAAAGTGAAAAGAAGGCAAAAGCCAGCTACGTGCAAGTGCAGTCGTTGCGTGTGTAAACTTGCCGGAATGCCTCCTCACGCGAGCAGGGACTTGAGAGGATACTAGAGAATGATCCCCTAGCAGTAGATTTCACCGCATGACCATGCCGAAGTGTGGTACGGCAAAGCGCTGACCCTGCGGGATGCTGGACATGTTTCTACAGGTGACGTCATCAACCATGGCAAGCACGCCTTTTGGGGGAAACCGGGAGTGCATTACCACCAAGGGATGAAGGTGCGTGTGCGCGTGCGTGTGTACGGGATCCTGTTTACAGCCTGCAGACTGTTAGCATATCGGGCGGCGGGGCCTTGCACCGAAGACCGACACCGGTGAACTCCTGACTTCCAGTGCTCATGTCAACGGTAAAGTCCTTTTCACATTGTCGACCCTTCTTCTTAGCTCATCTTCAGGTGCCGTCGTCTTCTCGTTTTCTTTTTCGCCTGTTTTCCCCCAGGCAGGGGAGAACACGCTCAACGCCATTTGCGCCCGACTGGTTTTGCGGAACCTGGCCAAGGAGAAAGGGTGAGCCTAAGTGTAGGCTGCCGGGACCCGGCTGGTCTGGGTTGGGCTGAGCTACCCTCATGCAGATGAAGGGACTGCTTGGTGGGTTTCTTCGGACTCCGAGGGTACGGATGACTGGCACTGCGCTGAGTTCGAGTCAGCAGTCGCATCTAGGGGCGCTGCTCGGGCGGGTCAGTGCAGGGCAGAGAGGGGGGAAGCCGGTTGAGGGGTTGTGGTATTCTGAAAGATACGGGATTGGCGCAGTGCGGCAGCTGCGACCTAATTTGTTGTGTATGAAGGTCAGTGGTGGCGACGGTAAGATAGCAGCACCGTTTGATGTGGGGTCCATACGTAAGCAGTGCCGCATATGGACACAGCGCTCCGCTCTCTGCGCGGGAAGAGAAGGTCGGGCTGGCTATTGAGCGTAGGAGGAGGAGGAGAAGGAGAAGGAGGAGGAGGAGTTCACGTACCGCACGGGGGGATTGGAAGGTCCCGCACACCACGAGGGGCCCTTACTGAAGTACCAGGGGCACCCACCACATTAGTTTGTGGGTTTTGAGGTCAGCGAGGGGCCCAAACCCCTTTGACCTTTCCCGCCCCAGCCCCTAAGGTGGCCGGCAGTTCATTCCTTGTTTCCTTGCATATAATTCCCCCCGAGCAAAAGGACCTGGACGACGTCGTGTTTCCTAGCAACCCAATTTACCCTCCTTTCCCCTCGTGCGGGCGGCCATCCATGCTGTTGCCCCACACGTGTTTTGGAAATGGCACGTCCAGGTACAGCACGTCATCGTGGTTGCAGGATTACGTCACCTTCATGACGACTCCAGGTGGGGCTGAGGGAGGGGTTGGGGTGATACGGGTACGGGTGCGGACGGGGATGGGGATACATACACCAAAGGTTCATGTTCGGCACCTTCCCATCCGCCTCTTGCGGCCGCCTCTCCGCAGGCAGCCACAACGACACGTACGCGGAGTCCTTCCACCGGGATTTCTTCCGCAACTGGGCGGCGGGAGTGCCCCCGGAGAGATGCAGCCAGGGGACCGAGGGACATAACACGGCGCAGATCGGCGGCTTTGTGGTAGGCAGATACACACACATGGTCGCAGACAAGTGCACGCCCAAGCTGAAGCCGCCCTTAATGTGCTGTAAATGTGGAAGTCATTAGCGACCGACGCGGCAGATATTGATGGACTAACTGACGTTGTACATGTTAATGATGATGGTGGTGGTGGTGGTGGTGATGGTGATGATGGTGATGGTGATGGTGATGATGATAATGAAACTGTCGGCGTGGTTCCTCGCCTGCAGGGTTGTTTCGTTGCTTGCTCGCCTCACTCCTAGCCCCACCCCTTCTGCCACCCGTGCGCAGACACCTCTCCGACTGCTTCTGACTGCGGCAGCCCCCGCTGCTGCCTTCCCTTGCCCGCACACTTACCTGCTTCCCCAGTCCCTCACCTGCCCCGGAACCCCCCACTCTCTCTCTCTCTCTCTCTCTCTCTCTTTTGGCCGTTGACAAGTGACCCATTGCTTCTTGCACGTTACTCCCCGCCCTCTTTTACCCCTCCCTCCCTCCCTCCCCGCACCTCGATGGGTGCGCTCAGATGCTCCCCCCCGTTATCTTGTCCCGACTGGATGGTCCCGAGGCTGCCACTCAGAGGGCCCTCCAGCACCTGACCACCACTCACGAGAGCCGCAAGCTGGCGGCATATGCGCAGGTGGGGACAAGCCCCACAGCTGGTGTGGGGTCAGGTGGGGGCGGACCATGTGCGGAAGTCAAGCGGGCGGCGTGGGGGATGTGGCCGCTAGGGGGTCTCCGCTGGGCGAGTGGGTGGCTGGGGGGCTGCTGGGGGTGTGGAGGGGCTGGTGATTGGAAGATTTTAAGCTTGGCAGGCGGGTGGGAGGGTGGCTTGCTGGGTGCGGATCTTGGTGCTCTGTGCGCGTATATTGTGTATGCGAGAGTGTGTATTTACGTATTATTATGTTATATATATGTGTGTGTGGATGTGTGTAGAACTCTGTGGCGAGAGTTTGTGGCACGTGTTGGACGTGCGAGGGGGGGTGCAGAGAAGTCTCCATAGCGGCCTACTTCCCTGGTCATGCCCTGTGTCTTCTGCTCTAGGGCGTCACCGTGCTGTGCGGTATTTGCCTTCCGAATGCCTTGAACCGCCTTGTGCGGGGTGTCGACAGCTCTTGAGGGTCCGCTGCTGCATCGGCGTGGTACTCGCGCTATTTTGTTTGTCCAGCTATTTTACTTACTGTTAAATGCTGTTATCCATGTTGCTATTCGCTGCGACGTCCCCCGCCTGTTTGCCGCCTTGCATGCGTTTCACGCGCTCTCTGGTTGCCCCTCCCAGCCATTTGAAGTGATCCCACCACACCGATTGTACCTCACCTCGCCCTCTCCCTCCCTTCCCCCCATGGGCGCTGCTGGCCCGAATCGTAGAAATACTCGGACCTGGTGTACGGCCTGGCCACCGGCGGCGACCTGCGCCAGGCTACGTCAGCACTAGCCAAGGGTATGGGCATCGACCTGGCGCAGCTGGTGCCGTACGATGACATCCGCATCGTACACTCGACCTTTGGGTCAGCCTGCTACATAGAGGACTCCTTCCCCTCCCTGCTGTACCTGGCGTACAAGTACGCAGGTGGGTGACACTTGCGTGGGTTTCGGAGCGGTGGGTGATGTCTTTTTCACTGGTTGCGACTTGGCGTAGCTGCGGGCCCTACGGCTCCCTAGGGTATTGCCTCTGCACCGCGCTCTGCACTGTTCAGCTGCCACTAACACCGCTTTACCCACATTAAGTGTTCGACATCTGTCCGCCTTAATTCAGCTGCAGCCTGTTCTTGCCCAACCTCGCTCTGCCTTACCTGCGCCAAAACTGGTGTTGACCTGGTCTGGGCCGACGCAGATTCGTTCGAGAAGGCTGTTCTTGCCAACACCAACGTGGGCGGGGAGAACTGCCACCGCGGCGCCGCGCTGGGGGCCGTCATGGGGGCGGCACACGGTGAGAGCGGCATTCCCAGCCGCCTCATTGAGGGTCTGGCGGAAGCTGCCACCATTCGGCAGGAGATTGACGCCTATGTGCAGGCGCTGCACCCCGAACTATTGGTGTGATAGGGGTTAGGGGGTTAGGGAGGGACTGCGGGCGCCGCGGAATTTTCTCTAGTAGATGGCCTCGGTGGCTGCACCGGCGTTGGGAGGATTGAAAGATCAGGTGGTGGGTGGGGGTAGGAGGGGGACGAAGGAAAGGTGAGGTGAGGCGAGGTGAGGTGGAAGGCTGGGAGTTATTCCGGTGTTTTGGCTTTCTGGTGCTGACGTGGAGCCAGGCCGTTCATTTGATGATTTGATTTGCGAAGCAGATTTGCTCACTGAACAAACTGCGGCCTTTAAGGTTACAAGTTCCGCATCAATGCGGGGGGGGGGAGTCTCGTAAAAGCCGGACGGTCAATAGCCATTATATGACATGGAGTGGAGTGGAGTGGAGTGGAGTGGGGATGTTGACGTCCTCTCCAGCTCGCGCAGGCTCAGCGCGCCTGTTGAGCTAACAAGGGGGGCTTCCGCCATAATAGAGCTTTTGCCTTCGCGAGGGCATTATATGTATTCAATTTATGTAACAGCTGTTTCTTCGGATAGGCTCGGTCGGGCGTTCAGCAGTACGATACCCATGCCGTTGTTGCGACGAACGTCCTGACTTCAAACAGGCGCATTCATTTAAAGCTCCGCATGGCCAGCCAGGTAAGGGCTCTGGGAAACCATCATTGAGCCCCGGGAGCTTGTGGTAAGCCGTAATGCCTGGCCGCATCCCCTTGTCATTGAAGTGACAGATCCCGCTGGTGGACACACAAGGTTCTTCTCCTGTCACAACGTCTTATAGCCGCTGCGCGGTTGGCAGACAGACACTACCTCCATTTGTAACTTCCTTCCCCAAGCCTTCCCACCGTCAAACGCCCAGACCTATGTCACACACTGCACGGACATAATAGAGGTACATGTTACACACCTCCATTCCGTGCACAACCGTGTTCTGCCGCTCCGAAAGGGCAGGCTAACAGTAGAAAGCAACCGATAAGTAGTGTTAAGGCTCGCATCACGGCGCCTCAAACACTGCCGTACCCCTCACCACATGTCGCCACGCCATCAGCTCCCCTGGAATTCCGTCCTCCTTATCGTACAGTACGGCATCCGCTGTCAACCTGGCCAGCCAGCCGTGGTACACCAGCCCGCGCGAGCCCAGCCCGGCCACCAGCCACCACGGGCGTTCGGCCGCCAGCCGGCCCAGCAGAGGCAGCGACCCATGGGTTGTCCTCGGGGGCAGAGCGCGCACACCCTCCCTGCAACAGCGGGATTGCGAACAAGAAGCCACGAAAAGGAGCGGTGGCAGTAATTTCTCTGTCAGAAGGGACCATGTCCAACACCAAGGTGCCGGTGTTGGTGTAGCGGGGGTTGGATGCTGTTATGACTAACCCCCTACCTCACAGCAGCCACCTGCCAGTTCGAAAGAGGCGCCCACACACCGCACGCAGACTGACGCAGCGCCTCCACCGCCGCCGCCGCCTCAACGGCGACCTTGGGCTCCTCCTCTTCCGCCACCGCACGGTCCACTGCCGCCGCTGCCGCCGCCACACCATCCATCGCCGCTGCTGGTGGGCCAAAGCCAGCACCAGCCGTGAGCCCACCTGCGGGCGCAACCCGCCCACCTGCAACACCAACCCCCTCCTTCGTCACACTGCCACCGCCGTACAAAGCCATGTCATCCTTGTAACGGGTGCTGCAGGCGGCATACTCGGATCGCTCACAAGCCGCGAGGGCCGCCTCGGGGGTCCAGCCGTACGACTTCGTGGCGCCCACTACCAGGCGTGTGGGGCCTTGCGCCGCCAGGTACGGCTGGCCAAGCAGACTGGGACTGCCGGCGGGGTAGCTGCACACCGCGAGGGCGTGGGAAAGTGACTGGGTCTCGGCCGCAGCACGGGCCTGGGCCTGGAGACTCGGGGACTCTTGCTGCTGCTGCTGCTGCGCCGGGGTGTTGAGGGATGTTGTGCCAGCTGTCGGTGTTGCGGCGTGTATTGGGTTTAGGCCGGGTGAGGTGGCGGTGGGTCCTGGCGCCAATGGTGGAGGCCGCATCACGAGGGTAAGTCCCTACATATCGAGGCGGCCGCTGGTCGGTGGGTTAGGAGGGGGCCAGTGAGCTGGTCGCCGAGGTGGGTAGTGTGTCATGGTGATATCGCAAGGTGTGTACGGCCAGATGGTGACTGGGCCGGTCGGCGCTCCAAGCAGCTGTTCTGTAGCTGACAGATTGCGGGACAAATAGACAGACAGATAGGCAGACCGACGGACAGGATGCACATTCCTAACCTGGAGTTTTATTTCCATTCATAGCATCGGGGCATGTAAATCTTGCTTTGCAAGGAGCCGGGGTGTAAGAAAGGGACTAGAAACGGTAGAAAGCGGCGTGTGCGTGTCCTTTTCTAAACGGTCCTGTCCTCCTCCCCCCTTCTTTCCCCAGCCTCCCCACCCCAATCAGACATCGCACCTGGCACAGCTGCAGCGGCAGCTGCGACCGCTCGACTTCATCAATGGTCGCCGCTGCAGCGCCCGCCGCAACCACGATCGCGTCGTACTTCCCGTACACTCCGCAACCTCCTTTATCCACAGAGTCTTTCTTTTCCTCCTCGTCCTCCTCCTCCTCCTCCTCCTCCGTACCCCCCAGCCAACTCATTCGCTCCAGGGAGGTCACCCGTTGGCGCCGAAAACGGGCGCAACTGCCATCACCACGTGCTGCCGCGGCCACCTGAACCGCAACATGGGGCCCTTTTGTGCACCCGCACTGCGGCCTCTGCACCCCGCACCAATAAGTGGACGGATCGACGGCAACCTCCAGCCGGCAAGTCAACCAGTTACACAGCGCCCCTCTTCCGATTCCTTGCGGGGCTCTCGGAGGTCCCTTCATCCTTCACTACTGTTTCCCTCCCTTGACTCAAACCCAGGCCATAGCGCACCGCATTACACCCCCCGACCCACCTGACATGCCATCCACAGCGCTCGAAGGTAGGAGCCCACGTCCAGCACCAAGCCCTGCCTTGCAGCACACCACCGCCGCCATAAGGCCCCAAGAGCGCGAGGGGAAAATCCCCCACCCGACGGGAAAACGGAACAAAGATGAGCACCACCTCCAATACCAGTATCGACAGCTGGAACATCATCAATCTCAACATCAACCTAAACATGAGAATATCAACGTCAATATCAGCGGCTGGATCGGCAGCTGGGACGGCAGCAGCAGCGGTAGTAGCAGCGGGGTTTAAGGGGACGGAGGAAGGTGCGGGAAGTGAAGGAGGGTGGGTCACTCAACGCACGTCACTCAACTGCACGGAGATTGCGCAAACACACCTAGAAATGTTGTCCCAACTTACATACGCATATGTATGTATGTATGTATGTATGTATGTATGTATGTATGTATGTATGTATGTATGTATGTATGTATGTATGTATGTATGTATGTATGTATGTATGTATGTATGTATGTATATACCTGCGGTATGAGTAAACCCGCTACGTCCCGTGCCGTGTCGGCGGCAACCGCTGCTCCAGCTTTGACTGCGGCCGCCGCCGCCCTTCTCCTAGCCCTTCGGTTAGCTCCAACAGACTGATGGTGGGTCAACCCGCCGCCTCCACCCACACGGACTTCACCATCCCAACTCCCGTCCCCTGCGGCTGCTGCTGCTTGTCCAGCTGGTGGCGGTGACGAGGGCACCGCAATGCCCGGAACCAGCGCCTACAGTGTTTGCGTGTGTTTGTGGGGCCCCCCCAGAAAGGGGCAGCAGGGTAGGGTAATGCAAAGAAAGTAGTAGCCGGAAGTGGAAAGCCACGGACTGCTGCTACCTACCCCTATCCCCAAGCCCCCAACCAGCCCGTGGCCTCACACCACCTGCAGCTCCTCCGCGCTCAGGACCCGGAGAGTGGCTTCCCCTCCGCAACTGCTACCACCATCGCCGCCACTACCATTGCCCTGGCCGTCGGCAGTTCTGCCAGCGCTGCCCTCGTACAGGTGCCGTACAGATGTAGTACTACCTTCTGGCAGCCCCACCGCAGCCTGACCGGCTTGAGAAGCTGCTTTGGCGAAGTCTATTGCCTGCTTAGGACTCGCTGCGGGCCGCACCAGCCCCGAGTGCCACACGAAGCGCTCCGGCATCTGCCGCTGCTGGAGGCGCTGCCGACCTGCCCCAGCTGCCGCTGCTGCTCCTCGGCTAGTGACGCCCGCAACGTGTGGGACGCCCTGTTCTTCCACGTGCCGTACAGGGTCAGCACTCATGGCGGCGGCTTCCGCCGCAGCTACGAGCTCCAGCGCCGCCGCCATCGCCTCCTCACCCCGCCACAGCAACTTTTCAACCGGGCAAGGCAACGATGACAAAAACAACGCGTAATGGTACGGCAGGGTAGTCGTACGGCAACGTTCAAAGCAGTTCACACAATCAGCAGAGTGTAATGTCACAGCTGTGGCAGTGTACGGCAGCGCAGGCAGGATGACACAAACCCAGCCCACATCGCGCAACAGAGCAGCCATGGCTCACCTTACCACGGGGACTGTACGGATGCAGTAGCCCTGCGGCGGCTCCGGAGCCGCCAGCAGCGATACCCGCTGTGTCGTACATGTCCAGTACGATGGGTCGGCCTTGAGGGAAGCGCTGCTACGGAGGGCTCCCACAAGTGCGCCGCGAGGTGGAGTGGTGAGGGTAGGGGTACGGCACCGGTTAGAATACGCCAGATGGCGGTAAGGAACTGGGGTTCCCCATGACGTCCAAGACAGGGCTGGACATGGCCGGGGACGGAGATGTTACCTGGGGGGTGGGACCCGGCCGGGGGACAGGACCGAGCAGCAACCCCCGGGTTGCTATGACGCTGATTTTTTTAATGTTATTGTTGTTGCTGTTGTTGCTGTTGTTGCTGTTGCTGTTGCTGTTGTTGTTGTTGCTGTTGTTGTTGTTGATGTTGTTGTTCGATGTGCTGGTGGGGCCGTGTGTAAACGGTCGCAACGGGGCCCGGGTCGGGAACGGCGTTATCCGTTCGCTCCCTGCGTCACCGCACCTCACATGCCAGGAGGTGCGTTCGGGTGACCGCCTAGCCAGGGGGTTTCGGTCGCTGGCTGCTGACCAGCAGGTGCTGCCGTGGCAGAAGATGGGAATAGGGATTGATGCCTTCTGGCACGATGTTCTCAGGCAGCAATCAGCCTTCCAAACCGACCAAACCTGCTCCCCACAGCGACAGCTCCCACCTTCCTCCACCCCCCCAACTGCCCGATCCCCCCAACGCCCCATTCCCCACAACCCACCAGCAGATGCCATGCCGTTGCGACTCCCGCCAGACCAGCGCCCACCACAGCATAATGTACGGCGCCCTGCTGACGGCCGCCCGCCGCCAACTCGCCCCGGCTCGGGGCTTCTGCGAAAGGGCGCGCCAACCCCTCAGCTGCCGACTTGCCAGCGGAGGGCAATGTTGCGGCGGCGTCAGGTCTGGGTTCAGCCGCGGCTGCGGCAGTGGCTGCAGCGGCGGTGATAGCGGCACGTGCAGCTGGTGTAGGAGGAGCCATTCCAGCTAGGGTCGCCATCGCTGAAGCAGCCATAACGATTCGCCTGTGCTGAAGAGAGCCCCGAATGGAAAATCGGGGCTCTAAGCGAGATTTTCTAGGCCGGGGCATGGCGATGGTGGCGGCTGCGGGAGGTGGTTTCGGAATGTCACGGCCGCTGCTCCCAGCTGCAGGGTGCGGTCGGCGTAACGCAAGCCACGGGCGCTGTGCTTCCATGGCGCTGTGGCCGATAACATAGCCGGAGTCCACAGGATCAATTCCAGGTTTAACAGGGGGAAGTAGTCCTGTTCGAAATGGTTTGCGGAAGTACCGGTGCATGGCTTGCTTTGCTTCTGGTGCGCCAGGCATGTGTAAAAGCAAAATTCATATTAGATGGCAGAGATAGAGTTACATGTACTGGATAGACCACCGGCCAGTGGGTAAATTAAAGACTAATCAAGATATCGACTGGCGTGCGGCTTGCGTAAGTTAGGAACAGCACTGGTACAGCCGCCGAGTCGTGCTCCGTTAAGATATAGCTAAGCATAAATGCGGACTGTAAACATGGAACATAAAATATGCCGTACAAACGGTAAGCGGAACCACCCCCGACCACCGTAATGCACAATCATTGCGCCTGCAACTAGGAAAAAATGGGTGCGGGCACCTCGAATGGATGCGGTCGACTTTAAGTTAAGCTCCCTTACCCAAGCTGAAATCCATTATGACCGTAATAATACGTCCATGTAGATGACCGCCAAACAATTAATGCATCATAATAGCAAGAATTTCTATCGATTACCTTGGTATAACTGCTATATTTTCTAATCCAAGGCGTGCACCAATCTTGAAGTAAAACCTAAAAGTGATTGTGCGATGCGTCAGTAGCCATGCCAGGGCGCCACACGGCCACCTCTCAGGACTCTGAAAAGCCCTGGAAGAAGACTCTTTGGAAGCGTCAAAATTGCCAGGACAATTACACGGACCGCACCTTCCTTCAACACCTGGTGAGAGTAGAGGTTCTGCCCAAAGCAAGAAAGAAAAGAATTGTGCATGCTGCACGCACCCGCAAACTTTTTTTATCGGCACCATGATCATAATAGGCAGTTTCCCCGAAGCGTTTCACTGTAGCCTGCTCTCAATCATCCACCCGCTCACTCACCCAATGCTCCCCACGTCACCTGACTCCATCCCCTGCCTACTTGCCGGCTGCCTACCTACCGGCCTGCCAGCCTTAGACCTCCAAGCCCTTTTCACCACCATCCGGGGCCCCCACTCCTCCTCCTCTCCCTCCCCGCGTCGCCAGCTCTCCCTCCCCCATTTCCTTCTCCTTATTCCCTTCCTCCAACGCAAACCCTCCCCTCTGCGTGCTCATTGTTCCTTGCCGCTTTTGCAACCCCCCCTCTTCCCCCGGTCCCGCTTTCCCCGCCAACGCATACACACATACGCACACACACCCAGGTCATCAACGCCTCCGTTCCCCCCCGCAGCTACTGGCCAGTAGCCCTCGCCTCCACTGCAGTCACCCAGCAGCTCAGCTGTGTGGTGGCGGCGGCCGCAGTGCCCCTGCACCTGCATGCGGGCAGGCTGGGGGTGGGGACCGTACTGTTAACATGCGGGCTGCTGCTGGCATTAGGTGCGGGGTGGGCTGCGGTGGGGGTGCAATGCGCCTGCGGTCGGTGCGGGACATTGCACGGGCGGGAGAGGTGGAGCGCTAGGCAGGCGGGTTAGGGACGGGGTGGACTGGATGAGGGTGAGGACGAGAGTGGAATGGTGGGACCGGGGCGGGGTGGAGTGGAGGACTACGAGAAGGAATCCCCGCGGCCCTGGATTTACCGAATATACCGAACATCCGGGACGAATAGGTGGAGGAGAGGGCCCGACGTGTGGAGTCTGGGATGGAGTCTGGGGTGGGGCGGTGTCATGGAGAGAGTGGACACTGGTGCTCATCACCATCCCGGTGTGCTGGACATGTGTGTGTGTGTGTGTGTTTCGCCAGTATCCCCCCCGCGTGCTTGCGGAGCCCGGTGACGAGGCCAGGGGGGCTGGGAGGGCGCTGTCATACCTAACACACACTTGCACATGTGTGCGTGCGCGGGTCGTCCTCGCCACTACAAATCCTGCTGCTGCCGCTGCGGCTGCTGCCGCTGCGGCTGCTGCTGCTGCTGCTGCGATACTGATACAGATAATGGTAATGGTGCCGGTTGTTGTCAATGTCCTCGTACGACACCTACAGGGTACGGCACCTGCGCGCTATTGGGCGGCCAGTTGCTCGGCGGGTCTGTGGTGAGCGGGGGGCCGGGGGCCCGGGGGGGGGGCAGGGGGGGCGGGTTTAGGGTTTGCGCGGGGCTTGGGGCGTGGGGGGACAAGGGGAGTGTGGGGGTTGGTGGGAAAGTGGCTACTGGGCGGGCTCAGGGTCAGCCAAGGTGGGCAGGGCAACTGGTACCAAACAAGCTTCAAGACACGAACTGCAGGGCAACGGGTAACCGATAAGATACCAGTTACATGTAGAGTCACGAGTTACGATAAGCTATAGAACATGGGCGACATCGCTCGCGGGGGAAAGAGTAATTGGATCCTCCCTGGAGATTTCCCCCCCACACCCCAACACGGATCTTCCGGGGGCTAGGTAGGTGCGTGCGGGTGGGTTTTGGGGGAATACGTTTAGGGGGTCGGGGACGGCTCTCAAGCAGTGAAGCTTACTGTGTTTGTACGCCGTACTGCCTTACTATTCAATTTAAACGAAAGGAACAGAACGGATGCTAACATGCCGTACCTCCAAGGGAAAGGGGGGAAAGAGGTGAGATGGGGAAGACACGTGTGTGTGTGTGCTTGCATATTTACGACAAGGTTTCCATGGCTGGCGGTGAAAATAAATGGTGTGCAGTTGAGGAGCCTGTTGACTCTCGTCACGGGGTGAAACATTTGGTTGGCCACTGAGTACGGAGCTGTTTCGGGGGCTTTAGGGTTCTAGTGTTTTGCGCTGTTTCGATGTACAGATCCGCTCGATTTGATCATGGGGGTGCGAAGTCCGGGCCCCGGTGCCTTAGGTAAAGTGGTTTCGGGTCCTGGGCGCTTTGACCGTAATAATCTGCTCAGAGGCCACAGGGCTTTTTGAGTCCCTGTCTCGCGGATACTATGGCTACGCTGCAGATCATGTTCATGCGCGTTTTGGATACACGGGCCGGTTCGGCCATCTCACACATTGTTCTTTGCAGAGCTATCCCTCCCGGTTTCCGATGCACTGCTTCTGAAGGCCCGGAGGGTTGTTGGCTTCTGGAACACTGTTGCCGAACAGCCCGGCTCACTCGCACATCGCACTTTGCATCAAGGAGTCGCTATGGCGCTGCACACGGCGAGAATGACAACGGATGGGCGGCTACGGTGTTTCGGTTCCTAGCAGCTATGAAGTATGATGATATTTGAGGCAGCGTGCCACCTTGGTTAGTGTCGATGATGATGATTAGTTCGATTGGCTTGCTAGCAGGCCAGTTCCGGAGGGCCCGGTCTTCTCCGAGTTTAGGCGGCAGGTTATGGCTGCGTGGCCTCACCCGAGGCTGAGCACGGGTCCATCGGATTTCGGGTCGGATGGAAAGAAACCCGGGGGGTTATGAAATGGCGAAATACGCGCATTGGTTGGGTCTGTTTGCCGGTTGAAAAAATCGGCGGGGGCTACCTCCGTGAGCTTATCCCAGCAGATGCGCTCCGTTCTTTGGTGGGGTTCCGAACGCGCTGTTGTGGGCCCCTAACGGCGAATTGTGCCTTCGCAGGACAGTACCGGGGGCAGAGGATCTGTGCGCGCTGCGCAAGGTGTAAGACAAGCGACGCGCTCTTCTAGAATGTTCAGCTTATTCTGCATGTCGTGAGAGCTCGGACGTAATCCTAAGCAACGATTCCGATGTGAAGTTGATTCTGATGGACGGCGAACAAACAAAACTGGTCCACCTGGTACATGCTATTTGGCTTACACGCTCGTCTCTACGCAGGCGGTCAGGACTGGTCGACTAGTGTCCTTGTTTCTCGTGTGTATATTGCTGGAGTACTAGAACTTCTTGCTTTATATTATGTCCCGTACCTAACTTCTGGCTCTTCGGCTCTTGGGCCTCTGGCTCGCAAGGGCTCGTTACCCCTCTCTGGGTAACACAACCTAGGTGTTACAATCACACACATATTTGGTTACAATGCTGGCTGAGTGTCTTGCGCAATGTTGTACGGCATGATGTACGGAACGATATTATTTGCTCAGTTGTTCTTTAGCCATGTTCACGCTGCTCCGCCCCGCCTCGCCCCGGCCAGGGCATGGACACACACATACACAAAGGGCTAACCTCTTTTCCTCTCCCCCGTCCTCCCTCCCCCACTTATCCCCATGTCCCGTTTCTCCCCCGTCCGCCACCGTTGTAACGCCGAACCACGTATCAGGCACGTGGTGTACGGCAGTGTCTTCTCCTCGTGGGCGGTGAGCGAGTATGTATATATGTGTGTGTGTTTTGGGGTGCCCCGCCAAGCCCTGACCAACCGACTAACCAACCGCACAACTTACCGTGCCTACGGACTACATGCCATGCCTGCCATGCCGCCAAACACACGCAATCATATTGCCACCAGCAATATTAATTGTATTATTGTATTATTGTCATTATACTTTCGTTTGCCTTTGCCATTTTACGTTTTGCATTTCCCTAGCTGCTCTGATTTCATTAGGTATGTCGTGTCTTTGACGCCGCCACGTCTTGATACCACCGACCACTTCAACAACTTCTTTTGCCCTCCCAGGAGTGTACGGCCTTGCGCCGCTGCTTCGCTCCTTGGCCGCGACCACCAGTACGGACTCCATCGTAGCCCTGGCTGTGGCGGGCGGTGCCTTGCACCTGGCGCTGTACGACTACGCGTGAGGGGGTCTTAGGGTCTTAGGGGGGAGTTACTCGTGGGTTCGTGTGCTCGTGTGTTTTGTGTAAGCAAACATCGCTCTTAATCGTTAAAAAACACTACATGCACACATACATACATACGTACATGTGCACACATGCAGATGGTATCCTGCGCATGCGGGCTCATGGTGATCACCGCTTGACCACTCCAGCCAGTGTATGTATGTTGTTACAGGGTGGTTAACTTCGCCAGCGGCCCCCTTTCCCGGGGCAGTCCCTGCTCTCCCCTGCTAGAGGGGCACCCTAATCCGTCACCCCATCCGACTTCAGAATGTATTCGTTGGGTTCGGCAACTCACCACCAGCATCCAACCAAATCTAGCGGATCAACGGCGCATCAACTTAGTTCCTGGTCAGCTCGCAAGTTGATATTATCACGTCCTACACCGTCCATAAGATGGGGGGCCACCTCCCATTTCATCACTCCTCAAACACCCGAGGAGCCGGCAGGCGGATTTGAACCCGGGTCGACTGGGTCAACTGGGAGCAGTGTATGCATGTCTGTATGTAGTTTTGGTCCAGCCTCTTCAATGCCGCCGCCAGGCCGGCGGCCTACTTTATTCCCGCTCACGCCATCCCTTCCTCGTCTCACGTCAGTCTTTATTACTCTTTCGCCGCCTTTACACCCACCTTTATTATTTTATGGCTTGGGTCTACTGCTCTTCTTCCGCTCTTATTTTAGTCTTGGCAGCTAGGTAGGTAGGTTTCCGCTGTCGTCATCACTACATCATCCCGAGGACTGCTTCTTCACAACCGCCGACTGGTCAGTTATGCTACCGTCCTGTACATCTGCCGCGAAGCGCTCTTTCCTTGGTATCAGCTTCACTCGCTCGTGGTTCATGTTTCCCCCCTCGCTCCTGCATGCCGAGATGCCTAAATGTCCTGACTCACGTATATCCATCTTTTCTCCCGCCCTGCCTTCCGTTGTCGCCAAATCACTTCCACACCCTAAAGCCCTATTCCACATTTCCCGAGGCGACCCCCACGGGCCCCTGAAGTACACATACACACACGCCTCCCCTTCTCTCCTCCTTTCCTTGCCGCAGTTTCATCACCCCCAGCGGCCTGGTCCCCCACGACCCCGACATAAAGCTCACGGGCGCCCTGTCCCTCAGCTGCGCGGTGATGTCGGCGGTACTGCTGGCTAGCCGGATGAGGTCCGAGTTGGAGGTGGTGAGAGCGGGCGTTTTTCGGTGGGGGGGAGGAGAGGAAGGGGGGGAGAGGAGGGGGCGGAGAGGGGGTAGGAGAGGGGAGGAGAGGAGGGGGGAAGAGGAGACGTGGAAAATTGGGTTTTAACTAGCAAAATCAAAGACCCACCCGAGCCTGGATAGACGTCAGCACCCCTCGAAAGTGCGTATTCCTCATTCCGCCCCACCTCTCGTACACATATTCAGGGCACGGTGACATTAATCCGAGTCTGATCCAGATCGATGTAGGGGTTTTGGTTCCAAGTGGTTAAGTATATGCATTGTTGGGGGCAGAGGGGAAGGTGCAGTGGTTGGCGGTCCTCGGGCATCTGGGGGGCCGCGCGGAAGGCAGGGAAAAGAAGGGAATGTCGGCTACATGTTAAGATTGGCAAGGAGACGTGTCCTCCCGATTACAGGAGGACACCTACACATGCACCCACACATACAGCAAAGTAACGAGATACACCCCTTCCGCTCCGAATCGGCCCTTTTCCCTTAACCTCCCAGTTTGCCCAAGTGTTGCTCTCCCTGGAGCTGTTCCTCCTTTCGCCGTACGTACGGCGGCACGTGAAACGTCATTCCCTTGGCGCACACCTGGGCCTTACGGCCGCCATGGTGGCGGGGACGGCGGGCCTGCTGCTGCCAGCTTCGCCGACAGCGGCGGCAATATACGGCGCCGCCGTGGTGGTGGTGACGTTTGCCGTACCAGCGTCCATGGTTCGCGCACACAAGTTCAAGGCCAAGATCAGTGGCCCCTGGGATGAGGCGGCGCCGTACATCCCGAGGGAACTTGTGCTACAGCCACGCCAGCAGCAACACTAGGCAGTAGCAGTAATACACTGCATAAGCTTACAATTCGCTAAACGCGTAATAAATGTTGTGATGTACGGGAGCACCTCCTTCCTGCCCCCTTGCCCAGCTGCCAGACCCATCCAATGCTTATACTGTCCCGTTTGCTTACCGTCTGACGGGTACACGGCTGGCTGGACATCTAGACGCGTGTGCTTCCAACCGCTCATCAACTAATCCTTGAACTCGGATACCACACCTTCCGGCATTGGCCTATTCCTAAGCCATTTCACTCGTTCATCTTCCTCATGTAGCCCTTGCAGGGCCGCCTTCCATACGTCGTGCCCCAGAAAATTTAGAAAATGGAGGACTAGTGACCCCCATCCGTCCCCTTCGTGGTTGGAGAGGGCCTCTACAATCTCGCACTTATGTATCCGCATTTAGCTCCACCACCGACGTGCATGTGCTGAGCAGTTACGCTTGTGCCCTGCGCCAGCTCTTGTTGACTAGCCCTAGAAAGGTCTCAGCTCCCCCCATGCCACTGTACTCATATACTTCATATTCAGCCCGTATACTTTTGTAATCCGGCATTCCACAAAAACATGCATGTCATCTTCAATCGCCCCACAGCCGCAAAGCCTGCAGGTGCATGCGGTGTAATCACGGCCGGTGCAATCACGGCCGTTAGGCCAGTTAATCTCTAACTCCCAACAGCCTAACCGGAAACACATAAGCGCATACACGTTCTCTGCAGTAACATTCGGCTCCGGGGTGTATAGTGCAGAGTTATCATGCAAAATGCCCAACCCTCACAAAGTGCTACTCAGTGCTACCCACATGCTCTTAAAACCGTGATCGGTGTGGATGTGATGCACATTGTCTCCAGTCTGTGTCTCCCACAGCTCTCCCATGACCTCCCACGCTGTGGCATGGACCGTATACTTATTGGGAATGCATCAAACCTCCAAAGACGTCATGTGATCATAAGAGAGCTTAAGAAAATTGACCCTGTATGTTGTGCCAACGTACAACTTCACCGAGTCCACACAGATCCAGGTGCTCCAGGTCAAGCTGCTGCTCCGTCATGGTGCCAGTGGATGGGTGCAGCTGCTGCGTCTGCTTACCCTCAGTGCAGGGCTTGCCTTACCTCTCTTTGGCAGCAGCCGTCACACCAGCCACACTCACACCCAAGCCCGTCACCATGTTGCTGCTGGCCATCTTGGCCAGGGTGTCTAAGCCCAGGAGGTGCCCAACTGCATCCAACACATGGGCAATCTGCTCTGGCTCCACCTCTCCTTTAGTGACGCTCATAGTGTGCAACAGCATCAAGAGGGTGGAAGGTGGCCTTGTACACAAGCATTTGTAAACGCAGGAAATAGTCATCGTCGGACTCTTGTAGTAGCTGGTACACAGTACGGCACAGTGTGCGGCACACATATTAACTACAAATGCACGCAAAGCACTCGACCAGCATCTCGAGAGGCCTTTTCAGCGGCCAGCTACTACAACTCTTCTGGCTCCATGTAGAAGTTGTGAAGCTCCTGCTGAACCTGCATCTTGTAGGCTTCCATGTTGGGGTTGTATTCATTTAAGAGCACCATCCACAGCTCCCGTGCAGTGTTGCACTCGGCGAACCGCCAGATCTCACAGCTCATTACACTTCTTCATGATGCCACGGGCCATCTTATCCTGCGCTGGTGTCAGCACGTCATGCAAGCTCTCAAATTTCACTGATTGCATCATCCAGGCCCGTCCTCTGTTAGTGGGTGAAGAGCAACTGTGATACTGAGAGAAAAATTTCATCACAGAAATGCGTCTTCCCATCGTCCTGGGTCTTGCCCAGCCCAGGTCTTGCCCAGGTGACACCACTCCATTTAGCAGGTTAAGATCCACGCTGCGATTCCTGGGCAGATCCCCGACATTGGTCGAAAATGAGGTTATGGCGAGAGACTTAAATGCTCGCAACAACGGTGGTACGACAGCAAGTGAACTCCAACATACCGAGCATCCGCGCAAATCAGTCTCTCTCTCTCAATACCATTTAACGTCTCTTCGCTAAGGTAGCGAGTAGAGACAACCAAGAGCCAGCCAAACTACACCGACCCGCAGTGGACAAGAAACAACGAAGCGTACCCAGAAATGGAGAATGAGGTATAAAATCCTGTCCCTTATTTGCCAAGCTTTGTCCGTGTCAGCGGCACTGGGCCACAAGAGTGGTGTCGGCGGGTAGACCGGCCGAGAGAAGGCGCGACTGAGGGCGTTTCCCGCCTTCGTCGGGAGTTAAGCGAATAATAGCGTTCCTGTTATCTCAATTAGTGCCAGCCGGGGCAACTGCTGAAGAGAAAAGCAAGCAAGCATACCTGGTCGTCCGACCCATTTAATAAGCAGCGACCGACGGAACAGTCGGACAAACCAGGAAGAGCGACAAGTCATCCATGCGGAATTAATTATCGCAACGAAGCGACGACAGAGCACCCGACCCAGAGCCGGGCCCAGTCCACCCCCATCTGACTTTCCGACCTTGTCCTTTTGACTTGCTCGTAGTGGGCACTGGCGAGGAACGCGATTGGAGGCGACGGAGAGGAGATGAATTTCCCAGACAGACCGGTGAGTGATTAGTTCGAGGGAAAGGCGGGGTGGCAGATGTCCCCTCTAGCGACGCAGTGACAATTGTTCCCTCTAGCGACGCGGTGGCAGAGGTCCCCTCTAGCGACGCAGTGGCAGATGCTCCCCCTAGCGACGCAGTGGCAGATGTTCCCTCTAGCGACGCGGTGGCAGTTGTTCCCTCTAGCGACGCGGTGGCAGATGTTTCCCTCTAGCGACGCAGTGGCAGTTGTTCCCTCTAGCGACGCGGTGGCAGATGTTCCCTCTAGCGACGCGGTGGCAGAGGTTCCCTCTAGCGACGCGGTGGCAGAGGTTCCCTCTAGCGACGCGGTGGCAGATGTTCCCTCTAGCGACGCGGTGGCAGATGTTCCCTCTAGCGACGCGTGGCAGATGTTCCCTCTAGCGACGCGGTGGCAGATGTTCCCTCTAGCGACGCGGTGGCAGATGTTCCCTCTAGCGACGCGGTGGCAGAGGTCCCCTCTAGCGACGCAGTGGCAGAGGTTCCCTCTAGCGACACGGTGGCAGATGTTCCCTCTAGCGACGCAGTGGCAGATGTTCCCTCTAGCGACGCGGTGGCAGAGGTTCCCTCTAGCGACGCGGTGGCAGAGGTCCCCTCTAGCGACGCAGTGGCAGATGTTTCCTCTAGCGACACGGAGGCAGATGTTCCCTCTAGTGGCGCGGTGGCGGATGTTCCCTCTAGCGACGCGGTGGCAGACGTTCCCTCTAGCGACGCGGTGGCGGTTGTTCCCTCTAGCGACGCGGTGGCGGATGTTCCCCCTAGCGACGCGAAACCGAGACACCTAGTGATGCTGAGGTCGACCACCTTAGCAATTAGGAGGTAGACCATGGCGGGTTCTCTAAGCGTGTTACGGAGGCCTTTCCTCTTAGCGTTTCCTTCGGGAGCTGACCCCCCTAGTGTTTTGGAGGCCGACCCTCCTAGCGAGTGGAGGTGACCCTCCTAGCGAGTTGGAGGTTGATCCCCCTAGCGGGTTGGAGGCCATTCCTCCTAGCGGGTTGGAGGCTGATCCTCCTAGCGAGTTGGAGGCTGACCCTCCTAGCGAGTTGAGGTGGATCCCCTAGCGAGTGGGAGGCTGATCCTCCCAGCGAGTTGGAGGCTGATCCCTCTAGCGAGTTGGAGGCCGATCCCCCTAGCGGGTTGGGGCTGATCCCCTAGCGGTGGGAGGCTGACCCTCCTAGCGATTGGGAGGCCGATCCTCCTAGCGATTGGGAGGCTGATCCTCCTAGCGATTGGGAGGCTGATCCTCCTAGCGATTGGGAGGCTGACCCTCCTAGCGATTGGGAGGCTGATCCCCCTAGCGATTGGGAGGCTGACCCTCCTAGCGATTGGGGGGCCGATCCTCCTAGCGATTGGGAGGCTGATCCTCCTAGCGATTGGGAGGCTGACCCTCCTAGCGATTGGGAGGCTGATCCCCCTAGCGATTGGGAGGCTGACCCTCCTAGCGATTGGGGGGCCGATCCTCCTAGCGATTGGGAGGCTGATCCTCCTAGCGATTGGGAGGCTGATCCTCCTAGCGATTGGGAGGCTGATCCTCCTAGCGATTGGGAGGCTGACCCTCCTAGCGATTGGGAGGCTGACCCTCCTAGCGATTGGGAGGCTGATCCTCCTAGCGATTGGGAGGCTGACCCTCCTAGCGATTGGGAGGCTGACCCTCCTAGCGATTGGGAGGCTGATCCTCCTAGCGATTGGGAGGCTGATCCTCCTAGCGATTGGGAGGCTGATCCCCCTAGCGATTGGGAGGCTGACCCTCCTAGCGATTGGGGGGCCGATCCTCCTAGCGATTGGGAGGCTGATCCTCCTAGCGATTGGGAGGCTGATCCTCCTAGCGATTGGGAGGCTGACCCTCCTAGCGATTGGAAGGCTGACCTTCCTAGCGATTGGAAGGCTGACCCTCCTAGCGATTGAGAGGCCGACCCTCCTAGCGATTGGGAGGCTGATTCCTCCTAGCGATTGGGAGGCCGACCCTCCTAGCGATTGGGAGGCTGATCCTCCTAGCGATTGGAAGGCTGATCCTCCTAGCGATTGGGAGGCTGATCCTCCTAGCGATTGGGAGGCTGACCCTCCTAGCGATTGGGAGGCTGATCCTCCTAGCGATTGGGAGGCGGATCCTCCTAGCGAGCGACACGGCACACGAGGCCCGACGGGCTCGAGCTAGCATCCCCCAGGACCAGGACGGGAAGACTTACCCTTGTATGGACGCGGAGCGAGCGAAGCTAGGCACGCGCCCCCGGACAAGGCAGCAGAGAGGGCACATAGCTGAATCTTATGATGAGACACCTGGCGAGGCAAGCAGGACAGAATCTCGGCGGACACCCACCCCCGTTTGCTACACGAAACGAGCACCTAGGCCGGAGGATGGTAAACCCTGATGCCTAAGGGGGCGCACCAACAGGTTAACAGACACGAGACCTGGCTTGCAGAGAGGCGAAGGTTGGGGCACGCATCCTGGGAAGCGCCCGGGGTGGGCGGTGAAGAGCAGGCCGTGGGGTCCTAGAGGCATGTTTGGCGGCGCACTTGGTGGCGGAAGGCCGGCATGGCAGAGGCCGCCAAGGCGGCGCCCCAGCAGGCGAGGCAGCCTATGGGCCACAACGAGCAGACGGCCCTAGACGCGGAAAGAGGAGCTCCAGATGCGTAACTTTCCGGCAGAGTGGAGCCTGGACAGCGACACTTTGTCCTGCACAGCCAAGGTCGCCCCGACCAGCCACCGGCTGCAATCGAGCGCTCCTAGGAAACCGAGCCTGTACGGTGGACACCCCGAACTGCGAGTTCGAGCACGAGGACGTCAAGAGAGCAGTGGAGCGCTGGGTAATCTGTGCTGGTCGCGACGCGAGAGGCACGGCGCGGCAATGGAGGAGTGTAGGCAGTGCTCTGCAAGGATCGGCTTAGCTATGGAAGGCGAGGGTGGGGGAGTGGACCCGCCCTCGTGCCATGACAGTGCGGCGAGTTTCTCGTTCGGTCTTGTGGAAGGACGGGACATGCACGCTGGTATGTGGCCACGCCCCGTGAATTGGAAGGAATTCAGGGCACCCAAATGTATGGTGCGTCGGCGCTTGGCCTGCGGATGGCGATGGAAGTAGTGGCCTGCGGGACAGAGAGATAGAAGCGAAGCATAGACGGCCGACCCTAACCTGACTGGGATTCGTGAGAGGTGCAGTGACGAAAGACGAGCTAGAGGCAGACCTTAATCCTGCGGAACCTGAAGACCAGGAAGCTGGCGCTCGGCGTGACCTTTCGAAGTTGTGCACTGGCCGACCACTGAAAATGGCTGTCCCTAACGCAGTTTCCTCACCCGATGTTACTTCGCCAGCCTCGCCTTCAATAGACTTACCGCACGCGGCAGAACAGCGGAACCGAGCATGGCAGGGAATCAACTCGGAAATTAGGCTGGGTTATCCGGCACACCCCTTAACCAGAAGAGTTGTAGAACAGCAAGTGTGAAGTGCAGCCTGGAACCCAGCCGACTTCCAGCCAGGACTCCTGCGAGCAGGCAGCGCTGTATTTCGAACTCCATAACGAGGCGCGAAGATAAAGCCGTAAACCAACACCGAGTGCATGAGACGCGATTAGAGGAAGCAACTTGCCGGAGAGAGAGCATAAAGGAACACTAGACCCAGACCCAAGCAGGGCGAGAGATCACACGGGCAGAAGACGAGCGCGGGACAGACACCCTATCACCAGAGACAGACGGCCAAGACACTGGCCCGTGGTGCGACCCGGAGGAAGACGCGCCGTTGATGCGCTTAAAGAAAGTGCCCATCAACAACACTTTCCACCCGATGTCGCGTTGCCTGCACCGCCCGAGACGGATCTAACACGCACAGCAGCGCAGCCGAACCGGGCATGGCTCGGCATTATTACGGCAACACAGGCTGGGCCCACAGACCGGCCGCCGATGCCAGAAGCGAAGTTCGAATTGAGGTACGAAGCGCAGCTCGAACCCAGCCGGTTTCCAGCCAGGTCCCCCGCGAGCATGCAGCTCGCTATGGCGCCGCTACTTGAACTCCACAACAGGGCACGATCACCAACTCACAACCAACGCCTGTGTGCTAGCCTTCTTAGAGGAAGGGGTGCGCTTCACCTGGGTGGGAACGCCCGGCTTGGGCCCTCAGTTCTTCCCACAGCGCCGCAAGAAGCACCGTATAGTCCTCCAAATGATCAGCCAAGCCACTGGCCGCGAGGTGGACCCAGAACCGTACCTAACCGGCAGAATGCCGCATGTCACCTAGTTTCCCAACCACCGCAGCACCAACCTGCATAGCGCGTTTGCCACAGTAGACACCCAGAATGGCTTGGACGTGGGGTGACGCGCAAGTGCCCCTCAGAGTGGGGACCACCTACGGTCGTCAACGGCCTACAGGTAGTAGAAGGCAAGGAGCTGCGCCTATACACGAACCCCATGTACCCCAACCGCTTCATGGAGACCCCGCCGCTAAAATACGAGAGCACGTCTTGGACTTGCCAGGCTTTCTGTGAAAGGACGATTTCCTCTTCACAACAGACGACAAAACGGCTATTGGATCCTACTGCTATCACCCAGACATGTACCGCGTTGCCGCATTTGAATGGGTTGGCGACTTACACTACTGGCTCGTAATGGCGTTCAGTTTCGCCCCGGCCTGCTGGGTTTACAGCCTGCTAAAACAGGAGCTGTTTCGACCGATGCGGAGCGAGGCTTAGACCTGGCTTACTTTATCGACGACTGCACGGTGGCGGCGAGGACACACACGGCAGCACAACACCTGTGCCGGGCAGTCGTCAACCTACTCATCGGCTCTGGGTTTCACCCTGAGCCCGAGAAATGCCAGCTGCGACCGTCCCACCGCGTCAAATTTCTAGGCTTCATTGCCGGCACGCAGCACGAGGTATTTGACGTACCTGAGAACAAAGTATCGTCAGCTGGCCGAATCGGTCGAGCACCTGGAGACCGCGGAACCATCAATCACAGCCAGGAGGTAGCACGGGTGGCCGGATGGATCATGGCCATGAACCCGGCAGTGGCTGCGGCGCCGCTCCACGCGCGTGTGGTTGGGCGGGCGGCAGCAGGAGCAGCAGATCTGGGACGAAGCGGTGGGGGACCCGACCACTTTCCCCCTCCAAGGCACGGCTCTCCCTCACCCTGCTGCGCCTCAAGAACGCTAGACGGGGGCGACGCGGCCCAGCCGTGTGCTGAGAGTGGCAGGCATTATGCCTACAGCGAGTGGACGAGCTGTACATGAAGTGCGCGGATTGGGACCTGGGAGTGCAGCTGGTCTGGCATCCCCGCTCGGAACAGCAACAGCAATACGCGGATATACTCTCCAAGTTCGGAGACAGCTCGCAGGGGTGCTTAGACGACGCGGTTCACAAGCCTGTGGGCGGAGACATGCCTGAAAGGATGCGGGCCACGGTCGTCATTTTGCAGACGAATTCTCCACAAAAGTACCAGGGGTGCTTCTTTGCATCGCTATTGGAGGCCCCACGCCCTAGCAGTGGACGCCTTCACCCAAGACTGGAGAAAGTGGAGCCGCCAGGACGTTCTGTACCTTAAACCCCGTTTCGACCAGACGGGCGAGTAGTGCACAAGGTTGCCGAGGAGAAGCCGGACTGTGTCTCGATCATCAGGTTTGGCCGCGCTGGGGAGAGCTAGGCTGGCAACGTTACCCATAAAAGCGCGGAGGCGTTTGCCGCACATCCTCACCCCTTTCAGGCCGAGTTACGCGACCGAGGTAGTGTTCATTTTGAGGTAAGGCAGGGCCGACTAGGCGCGAGAGTACGACAGGAAAGATAGCGAAAGCGAGGATCCAAGGAAGCCCGGAGACATGACAAGGCTGAGCCTTGCAGACGAGCCGCAAGGCGGTGTGGCTGGGATGTGGTGTGGCCTGATTAAACATTGGGATCGGGTGTAAGGCTGGACGCAAAGGCCCACTTCACGCTAGTCCGGTACGGAGCGACGAGCATTTACATTCAAGCACCTTGTACCGCTTTCAATATTGTCGGTGTTATAGTTTCACTATTCAATTCGATAAGCCTCATGTTGTTATTAAAACAATGTCTCCCAAGGATGGTGGATTTTTAGCGACGGCGAGCCAGTCCGAGCCAGTAGGGTAAGGCCGCGTCGCGGCACGTAGTTATAGGCAACGGACGAGAGGGGACGAGCGTGGCAATCGCAATCCGAAGGTAGTGGGCCCCATTTAATCTTACCTAATATTATTTTAGGTGTTTAGACATTTGAACCTGTCTCCTCAGACCTTAAACAACCTTAAACAACCTTTTGCAACCTAAACGTCCTGAAACTGGGTTCCTGTCTTCAAGGAATCGCGATAAAGAGCACATCTATGAAACAAAATAGACCTAAGTAAAAACCCGCGTTGGAATATGCAGCTTGACGTGGCCTGTCATTGTGTTAAAGGTTAACAGGGTGTTTCCACTTGGCCGAACACTAACACTAAGTTTGAATGTTCTTCGTCCTGGACTCGTCTCTCGCCGTTCTAAATGCATATGTTGATACTACTAATGATAGTAGAAAATATTCATCAAACAAATTGGAGGTTGGGGCACTCCTGGCGGAGAACCGTAAGGCCTAGTGGAAACACCCCGTACACTAAGTCCACACTAGCGCACACTAAAGTTAATTGGACCTCAGACCTGCCATTAACTTTAGTACCTAGCACTAACTATTTGGCGGGCAACTTTTATGAGCTGGATTTCCCTTCTGACCATAGACTTTAGACGTAAGCAGCTATCTTTTTTCCTTCCTGCAAACGCCGCGTTGACTTGCGCACGCCCAACACCGACAGCCTCAGAACACCGCCATTTTGCAATGGAGCCCTCCTTCAATAACGTTCAGCAAACATATACTGCTCGTTTGCCTTCCTTCGCTGGCCGGCCGTTGCCAATGCACCATGCGGACTTCATGGCGGACATCATGACGCAGGCTGCGCCGCAGCGGATCTTAACTACGCGAATGCTTAATTATCAGCAATTAATCCCTGGCGCTAAAACATTCATAATACGAAAACAATTTTGGTTTCGGCGCTCCTTAGTGCCGCTAGTGGAAACACCGTCACACTAGCACTATACTAAGTCCACACTAGCACATAGTGTACCGAAGATAGTGTCCGGCCAAGTGGAAACACCCTGTAAGGATAGAGGGCTTAACCCGGCTTCCAGCGCCCTCCAAAGCGCGACCACCCTCTCCTGCAACCGCGAAAGGTTATCAAACACATTTATTTTGCAGCTTACTGTGGCTCTTTTGCTTCCTTGCCAAAGGCTCGTGCTGTCTGTATGCATATTTCGTGTACGAAAACCCCTTTGCGACAATTCAACTCAAAACAGTTTCAAAGGTTATTTTAATCACACTTAAAAACCGATATGGCCTGGGATTGCAGTGGGCCTCACTTAAGGTGATCTTGTGCCTTTGAGCGAAAGTGGCACAGGCCGCTAACTGTGAAATCAGAAACACTTACTCTTAATCGATACGTATCAAAGGACACAGTTAATCTAGCTTATTATGCCACGTTGTTCAGGTGCACATAAGATATGTCGCGGTGGCTGGTTGGCTCCCAGCTGCTCTTCATGCTGCGAGCCTTAAAAACCGCATTAGTCCTCCTTTGCATTTTCAAGATAATAAAAGGCTATGAGCTGGCGCCCTCGGACCCTACGTCGTTTTCCCTCATCGCATGCGAGGTGGCAACGGGTGGCAACGACACCATTAAACACGTACGTCGACGCCCTTGCGCCCGGGCGTTATCTGTTTGCAAAATACAAAACATTCCTTGAATAACTTAGATTTTAGTAACCACTTCTCATATGACATTAGTACGTCCTGGTTTCGACACGCGGGTTTCGGTTGACTATATTCGCATGTGGCTACACACCTTGCAGGTTCCCGAGCCTGTCCTACCGCTGGTGGCGGGTTCAAGGCCATGTCTACCGGTGTATATCGCATTGGCTCGCGACCACTCTCGACGGGCGCAAATTTTCGGTGCGGACGAGCGCCTCAGCTTGGTGCTGGTCTCCGATCCCTGGGCGGCGGCTGTACTACCGCCCACACCCATCAGTACCAGAAATACTGCGGCCGCCAATCAGAGTAGCTCCCCATATAACGCCGCTGGAACTAGCTTTGGAAGTGTTTTGGAGAGCGTGCCAGCGTTAGGAGACACCACCACCACGGGAAGTAACTCTGTACCAGCAGCAACTGCACCAACGGCCGCAACGACACCAGAAGCGGCAGAAAGTACAGCGACACCGGCAGTAGCAGCAGCAGCAGCAGCAACAATGAATGGACGATTGCTGGCACCGGAGGCGAGAGCGGTTGAAGAATCAACGAGGGAAGCAGCGGCAGCAGCGGCGGTGGCGGCTGGCATCGCACTTGCAACTGTAGCAACACGAGCACCTACGTCTACGGATGCAGCGGCGGCGGCGGCGGCAGCGGCGGCGGCGGCAGTAGCTTCTGATCCGCCATCGCCGCCTGTGCTGGCAGCCCAGGGTCGTTTGGAGGCAGCAGCTTTGCCACTGGTGAGTACGACATGGGGGTTCCGGGCGCCGATGGCTTGTCTGCTAACCCTCAATCGTGCTTAAGTATAGTGCGTGTCTGCCAGCTCATCATATAAACACGCATGCATCTTGCATGTCGGTAAGACGGAGGGCGGAACCATCTGCTGCTAAAGTGTGCAGCTAAAGTGCCTTGCACACAAACAGAGAAGAGACAAATCAAATTCCAGGCGGGTCAGCAGCGCGAGCGAAGCAATAATTTGGCATGCCGCGTACCTGGCGAGCAATCCGAGTGCTTTATTATTAACATCTGGTTCCGCCGAGATTTGGCGAAAAATGGTTCCGCCCACGTTTGACCACACATGGCCATGTTTTCTTTGCTTTATTTTTGCTTATTTTTGTGTTTTTGGTTGATATAAAAATTTTCGACAGGCTGCAGGGAGATGCAAGTACGGTGTCTTCAGAACCCAGAAACCCTAAGTATCACATATGCACATACGCATCACACAGTAACACGCCTGAGTTGCTTTTTTCCTCTTCTCACCGCTCCCGCCCTTTTTGCCTCTTTTGCCCGCTGTTTGCCCCCTTTTCCAGTTGATCTCCAATAACGGGACCTGGCTGCAGCAGCTGAATGCCGCAGCGGCCGCCGGAGAGTCCCTACCGAGACAGCTCCTGCCTCCCCCCACTGGCAGACCCGGAGGGCCCCCCGCAGCGCCGCTGCTGCTCTTCTACCGTCGCGACTGGTGGGAGGCACTCACCTCCACGATTGGCCAGCTGAAACGGCCCAACGCTACTGGGGGGGCATCCGCCGCAGGTGGCAATGGCAGCGGCGGTGGTGCCGCCGCTGCTGGCGCCCCGGATGTTGGTTCTGGAGCTGCTGCGGGTGCTAGAAACGCTAGTGGAATGGCCGCGGCGGCGGCGACGGCGGCGAGTTCTGTGCCGCCCACCTGGACATTGTTCGTACTGTTGCTTTCGGATCTGCTGAACCGTGATTTTGACGGTGACGGCGTTCCAGATCATGCATTGTGTGTGGACCTGATGCCGGGTATGTGGATCAGCGTGTGGGCGTTCGCCGTTTGTAGTGGAAGTCTATGTTTAAGATCGGTCGAACAAAAGTTTTGGCCGACATTCAGTGTTACGGCGCCTAATACCACGTCTATGGCAGCCAAGTTGCGAGGTACTTCGGAAACCTCTTCATCCCGACAGAGGGGGTGGGAGAGGCGGGACGGGGGGATGAGAGGGGGCTGGACGATGCGGAGGGGAAGGAGTGGAAGGAGGACAGGAGGGAATTACATGTAGCAAAATCAAGAGGAACAACTGCCGACGACGTCCAAAATTGCGAACTGCTGTTGGAGAGTCCAAAGTGATGACGCAACCGCGCTGTGAACTTTATTACCGACATATTTAGGAGGGGATGAGGCAGGCGGAAAAGAGTTTTGGGTCGACTGGGTCGCTTTTCTCCTGCCGCTCTCCTGCAACCCCGTATCTGGCGCTGTTGCTCCTGTCCTTCCAGTATTTCGCCATCCCTTCCGTTCCCTCGATTCCTCCACTTTTCACGTACCAATGCAATTACACCCTTCCTCTTTCCCCAGCGCTGCGGCCCGTCGAGTGGTCCATTTTGCCACCAGCCTACCTACACCTCCCGCTTCCTCCCCCCTCCACGTAATCTTCTTGTTCTTCTTCTTCTTCTTCTCCTCCTTGTCCTTTCCCACACGCCACGTGTCCCACCATGTCCACCGCGGTACGCCAATTGGGGTTTCACCCCCTTTCCCCCACCTTCATTCCTCAGGGTGTAAGGGCGGCGCCGTGCTGGCCGCCATTTACGCGTCTTTGGCACAGACCCATGGGACGGCGCAAGGCCTGTGGTTTAATCAAACTGACTTCAACCCGCTGCTAGGTGGGTTCAGGGCTGCGACAGTGGTCTGTGTCCCTGGGGGATTTTCGGTATCTAAGGGATTGTGGAGGCGAAAGTTGGCGACAGAAACGGGTTGGGCTACCCGGGCAGTTGCGTAGGCTTAGACCTCGGAACTGGACTTGGGCGGGCGCTGCGATGACCCGAATCATCCTGGACCGGACCGGAACTGACATGCACATGTGGCATAAACACACGCCCTACACGCTCGCAACCCCCACATACCCCCAGGTGGCCACGCCCTCCCTGCTGCAATGCGCCTGTACGGCGCCCTTGCCGCCCTCAACGCCGCACCCTTCACACCCCGCCGTGGAGCACACACCATAGCGTCCGGGCCCCCCTACACCGTCAACCGAAGCAGTACCGGCAGTAGCATCAGCAGTACCAGTACCAGCGGTAGCAGCATCAGCAGTAGCAGTGCTTCCTTCTCCGCTAGCAAGGTGCTTGTATCGTTAGCTGAGCTGCGGTTGGGAGGGGCTGCAGTGGACTCCGCCAGCGGCGCCCCGCTGTGTGGTGCCGTCAATCCGCTCTTCGCGGCGGGCCGCTGTCTCTTCACCTTGGAGTGGGGGAGTGGGGCCACCTGGCTGTTGGAGCGGAGAGCTGGTGGTGAGCGGAGAGCCGGTGGGGGCTTGGGGGCGCTGGGGGGCTTCCAGGGAAGGCAAGAGGGACGGGAGGCTGAGTGGCCCTAACGCCCGTATGTCAGGAAGGAACGGCGGAGGTTGAGGGTTGCGGAGGTTGAGGGTTGCGGAGGTTGAGGGTTGCGGAGGTTGAGGGTTGCGGAGGTTGAGGGTTACGGAGGTTGAGGGTTACGGAGGTTGAGGGTTGCGGAGGTTGAGGGTTACGGAGGTTGAGGGTTGCGGAGGTTGAGGGTTACGGAGGTTGAGGGTTACGGAGGTTGAGGGTTACGGAGGTTGAGGGTTACGGAGGTTGAGGGTTGCGGAGGGCAAGGGTTGTCGGAAGGGGAAGGGGGAAAAGGCGGGAAAGGTCAATTGTTATGGTGGATGGGTAGATGGTCACGGTGGTGGCGATGGTGGTGGTATCATGGTAATGGGACGAAGTAGACTGGTCCGGGGTGCGTGGGGGTGTCTGGGCTCACTCCTGGAAGCGCGCGGGGTAAGGAAACTGGGACGCTGGGAAGGGCTCACACAGGCACACAGCATGACTCAACCAACATGTGTGCGCAATGGAGGGGCTAAGGGACGGGCAGCACGTGCAAAGTGCAGGCAGTCCAAAAAACGTGTTTCTGTCCGCCCCCATACCTTGCCCGCATCGCTGGCCTTCTGGCCTGCGTGGCTACCCAAAGGACATCTGGAGTTAGTGCGGCTATCTTGCGTTCTCCATTTAAAGCACCTTCCCCTTTTCCGTGTCCGTGTCCATCAGGCATCCCGCCTGGGGCCCTGGGTGTTGCGCTGCTTCCGGGAAGCGACGTGGTCGAGTTTGGGCCGCCGATGGAGGGTGTTGCGCCGCCGCCAAGCTCAAGTAGCCCAGCAGCTACTGCTGGCAGCGGGGCGGCCACTGGCAGCAGCGACCTCGACGGCCGTGCAGCGGCAGCCTCCAGCGACACCAGCGCCACCGGAAGTACTGGCGCCGCCGCAGCGCCGCTGGATGGGTTAGTTACGTGTACGGCGGTTCACTGCCCATACGGCACCGCTGTCAACTCGACAGTCCTGGAGGTCGCAGCGACCGCCGTGAGCCTCAACCTCCAACTGCCAACCAACACAACGTACCCGAACGACGGCGGCAGCGGCGCCGCTGCCGGTTCCTCCTTGTACTTGCAGGCAGTACGGCAGTTGCCCGACACGTTGCTGATCAACCGCGCGCCGTTCTACGGGGAAAGTGAGGAGACGTGGCTGCTACTGCCGCCGGCGCCGCCGCCCGCAGCACAGGGGCTACTGCCGCCTTTGTCGGTGTCCAACAACCTCCTGTTACATCCTCCCTCTCCATCTTCGTCCTTAACGTCTTCACTGTCTCCGCCGTCTTCACCGCCATTGTTGTCGTCGCCGTCGCTGGGTTCGCAGCAGCAGCCCAGCGCCGAGTCACCCATTCTCCGGATGGCCCAAAGGACCCGAGCGGAGGAGTTCGTAAGGTGCGTCCCCTGCTGCGTACAGCCTGCTTCGTACTTCAGCTGTGGATGTTTGCTTTTTGTGGGTGGATTTCACCCATCGCGCCCCACTTGAAAGGTTTAGGAATGCAAGGACAACATGGGTCTGGTCGCGGTGCCGTACATATTGCCGATCCTGTACGTAATAAATTTATGCTCGTGCATTTTTGTTCCAGCGAGGACCTTCTTCGCAAACGCATGAACGTGAAATCTGCCGGGCTCACGTCATGCCGTCCACCTGGCAGCTTAGGTACTAAATCCGTTTGGGGCCCGTCACCCGAAGCCTTCCCTCCATGATCCACTTGTGCCTTTCTTGACTCTTGACCCCGAGGACCGCTGCCGCCAAAGCAGCCGCATCACTACTTGAGCACTCCCAAGGAGGCTATAAACCTAGGAGTGGCCAGGAAGGTGTCTTCTCTGGTCCTCCGCTCCTCTGTCTGCTGAGAATACGGTGGTGACGGAGGTGGTGGGTGCTAAGAACCTGGGCGCCCGCAACCCCTCCCTTACGCATGCTTGTGCTCCCCGCTGCCGTTTCGAAGATTGGTGTCGTATCAACTTTACCTTAAATACGGGCTCGTCACGCAGCTGGCTATACGGCAAGGTACGGCTGGATTGCAAAGCGGGAAAAGGTCATGGAAGCGGTGAAGGAACGGTCCTTATGTTAGCGTCTAAAATAGAGACTGGAATATGGCGTAGATGTCGTATGTGGACGGGCGGGGGCCCGCTCTTCCTCCGCTTGGCTGCAGCCGGGATGATTCTAGGCCACCCTGCACCGCACTCTGCTCCCTGCCTGCCGTAACCGCGCCCTCCACATCTCATTCCATTCGCCGCAGGTCCCGCTGCCTCGCCACAGAGTGTTGTGGACGCCACTGCAACGCCGCCCCTCGACACCGAGTGGAACGCATCCATGTACGGTGACATTGTCGTACTGAGTGGCGTTACACGCGCCACGCCACCGACGGGGGAGGTGACGGCGGCTGACGTGGCAGCTTTGCTGAATGCCGACCCTAGGGACGCCACGCGGTTGGCGCAGGTGCGTACGAGCGGTTGGCGGCTTGTACGGGGCCTATCGTGAATATAGAGATGCATTAAGACCGGGCAGTAAAGCTTTGCGCAACTTCCTTGACTGTGTAACCGAAAGTGAGCAGCAGCAGCTCAGCTGCTGCCCAGCTGCTGCTGATGACGATAGTGACGATGCTGCAGCATCAGCTGCAGGAGCCAACCGCATCAGAAAAAAAGCAGCTGCGACAATAGTCGTAATAGGTAGTGTGTAATGGCTGTGTAGTAGGTATTAAGCAGCCACGGCCCCTGTCAACCTGTTACAGCGGCTGTTCAAATGTTTAAATGCACTTTCGTCTGTCCGTTTCCGGTCCTCTGTGCCGCGACGACTTCACGTCGGGTCCCTTTCTAACCCATAAACATGGGCAGGTGATTGCCTCGGCAGTGCAGCACAAGAACGCAGCCATGGATATCCAGCTGCCGTACAGCTCACATTACAGGTGCGGCAATAAGAACGGCTCCCCAGCGATGAGGGTTTGTTTGCGTGCATGCATGCGTATCGACGCGAGAATTTTAGATGGCTGTAGCCGGCGCTCCATTTCACGTTTCCGCAACCCTCTGTGGCAGTGCGTCGCGTGCGGTAAGGCTACTGTACTTCTTTTCATCATCGCACCTCATGTGTGATTCTCACGCTTTTCTGTGGCTGCAACACGACATTTGCAGTTGCATGCTTGTGGTTTGGACGTGTGGGCTGCTGTCCACTAGTGATTGCACTTCACGTCCTTACCCGTTCCTGCCCTGCGCGCTGGCATGACTGCGAAATGACTCCCCTCCTTCCTCCCTTCCTCCCTCCCTCCCTCCCTCCCTCCTCCCAACCTCACTCAACTTAACTCACCATCGCGCAGGTCTGTTCTCGATCAGCTGGCTGCGGCAACGGTAGCTATGTGCAATACGGCGAACAGTGGCGCGAGCTGTAGCAGCAGCAGTAGCGGCGGAGGTGACGGCTTGTACGCTGGAGGTGGTGATGCTGCTGTCGGCGGCCGCAGCAGCCAAAGTAGCAGCGGCAGTAGCAGGTCTCCTGTAAGCCGCCGAAGAGCTCAGGCTGCGCCGTCCTCACTCCCTTCCGAAGCTACTGCTACTGCCGCACCGGCCGGCGATGGTCTTACGGTGACGGTAAAGGCAGCAGTAGAGGAGCCCCTGCAGGAAGATCCCCTGCTGGTGCTGCAGGCCTGGGCGGTGGCGGAATTCGGAACCATTTCGCGGAGTGAGTGGGTTTACGTTCCCGTGTGATGCTAGTTGGTTGTTGGGTGGCGAGACCCGCTTTTGCATCAGCTAGGATGGTTGTTGAGGGTAGGTGGTGGGCTGGATTGGTGGGCTGGATAGCTAGGTGGGCCGCTGGGTGGATGGGCGCACGGTTACATCCGTTTGTTCCTCCGTGCGCGCCTCACTACCTCACTCACGCCAGCCGGGGCGCTCTCCCAGTCCTGGCGGCACAGACGGCGCAGAAGGACACAGCGGCGCAGAAGATGCGAACCGAACTAAGCGAGAGGCGCCACACCACCTCTGGGATCCCTAAATAGGCTACCTGCCGTCACTTCACCTGGCCAGCCCAATCGCGCGCTCTATCCCGTCTAGAACACCAAAACAAGGACAAACGGGGGCAGGGGCTCTAATCAGGGGGCTCCACTGCACTCTCAAAGACGAGGCAGGGGAAGACCTACCCACGCCAGGCGCGGCCCCTCAGAAGACTCTCCTAGCCAAGGACACCCATGCAGCCAGCAAGGCAAGAGATACACGGAGGACCACGGGCCTGAGTCGCCACACCACAAAAGCCAAGACGCTGCTGCACAAAAACACCAAACACAAAGCGAGCACTCGCACGCTGGTCCCTGAAGGCCAGCTGTTCAACTACCACAAGCAACGCGCGTCTCACGAGGACGGCCACCACTACCTCACCGGTCCACTAACAACCGAGGCAAAGACTGGTCCGCACGGCAGTGGGGGTTGCGGGCTCCCCCTGGCGCAGCCCAGCGCAAGGCAAAACAAAAACACCTATTGACCGGTTAGAACGACAAGCCAGCGCGGCGCCCCCCTATAAAGCCCGGAAGAGGCACGGCTCACAGACGCTGCCTCCTCCCGCTAACCACGCTGAGAACCCTCCCCTTCTGTCCCTGGCCGGCCGGCACAGCGTCACCTACTCTCCCTCTCCATCCCATTCTCCTCAACCACTTTCCCCACCCCTCTGTACTCCCACACGCCACCTACGCCGTCCCTCCCAACCGCCAGAAGCACAGAACCTATTCCCCTCTCTTAGACGGGCCCCAATTCCCGGGGAGAGGGCACACACTGTAGTAGCTGGCCGCTGACAAGGCCTCTCGAGATGCTGGTGGACACGCTTAGCGCGTATTTGTAGTTGTTCACGGTGCCGTACAATGTACCGGCTACTACACACACACACACACACGAACACACACAGCCCGGCTCCGTTTTCCCCCTGCTAAACCACGCGACCCTAGGTCAGGACACTGTCCTCTCGCCCAGCCCTCCACCTGCCCAGAGCCTCCCTGCTCTCCTCGCCCGCGCGCCCTTCCCACCTATCCCTACTCCTGGCTCTCTCCCTCTCTCCCTCACTCTCCCTGCTTCTCCACAAAAATGCCCCTGACCCGGCACTAGCAAGGCTATTTAGGCCGTGATTTCCACTGTGCTGTACACCGCACCCGCTGCTCCACGACCGCCAGGATGGGGTGCTGCGGCCCGACTCTGTCCCAGTCGTGTCGGGGGGTCTCCAGCGCCGCGAATGAGCACAGGCGCGCCCAGGAGTCTGCCACCACCCGGGCGCGTGCTACTGTTGCTGTTACTGTTGCTGTTGCTTTTGCTGTTGTCCTTGCTATCCCAGGCATACGTGTGGATTATCATGGCAGGTCGAAATTCGACATCCCCTCTCGACGATCGCGCCCCGCTTGCAGGTTTTCCCTACCCAGCCATTCTTCTGCGGCTCTACGCCCACACCATTGGTGCCATAAAGCTTTCCCGGCTGGTTCCGGAGCCTCCTTCTGCGCCAGCAGCGCCACAAGCCGGCCGCATGCGCCGCGCTGCAATGATCGCCGGCATCACCGCCATCGCCGCGCTCGTCCTAACGGTTGTTGGTTGCGGCATCGGCATCCTGTTGTGGCACTTCCGGTGCCGCCGCCGCCGCGCCAAGAAGGGCTGCGGGGTAATGCCGGGGGCCCATCCCAACACTACCCTCGTAGTCACGGATGTGCAGGTGAAGCAAATTCTTTGTACGGTAGTACGGTAATACGGCAATAAATGGTTGGCGGCCCATAATAGCGCCCCTTGATGGACATCGTTTGTGGGGGCACACTTGTTGCTGCTGGCCAGCAGTAAGGCAGGTACAATCTGTAAGAATCTGCGCTTGAACTTGGCTGGCCATTGGTGGAGCATTGCAAGTTTATTAGGTGGTTTAATATTCACCGCACCGTTATGTGTGCTTGGATTATTCGTGCTTATACATTTCGCAACGCGCTCATAGTCGGCCCGGAGTAATAGTGCCGTCGTGGCAAAGATGTGTACGGGAAAACGTGGGCCTGCGGTTGAAGGGTAAAATGTTTAGTAGCCGAATATGTTAAAGTGCTCCTACGTGTACGGCTACCCCCCAGGTGCCTTACATCCACGGCAAATCCAAGCTCGTGCGTCCACGTCACCTTTTTACGTAAAGGGCCAACATTCGTAGCGGGTGTTGATTTTTTGTTGTTAGGGTTTTAGACCATGCGGCGCGTGCATGTGCCTTCCCAACTGCCCCGCGGTCCCCGCCCCGTTTCCCCCCTTCGGAGATTGGCAGTTGGTTATTCACTTCTTGCACACACACACACACACACACACACACACACACACACACACACACACACACACACACACACACACACACACACACACACACACACACACACACACACACACACACACACACACACACACACACACACACACACACACACACACACACACACACACACACACACACACACACACACACACACACACACACACACACACACACACACACACACACACACACACACACACACACACACACACACACACACACACACACACACACACACACACACACACACACACACACACACACACACACACACACACACACACACACACACACACACACACACACACACACACACACACACACACACACACACACACACACACACACACACACACACACACACACACACACA
>NW_003307548.1:1600909-1635477 GCF_000143455.1 Volvox carteri f. nagariensis | reverse complement strand
GCACCACCCGGCCATCCCAATGGTTCCGGAGCAGGGCTCTACAACGCTCTGGGAGGCGCTGTGCGGAGACCTAATGGATGAGATCTTGCACACACACCACAGAGTGGTACGGCAGGTGAGTCTGTACGGCAGGTTCGCACGATGCAGGTTGGTAAATGGCTGCCAGTTCCGGGGTTCATGTTTCCTGCTTGGATGGCTCTACTGGGACACGCGCGCTGTCCCTGTTTTCCTCTCGTCCCCGCGGCGCCCCTCGGTAAGGCCCTGCGCCTTGCGTTTTCTTTTCGTTGAATCCTCCCTGAAGAGGGCCCAAACCCCTCGACTACCTAATTGACCTCAACCGTTATCCCACAACCACATAACGGTCGTTTGGTTCAGGCTATCTCCCAGAGGAAGGGCTATGAGGTGTTCACGGAGGGAGATGCGTTTGTGGTCGCATTCCACATGCCGGAGGACGCGTTGGACTTTGCGGTGGACCTGCAGGTGGGAGCCGACCTAACGTAACCAACTAATTAACTAACTAACTGGGTCAGTCCTTGCAAGGCTCTCGGTCATTTCTCGCTTACTTCCGACTAACCTTTGCACCTTTCCATGCTCCCCTACGCGTCCCTACGACCTCCCACTCCGTGGCGCTATTTTTTCCTCGCCCGCTCTCCACACCCAATCCACTGTAACCACCACCACCACTGCTACCACTACCACAATCACTACCACAACCACGGTTACCACCACTACCACTACCACTACCACCACTACCACCACTACCACCACTACCACCACTACCACCACTACCACCACTACCACCACTACCACCACTACCACCACTACCACCACTACCACCACTACCACCACTACCACCACTACCACCACTACCACCACTACCACCACTACCACCACTACCACCACTACCACCACTACCACCACTACCACCACTACCACAACCATAACTACCCCATACACCCCAAAGTTCCCACACCCTAGAATGCCCATAATGCTCATAATGCTCTAACTTCCCTCCACCTTTGCAGCCAAGTCGTTACATCGCATGAAATGGCCACCGTGCTCCCACCACCTCACCAACACACTCACACAGGTCGCGATGCTATGTGCTGACTGGCCATCCGAGCTTCTCGAACAGTCCGACTGCTGCGAAGTGTGGGTCCGTCGCCACTCGGCCCAACAACCCTCGTCCTCACCCGCTCCCCAAGCTTCTAAACACGCCCTGGTCGGGGACTTGAGCGCCCTGGCGATTGCGGCCGGGAGCAACGGAGGAGGCGTCAGGGGTTCAGGACTCGGACAGGGGCCAGCAGCAGCAGCTGCAGGGCTGGGCTCTGCGCCACCGGCCAGCGGGTCCTTGACAACCCCGGGGGGACTCTGGGCGGGTACCGCAATGTACGGCGCGTGGAGCAGTACAGGCGGCAGACCTGGAAGGCGGATGTGAGGCAAGGGGCTGGGGAGCAGGGGCCCCCTGGGGAAGAAGATGGTGGGGGTGGGGGGGTGAGGTATGACAGGAGTGAAGCATGTTATAAATATGGCCCGGGTTCCCAAAGCCACGTAGGCCCAATGGAGGTCGGTAGAGGCGAGGAGGGCCGGGGGGGATGGGTAGGAGCTGTGGGCCCTACCTGCAACGGGCCATTTTGTGTTCATGGGGGCTTCCGACGTGATCGGGCGCCCAGTACTCTGTCTTCGGACTTCTGCACGGCCCAGCACCCTTCCTTCCACTCGGACGACTTCCTTCCTACCCTAGAAAGAGATCATTAAAACTCCAAGGAGGAAGTGCTAATGAGGACCTCGTGCCTTGACACGTTCTTGTCCTCCCCGGCTTGCGGACCGTGCCCTGGAACCCTCGGCTGCATGCCACCCCCTCCAGCTTGAAGGCGCTCTCGCCTTTTAGACGACGCAGCCTGGAGTCCGCGATCCGATTCGAACTGGGGTTGCGACCGCTGGCAGCACTGGGTCGTTTCGCTAAGCTGTCGAGCAACCCCGGTGTTGGCGACGGCGGCGGCGGTGGCGGCGGCGGCGGCGGCGGCTGCTCTACCCTGCCGTCCATAGGCGGACCGCCTAGCTTTCATGGTGATGCCGGCGCCGGCTTTCCCGTCCTTTTGTCCGGCGGTGGCGGCAGCGGTGGCGGCAGCGGCGTGCCGTACGGCAATACCCTCGCCGGTGCAAAAGACAGCAGGCTAGACCGTTGGTTCTCCACGCCGTTTGCCCGTATGTCGCCCACGCTGTCGATGCCGCAGCCGCCGGTGTCGGCACGCAGCGGGCACTCATTGCTAAACGTCGTAAAGACCTCGCCGTCGGCGGCGGCAGTGTTAGCGGTTGAAGCAATTACCTCTCCACCGCCACCGCTGCTGCCGTACACGCCGCGGCCCGTCTCAGACGCCTCCACCGAAGCTGCCGTGACGGCGAGTTGCATTCGGCACGTGCCCAAATCGGAGGTGACATCTGCGGCGACTGCGGCTGCCGCGGCGGCGGAGGCGGAGCCAGGAAAAGTCTCTACAGGCGGCGGGAGCCTTACGCTGAATGGGGCTCCTCGGGCTCGGGTATCACGAATGGTGCCGTACCTTGGCGTTGGCGGCGTCGACGGCCGCTGCATCGACAGCGTCGACGTTTACAATCCCCCACAGGCCCCTGCGGACGTCTGCAGTACGGCAAGCGGCGCTCTCAACGCGGCGTTGCAGCCTGCCGGTGCATCGGCAGATCCGGTGGGGACAGAGGCGGCGGAAACGGCGGAGCCGGGGGGGGAAGTCCACGACGCTGCTGTGGTTTCGGAGCCCAGGTGCTCTTCGCAGCTTTCCAGCCCCAGGGGAGCGCCTTACACGACCTGTACATCTGTACTCACTTCCAGGTGTGGCGGGGATTGGGGACTACCGGCGTCGGCGCCTGTGGAAGCGAGGTATAACACCTGCACATGTGATAACAGCACTGAATCGTCCGGAATAGGCCATGTAGTTGCGTTTTTCCAACGCATCAACGCTAAACTATTATGACGTACGGTACGGTACGCACTCATCGGATGGTGGCTGAAACGGTAAACGGTATCCGCCTATCGACTATCGCTTGGGTACCCGGACATGTCGCAGGAAGCCCTCTGAGACGGCGCCCACGGCGGCAATGCTTGCGTCGACGGCAAGCCGGCAAAACGCGCACGTTATCCAGTCATCAACCAGTCCCGACATGGCCTTGTCCCAGCTCCCTACGCGGTCTGAGTCGCCGCAGCAGCCGCCGCCGCCACAGCAGCAGCAGCAGTGGGAGTGTGGCTGCCGTAGCGGTCTCCATCAAAACGGTATTGTGCACCAGAGACCCATGTTCGATACCGATAAGGAACAACAGGCAGAATTGGGTCGGGATCGTGATAGCGGATATGTACGCCGCAATCAACCCGATAACACCCGTCTACATGTTACCCTACTAAACAGCACCTCCGAAAGTAACAAATGCAGCCAACAGCTTTTGGAAAATACGGACGGCGTGGAAGGAGATCGTTCGACGCAGCTGTTCCGGATGTCGTACCGTACGGGTGCGGCTCTGAGTCTGGAGGGTGACGGGAAGGCTGCTGCCTTCAACACGGGTAGCCGTACCGACTGCGGCACCGACGGGGCCGACGCTGGCGGCGGCGGTGACACCGCTGCTACCACTACTGCCTCAGCTTGCGGTGCTCATAACAGCCGAGCAGACCTTGTGCCGAATGACGAGAATCTGTCTACAGGTGCGGGCGGCGGTGGTAGCGGCAGCGGCGCGGGTGCCGCCGCCGCCGCGGCCGCCGCGGCCGTCGCCATTGCTATTGTAATGGACGGTGCTAATGATGTGGGTATATGTACTGATGTTGTTGGCTCTGCTGCTGTGCGAGACAGAGGCCGTGTGTACGGTTCCCAACGGAGGCCGCCGACTACGGAGGCGGCAGGCACTGTTAGCGCCGACAGGGCCCCGACGCAGCTGCCCCAAAACCTTGGCGAAACTAAGAGATTTGCTAACGGAAACGCCGTCTCGCGAAACGTCGATAGCCGAAGGCTGCTGTACGGCTGGCGCAGCGGCAATCACGGTGACGGAGGAGACGGTGGTAACGGCGGCGGTGGTGACACTGGCGAAGGCGAAAATGCCGTACCAAGGGGCGTCTCCAGCGGCGCCGTTGGGCTTCTTACTTTAGAGCTCGATGACGGTGGTGGCGGCGAGACGGGGGACTGGCGGAGCTGCGTCGCCTGGGACACGAACCCGCCGTACAGCGTGTATGGCACAGCAGATCCGCCGTTGCCGCCACCAACTCTGAGCCCTCGCACATCTACACCCAAGTCACCGTCAGCGGCGAATGCCGCCGCCGCTGCCACCGCCGCCGCCGCTACAGCCGCAGCAACGCCCGCAAGTCGTCGTCTAACACCACCCCTTCCCTTGCTGTCCCTATCCCGAGGTCGACATAACAGTCTCCACGCTCCCACCATCAGCAATAACAATAACAATAACAATAACAACAACAACCCAGCAGCAGTAGTCGCCGGCAACGGCATAACACCCGAACACGGCAACCGCGCCTGCAGCCGGTTTGGCGGCTACGGCACTGCCACCACCGCCAGCACCATTCATTGCTCGCAGCTACAAACGGATCGCAGCTACCATTTCTCCCCTAGCTGCTACAGTAAGGCGGCCATCAGCAGTCCTCACAGCCCGGCGCAGCCGCAGCGCGGTCTGCACAACGCCGTGCTGTGCAGTAGCGTGCCAAACCGAACGGCCCTGGGGACGCCTGCTAAGGGGGGAGGTGTAGAAGCCCGTAAAGCTTCCGTCACAGCCCGTCAAGGCTCCCTGCTGGCAATCACGCAGCGCGCTGGTTCCGCCTTCGCCACCGTCGACGGAAATTGGTTTGGCGGCCAGCTGACCCGCCGGAAGCTGATGCAACTGCAGCAACAGCAGCCGACGGAGGCAGAGACGTCGGGCCCGGCGCCGCAGCAGCTGCGGAGATCGGCTAGTGCACAGCGTTACCTGGCGGCGGCGCCGGCAGTGCGAATGCAAGCTGACGGCGGTGCTGACGCTGAAGTTGACGCCGGCAGCGGCACCTTCCCCGCCGGCACTGCTTATGCTAGCGCTGTGTGCAGTATCGGTGGCGCCGCCAGCGCCGCCACAGCTGCAAGCTTAGGACGCCCCGGGCCGACGCCACAGCAGCATTCCCAGCCACCGAAGCCGGGTGAAGCCAGCGAGGTCCGCCAGGTGGGAGGGACGGTGATGACTGCAGGGGCATCGGAGGGGGCTGAAGGGGATTTTGATTGGGTTATACAAGGGAATTCAGTTGGGGAGTTGTGGTTATAGGGCGTGCGCAGGTTGGGGCACCATCAGCAGGACGAGCGCGACGGCACGCGGCTTTGAAATCAGGCGGGTGCATGGGGATAGTGGTTGCTCACCTGTACATTCATTAGAAACCACAATTTCCGCAGCAGTTCGGGGGCATCCGTAAAGTCGGAGGGTGTATGGTCATCTACAAATGTTCATAGGATGACTCTATGTGTACTAGAAAAGAACTCAATATACTTGGACATCGTAGCACGCTGTCTACAAGATTCGAACTTGCGCGGGAGAACCCAGTGGATTTCAAGTCCACCCCCTTAACCACTCGGGCAAGACAGCTGTTGATAATTCCCGAGATACAAATTACTATATACCTATCGTGCAATAAATTCCCAGCTCTAAACTCCAACTCCCAAATGCCAACTCCCAATTGCCAACTGCCAACTCCCAACCCAAATCCCAACTCCCGACCCACCACCTCCAATTTTTTCAACCCCTGGTAAAATAAACTGGATCGGATTCTGCTGTTTTGGTTTCCAACACCCCAAGACTGCATCTTCCTCAACCGTCTGCGTCCCCCGCAATGAGCACACGAAATCACTGAATGTGCCGCAACCTAGCTGGTAGCGGCCGATCCTAACCCACTAACGAACCTTCTACCGTTGGCCATCATGCGAGCGACTTGCTGCTGCCGCCGCCGCACTGACAGGAGCCCGGTATCGGGCACCGCAGCCTGCTGCAGCGCCTAAACCCCTCATATCGACGTCGAAGCGCCCAATCGGCCCACCAGTCGATAGGAGCGCTGAGAGCCTCCCCCAGCGGCATGGCGGCGGCTTTGTCGGTGATGGAAGTGGACGCGGCGCTGTCATCGCCGGCCTCCGCCGTCGACGACGACGCAAGCAGTACCCTCGGCGGCGGCGCTGTGGCCTTGGAGTTAGCAAGCAGTTTGAATGAACCATCCAATGTTTTGGAGCCAATCTGTATGGGCCGTACTGAAAATGCCACCAAGAACGGAGCCGATGCTACCACCACCGCTGTCGCTGCCTTTGAGACGGCTACTTCAGTTGCTGCCGTGGCAGCATCGCCAGACCACATCGCCGTCGCCATCCTTACCCCGTCTACCACCATCGCCACCCCTGCCGCTACCGCCACCGCTGCCGCCGTCGCCGCCATTAACCCCCCGCATATAGAACACGGTTCGGATGTACATGTCCCCTTCGGTACGACATTATCGGAAACTGCCACCTCCGCCAGTCCAACAACCGCTGCGGAAGTGGACACGGCCGCCGTGGCGTTGCCGCCGACGGCAACGCCGTCGGTCACTTCTGCCTTCGCTGCTGCCGCTGCCATCACTCCAGCTGTAGGTTCCTCCATTCCGCCTCGCCTCATGGACATTACTCACGCGCTGTCCGGATTCAACGGGGGACGACCCGCGGATATGATATCCACACACGGCACGAGCGTTGACCGTGGCGGCGGTGCCCCGGCTGCCACCCATGCCACCGCCAACGGCTTGTCGACGAGCTTGGCGCTGACGGGGTACCACGCGCTGTACCACATGGGCCACAGCAGCCGCCTTCTGATGCTGGGCCAGGCGGCGGTAGCGGCGGCCACATCATCGGCGCCGCCGCCAGCGACTGCGGCGCTGCTGGCAGCGGGAGCGTCCCGTGGGTCACTCTTTATGGATCTGTTTTGGAGGGACATAAACCTCGCGGCTACCGGTGAGGCGGCGGCATGATCGAGAGCTTGTCAGAGAACTTGTTGCTCGTACCTATAGTGCGGTCCCTTCGGTTCCGAGAGGGATTGACAAAGGTTTGGGATTTGGTGGGGGAGGTGTCAAGGAAGGGGAAAGGTTAGGGTGAGGACGAAAGGGCAGTTGGGGAGATAAGGGCAGTCAGGGAAGCGGCTCACCCTAACCACCTGCCCAACCTCCTAACCACCTGCCCAACCTCCTAACCACCTGCCCAACCTCCTAACCACCTGTGTCAATTGCCTGCGCAACTATTGCTTTTTGCTGCCCTTGTGCGCTGTGTCCATAGCCGCAGCGGCGAGTGATGAGTCCAGGGAAGAAGTTGCTCGCGTCGAAAGAGCCCCTGGCGGTGTTTTCAGCATGGGTGCCTCCGCCTCAGACTTGGTGCCGTCGCAGTTGCCGCAGCGCCAGCCTGACGGCTGGGGTGCCCGAGCTGTCAGCGGCGCCGCCGGCGTGGTGTTCACCGTGGCTGCGGCGTTGCGCTCCATGTACGAGCAGGTCAGCGCCGAGTGCATTGCAGCACAGCTTTGTACGATGTACGGCATATTGGGAGAAGGGATCCCCGGCATCGGCGGCGCCGCCGCTGCTGCCGCGAGCACGGCGGGAACATCCCTTACATCCGATCTTCAACTTGTGTTTCGTGGCCTACGGCTGCGGGTCGGGCTCCATTCAGGGCCTTCAGAGGCGGAGGTAAGCCAGGGGCTCAGGGACAAAAGGCTGCTGGCTCCGACACAACTCGGTAGGCTGGGCGGAAACAAGTGTTAGAAAGGAGATCTTACATTGCTTGCGGTGGTATAGGGGTGGGACCCAGCACGCGGAGCAGGAGGAGCTGCAGACGCAGGAGATGCAGGGCTGCCGGTGGAGGTGTATTCCTTCGAGATAGCAAAGATGAGAAACCTTAGCAATTCACAGCGACTAGGAAACCCGAAACCCCAAAGAACATTCCGAAGCGACGACTGTCCTGTAACATGTCTTTTCACACTGTACACGACGTCGGCCTCCCTATGCTTCACAGTGCTTGTGGTGGCCCTGATCATAACGAAACACATCGCCGCCACTGCACAACACAGGGGCTGGACGCCACGAAACAGCTAAATCCAGAAACGCCCCACATTACGCACAAGCATTTTCCTATGTTCCCTTTCCAGTCAGCCCTTACACGCCATGCCGACACCCGACCCCCTCCCTTCCGCATCCACACATATACAGCTCACTCAACCGAACCCCCGCAGCTTCCACCAACTCCCACCAACCCCCACCAACTCCCACCAACCCCCACCAACTCCCACCAACCCCCATAAACTCCCACCAATCCAATGAACTCCCACCAACCCCCACCAACTCCCACCAACCCCAATTAACTCCCACCAACCCCAATTAACTCCCACCAACTCCAATTAACTCCCACCAACCCCAATTAACTCCCACCAACCCCAATTAACTCCCACCAACCCCAATTAACTCCCACCAACCCCAATTAACTCCCACCAACCCCAATTAACTCCCACCAACCCCAATTAACTCCCATTATTTCCCATTAACTCCCACCAACCCCAATTAACTCCCATTATTTCCCATTAACTCCCACCAACCCCAATTAACTCCCATTATTTCCCATTAACTCCCACCAACCCCAATTAACTCCCACCAACCCCAATTAACTCCCACCAACCCCAATTAACTCCCATTATTTCCCATTAACTCCCACCAACCCCAATTAACTCCCACCAACCCCAATTAACTCCCACCAACCCCAATTAACTCCCATTATTTCCCATTAACTCCCACAAGCTGGTGCCTCCTAAACTTCCCAACAACCACCCTTCCCCCTTTTATCCTCCATCTCTCTCAGGCTCTAGTTAGATACTGCAAACACCCAATGATCTCCATGAACGGCCAAACCACTGTCGTGGTGGTTGCAATGGTACGATGCCGTCGCAGGTGGAGTTTTTCGAGCAAGGGGGCGCTTCCGGGGCTCGCTATCTGGGTCGCTTCCTGGCTACTAGCAAAGACGTGTGCGATGCCGCCACGGTAGGTGCCTGTCTGGGTGTCCTCGACTCCGCGCCCCAGGCGGAGAATCGGGAACGAAGGGGGTTTCGGAGCTAGAGGTTTCAGAGCCGGAATGGATCCGGGTTCCGTTTCAGTCGGGGTTGGGACGATGGGTTGATGGCCCGATGAGCCCATGAGTCGGTTGAGGCGGTTGACCGGTAAGGAGGGGATGGAGGTTGGGGTTATGTACCCTGAAGGAAGTGGGGCCCCATCAGCGCGGGGACAACCCTTTGGTTGTCCCCCTTGTCTTCATCCCCTTTCGTTCACCTTTAGGGGATGAACTAAAGGGGGTAGACAAATCCTTCAGGGGAGCCCAAAGGGATGATATCAAGTGCAGTATTTCACGATTGTGTCAGGCTGAATGCCTCCACAAAAGAGTTTGGAAGCCCCCATGATTGCGGAACGCTTCTTACGTGGCGACTTCACAATGGCATTTGCTCTCACCCTGTAACGCCCCAGGGTGGTGTGGTGCTAGCCAGCGGAGCCACGTTCCGTGCATATCAGCAACGGAGGCGGGAAGGTCGTGGTGCCCAACGAGTAATCGGCGGCGGTGCTGGGGGGGCCGGTAGCGGTAGCAGCGGCAGCAGGTCCGACTTCTCACTGGTGCACCTTGGGGACTACTTCTTGGGACCGGCGTCTGTGACAGTTGGTACCGCAGGTACGACAGGGTACGGCCGGCTTGGGGGCCTGAGCGGACGGCAAGGGATAGGGTCACTCAGTTGTCTTTTTGAATTGTAGAAGCGGGGGTTGATGAACGAGTTGTGTGAACTAGCTGAAAGCTATTCCTTTTATGTCGTAGGATGTAGGAGTCCCGCTGCCTCCCTCACATTTATTGTACGAAACCCCTGGACTGGAAGAGCGCCCTCTCCAGGATGGTGCACTGTCTGCGCACCCTTGCATCCCCCCAATTCGGAAGCGTGAATTCCGTGAATTCGCGATACATAACTTGCCATTCATTGTATTCGTTCACCACCAACCTGACCGTAACGCCTATTGCGTTCAATTCGCTGAACCCAAAATGTGACGCAGCACACTGAACTTCACAGCAATGGTCGGTGCCCGTGGGGTGAGATCAATTTGTGGCTCCATGAAACAGATACGACGACCGACGGCTACGCCGGCCCCACTGCACGGACCGCCAGCAAGGATTGCGCCCCTTGTCCGCGTACCCGCACTCCAGCGTATCCCTGCACGCCTGAGTGCGGCCCAACCGCACTTAAAACCGCCAGACGGTTGGCCATGCACGCTAGATAGATAGGCGCTTGCTGGTTTCACCGGATATCACAAATTTGCGACAACAACAACGCCAAAACGGTGAAGAAATGTTGAGACACATTTGTGTAGACGTGCAGACGGAGAGCTCCGCACACGTTTGAAAGCGCACCCGGCTAGCGGGGCTGCAGCTGTTCGGTGCCCTTGTCCGACCGAACAGAACAGAACCTCGACGACGCTGACACCGTGTACTTGTGCCCCAGGCCCCAGCCCACTGCACGCACTGCACAATTCTCCAACCATTTCCCACAGAGGTTTTCCTCTTCACCCTAACCTAGATCAGGCGGTCGGTCAGGCTCCGGACACTCCTCATGATATACGTGATCATGTTCGTAGTTCGTAGCGAATCCCCCCTAGCCCCCTTATCTCGAGGACAGCGTCGTTCATGTCCAATGCCCCCAACCCTTCGCTGGCCCTGCGGATCTAGCTCCATGTGCTCGATGTCCTCCTGGATAAGGCCAACCTATGAACTCGCATCTGGCTCCAAAGCATTTGTATAATGTTGTTACAGGGTGGTATAGCTTCACCAGCGGCCCCCTTTCCCTTGGAGGTAGTTTCCTGCTCTCCCCTGCGAGAGGGGCACCCTAATCCGTTCACCCCATCCGATTTCAGAATGTATGCGTTGGGTTCAGCAACTCACCACCAGCATCCAACCAAATCTTGCGGATCAACGGCGCCAAAACTTAGTTCCGTAAGATGATACAGTCACGTCATACTCCGCTGGGTCAGGCCTTAACTTCTGCCAGCCACCTGCCTCGTATGTATGCCCTGTTCTCAAATTGAGCTTTCCTCGACCGTCTGGGTCTCGAATCACCTCAACAATCTTAATTCGGCTCGACAGGCGAGGCCGACCGACATTCCGCCAAAGGTGACGTCGGCTCGCCCAGGATCCTGGCATCGCCGCGGCCGTCGGTGTCCACAGATGCAGCCATGGCGAACGGCGGCGATGCTCCGGTGGATCTGTACGGCGTCCTATGCCCGTGGCTGCTTCCCCGCCTGGCTATCGTATCATCGGTAGTACGAGCTCGTCAAAACGCCGTACCAGGTTGTCTGTCAGCTCCCGCGGGCGTCGTAGCACCCGTGTTTTGTAATGTACTTGGCGTGGAAGCACTGCTGGCATGGGAGCGTGTCGTACAACAGCGGCAGCTGGCGGCAGCGGCCGCCGTGGCGGCCGCCAGCCGCGTCCTCCCAGAAATGCAATCGCCGCAGCCCACCGCCTCTGTCACTGATGGCGGTGCCTGGCAGCCGCCGTCGTCAACGGCGGGTGTTGGGGGCAGTGGCGGCGGCAGCGCTGTTGTACAGCAGGCCTTGGGGCTGCTGCGCAATACGGCGACCGCGGCGGCGGCGCGCCACGGCGGTTACGTGGTTGCGGTATCGGCGGATGGCGGTCACTGGGTGCTAGTGTTTGGCTCAGCCAGCTCGGCAGTGGGGTGGGGGCTGGAGCTTTTGAACTCGATGTTGGATGCCACCTGGCCGGAAGGCTTCCTGGAGCACGAGCTCACTGAGGAGGTGTACGAAGGTAATAAGTAGGCCTTCCCGCCAAGCTTCTATTGCAATATGTGTATGTGTGTTACATGGTTTTGGGGTGCGTGACCCCATACCTGTACAACTACCCATACGAGCCGAAGGCCCAAGGGCAATATGTAACAGAGACCATACCTATACGCTTAAAATATTTGTATTTATTTTTGTATTTATGTTACAAGCTGCAATATTTATTATTTATGTTATTGAAGACAGGTAGCCACTGATATATGAAAATGGCGCGATCGCTGGGTCGTTCGCTCGCCCGTACCGGTTGGTTCATTCGTTCGCACGTAAATGTACGCAATCCACTCCACTTTCCTGATTGACTCGCGCACATGCTCTTAGCCTTTAATACCTAGGCGCGCAGCTGCACACATGTGTGTGTGTTACATGGTCGTGGGGTGCATTCCCCGTACCTGCAAACGTACTAGCCTTGTTTCACACCCTGTTTTGACTCAAATTCACCCCCAGTCTTGCACACATATGTGTAGACGGATATGGTATTTACATGTACGACTACGTATGGTATTTACATGTACGACTACGCATTTACACGCGACCTTTACTGTATTTCATTATGTCATTGGCAGTCTCACCGTCACGCTCCTCGTCACCCTGCCTTTTTCATTCCCTGCCGGGTAGCCGTACAAATTTCCCGAGTTCCTTACTGTCGCTAAACTGCCTCTACAGTCACGCACTCCTGGCTTTGCATCATCTCCTTCCGTACGTCATCCTTCGTACGTCAGATGATGAACCCGTACTGTTCCTGCTGCTGCTGCTGCTGCTGCTGCTGCATACCTAGGTGGTGTCCTGGTAAAGCGGGGCCTGCGCCTGCGCATCGGCGCAGACCTAGGGACTGCTATGCTGCGTCCCGTGCCGCGTACTGGCCGCCTGGACTACGTGGGCCGGCCCATGAACCGAGCAGCGAGGATTGCGGCCAAGGCCAAAGCGGCAACTGTGAGAGCCTGACGCCATGTCAAATACCTGGGGGGTCCCTTTTTGAACGGCGTGCGAGGGGCAGCTATCCGCTGGTTAGGCCCTAGGTCCATTACTAATATGCTCAACATCACACGGACGTAGACACACACGATTCGGCGGTCGTTCCCGTTGGGGTACGGTCAGGTGCCCCTGGCCAGCGTCAGGCCCGGATTGATGTGTGGCAAAATACACACATACACACATACATACACATGTACCTGCGTTCTTACAGGCGTATGTGTGCACGTGTGCATGTGTTTTGCAGATGTTCGTCAGCGGCGCGGTGTGGAAGGCAGCCCGGAACTGCCTGGAGCATGACGCCGTGTCCGCCACGTGTTTGGGTCTGTCCCAGCTCAAGGGCGTACGGGACCAAGTTGAACTTTGGGCGCTCAGATCCGCCGCAGCCACTCCTAGTCAACCGTAATTAGAACTGCAACCGTAACTGACAACCGCCGTCGGCTGCGGCTCCGTGGGCGCTGGAGTGGGAGGTTCAGCATTGGACTGTGACCCGCCGCCGTCACGGCGGCGTTGGCTGAGGCGGCGATGATGAAGCACCCCTGCATCCAGTTGCTAGGGTAATGGATTGCCGGTCTAGGGAATAGGAACGATGTGCCTGTTTCGACCCGCTTCTTCCGGGCTCCTTTGAAGCTGGCCTGACCATATGGTGACATATTTGCGCTGACCAGGGAGTATTAATTCATGTATTGCTTTACGCGTGGTTGCATGGTGGCAGGGATAGGCTTAGCCATGTGCATATGCCAGCTGCTTTTCGTTATGCACATATCTCTGCCTGGAAAATGGCTTTTCTGTCGTGGCAAGATGACTTGCACGTTGCACCACCTCGCTTGCTCGTGACTTGGTAAGCATGTGTGTGGTATGCACGCACTGCTCGTAGTAAATACAACTGATGTACGATTTTCTCTGTGCTTGCTGTGCATGTTTGGCTCCGAAAAATACAGTAGCAGCACGTTTGGTCTGGTCAGCGGGCCGAACCCATGCGTTTTTTTCCGCGCGTGAGAGGAAGAAAGTCGGATGTTCGATTCGTCCTTCGCCCCGCCTGCCCGGGCCCCAACTCAAATGCATTGGCGACTTGCAATACGAGCAGGGAGTGCCTCCTGCAGGGCGTGGTAGGTCCACCCTATTATTCGTGATTGCAGGTGGATGTGTGGTGCGTACGGTGTGAATAACACTTGCATTCGTGATTGTGGGACGGCTTCCATTAATCAGAGGGATGCAAAGATTAGGGATTGGGTTCGGGTACCGGTCAGGCAGGAATTAGGATTCGGCATTAATTATCATGAACACGCCCTCAACGCACATTGCATGCATACATCTCGCTGTATCCATAGCTCGTTTCTCGAAACACTTAACTGCCCTGGAGGTAAATTCTAGGTGTTAGATTTGTTACAAGTTACAACTGGTTACACATGTGCGATCGTATGTGTGTGCCTTTGCAGCACTGACCTAAACCCTGGTAGCGAGAAATCAACAGAATTGGCGTTACAACGGCCACGTCTTACTATATTCAAGATGTTTTCTGTTCCGTGAATAAGGCACTGACTAAATGTATGTAATGGTGACGAGAAGGTACATCCTCTCATCGCTGTGGTGCACGCGTTCCGCGAGCACGTATAGTATTAAGGTGTGGCAAGCAAGTGGCATCATGGGTTGCAGAGATGCTAACCGGCCTTACTGGTTGTAATGTCAATGTTGAGTCTTTCGGATGTCGAGCTCTTGTGCATACGGATCGAAATCCACCAAGTGGACCGAAAACCTTAGCACCATTCCCAGGTAAGTTGCTTAAGTACGTGTTTTCTTACAAACGGACTTGCAGCAATATGGCAAGGGTTCAACGCGTGCCATAGATGCTGTGACAGCGTTGAGCCTACGAATCCATGTCTCAAGTCCCATGCAACCTGCTAAGATCCGTGGCTCCAGCCTACCCTCCCACAATCGCAGCTAAACCAAGGCTTTCCATGGTAAGGGGGAAAGTAGCTGCCCAGAATGTGTGCCCAATCACAAAGCTTGACGTGTGCAACGCGTCACCAGCCTGCCTGCAGGACGAGGATGGCCACGCCTGCGACTTGGAGGCAACAAACCTTCTATCCACCTATTCTTTGGCCCATCCTGCATTTCAGATCCATCCTTGTTCCCTTGGCCTCATGTGTCATCCCAACAATAAACCTAACGAAGCGCTTCGATTGCAGCTTTATCAACCGCAACGGAGATAGCCAGCGCAATCCCCCCAGACATGGAAATGGCCAGCATGACCCGCATCGACAGACTGACGTGCTCCATAATGAACCACGACGCCCGTTCGTGTAATGCCGGTAAATATTTTGATCCCACACCCGTTACATGTTATCCCCGACACCACAACATCCCTGAAGACGCCGATCTAAACCACGAAAATAGAGCGACACAACACAGCCGGAAGTTTCAGACTACCCCTGCATCTCACGGCCTCTGTGAGTCACGCAGGTCGCCCCGAGACCCCATGCTGGGCCCCCTAAGGCTGCCCAGCGCAGACATGGAACTCATGTTGCTGCCCATACCCGGGCGGCCATAGCCCCTCGGTCCCCCACCCACACGATCGCCGTAGCTACCGCCACCCATGCCGCCATCGCGGCGGTATCCGCCCCCGCGGCCGCCCATGCCACCAGGCCTTGGCCCCGAGCGGACGCTGCCGCGATCCCCTCGGTCCCCGCGGCCACCAATGTTGCGGACCATGCCCAGCTTGACACCTGGTGTGGAAGTCGCAAGCAGACGGGAAATGTGAGCAAAGATGTCCCCTTCGTGGCATAAGCGCAAATAAACAGAAGTTAACAGTAACGTAAAAGATTCACGTCTGGTAGAGACCAACACGTAGAGGGCGACAGGAGTAGAATAAGTCACACCCCCACAGCACTCCTCTCTCGCAAGAACGCACGCAGTTAAATTCTCTCAACGACCCGATGCTCACCTCCTCGGCTGCGGCCACCCGCGCCACCCTCGTCGTCCCATTGACCTCCACGCCGCCTTGACGAACCAGCCATCGCGCCGCCTTCATCATCCGCATCCCGAAGCCCACCCGTCCGGTAGGCCAGGGCACGTTCGTTCAAGTCGACGATTACCGCCGCCTGTTGACGTTAACATGGACAGGATGTTACATAAGAGGACTAAAACGCCGCACGTCACCTTACATACTTCACCTCAACATATCGCTAACGGATGCTGGAAGTGGATACGGCAAGTCACGCATAGATACGCGCGCCAAGTCCAACTCACCCACACCCCTTGCGCGAGACTGAGGTTGGCTGACATGAAAGCATTGTTTTAGATATCCAGCCACGTACGTACCTTATCCGCCAGCTGTAATGCTACCCGCTGCACGCGAGACGACTCGGACGAATGCATCACGATAGTGCGAGTGGGTTGGTCCCATGACCCTGGCAGCTCCTCCGCAATCATCATCTTGCTCGCGATCGAGTATATCTGCGTCAAGGCACGTTTCAGTAAGGATGCATTCAGCCTCAGGAAGGAATATTCAAGTGTATGATTCGCAGACCGCATGCAAGCCATGTTATTGCCCCCCCATCACTGCCGCCTAAATGCTGGAATGCGAAGCGCTGGCCTTAGCATAAATCCTATTTTCGACGCATCATCCCACACCGCATTCATACGCAATACACAAATCAGATAAAGCGCTGAAGGGCACCCCCAACAAGTCAGACCTGCACCCACCTGCTTGTCTGGCAGCTCGAACATCGACGCCAGCTGATCAAGGGACAACGATGCGTACTGGTTACTGTACGACAATAGATACGTCCGTACGGCCTCTTCCTGCACCTTCACCTTCAGCATGGCCAGGACCTGCTCCTTCTTTGGAAGAAGGTTCCACGCATTGAGTGACTTCAGGTAGTTGAACGACTTAGCCCAGTCTCCCTGCAGCGAGACCAAGGAATGTTTACATTATGCATAGCTCACAGCACACGTGTTACTTATTCCGCTTGCCTTCCGCGCACCTGTGCCAGTGCCCTGGACGCCGCCATGATATGATCACGCACGTTCTCTGGCGGGCCTGTGAAGGCCTGGCGTGCATAGGTATCCCACACACGATGAAAGGACTTGGAAATCATCTTCTTCTTCGGGTTGAGCGGATTAGCAGCCATGTTTGGAACCTGTCAGAAGAAAATGCAATCGTAGACGAAAACGATGGTTGAAGGGCATTTCGTCTCAGGCTATGTAGCAACAACTGGTGCTGGACAGGAAGGACTGATACGGCAAGGCAGGGGCGACGCACAGCTGTCATAACTACTTTCATGACATATGGATTAAGCAGGAACAATCACAACAATTCCTGTGCCGGATTAAACGTTTTACGCTTTGAAAGGTCAAATACCCAGCACGACGACAGACGTAATCATGTACCAACCCGCTCGTCCAACCTTACCTCCAACAACATGGCGCATGTAAGGTAAGCGCTCTCCAGCAACTCTAGGGTGATGTGCATGTGGAAGGGCATCTGGCGCCGCTTCTCAGCCAGCTCCTGCTCGGGCGTCTTCTCGTGGTACTTGCCCATGGACATGCCTGCGTGTAAAACATTGTAAAGGCCAATGGCAAACCAGAGCAGCAGTCGAACTGCGCCTCAAGGACTTGTCGAGAGATCTGTCAGCATTAGCACCAGATGACCAAAGCAAAATGGTGATCCGTAGGCCCAGGGACAGGAAGCATGTCTATACTTGCGCAACAACCGGATAAGTCTTTGCGGCGGCCCCATCAAAAGGTTCTTCCTGAAAACACCCCTACACACTCGTTCCTATTTTCCAAAAACATGCTCACCTTGCGCCAAAAGTTCCTTGATGTGACCGCTTCCGTACAGTTCGTTCAAGCAGGCATGAGCCTCATGGATAAGGCCGGCCCGGAAAGCTGCCAGACCCAGCTGGGCCATGGCGCGGTTGTACAAGATCATAGTGGAGACGTCCATGTGCTGAATGGAGTCCTGAGAGGTAAAAGAGAGGATTTGAGCGTTTTGGCACTTCAACGGCTAACGTCCATGTTAAACGATGGAGTACTGGGGCCCAGCACCTGGGCCAACGACCGGGAACGGATGTTTCGAGGCCACCACAAGTACTACCATGAACCCACACCATGGGACCCAACCAAGTTTATCCTACACCCCACTGCTAAGGAACACATGATCGTGTTTGCCCATGCATCGGCACCTGCAAATGGCTCATCAGCAGTAGGTCCCGAGCGCCATGGAAGTCATCGTGGATGGCCTGTGCGAGGAGAAAGGAAGGTTAGATATGGTGAAAGATATCCTGTATATAGTTCGAGGTTTCCATAATGCCTCAAACTTGAAGACGAAGGATTGTAATGCATATAATCATGCAATTCTAATGCCAATCAAAAGTTTTCCCCTACCTTATGGTAGATGTAGCACATCATAGCCCGTGCTTTCGTGCGCTCGTCCCCGTACTTGAAGATGACGCCGCCCACTAGCGACAGCATGAGTTCATGACAGTTTTCCGCCATGGCGTAATCAGATGGCACCAGAACCTCCACCTTCGCACCGGGTTCTTCCTCGTCGCCGTCCTCCATTGCGGGGGCAGGCGCTGAAGCAGTCTGCTGCTGGGCCATCGCAAGCTTCCGCATCGCGTCGTAAACGGTATCGGTCTTGTAGTACAGGTGCTCCACAAGCCGCAAAGCCACCTTGGGGCTCCCGACCATATCACCGACCCTGTTGGATTGCATAACATTTGTCAACTGACACCCAAAAAATTGATGTCACTTGATATGTCCCAACCCCTGCAACTTGAATTCTTGGCCAGGAAAAAACTGTCATACTTTTATCGAAGTGATCTTTCGCCGTAGAATGCCGCGGTCTGGCTCACGTCCAAGTCCAGTTACAGCGCTTCGAGCCCTTTGCCCTTTGAGCGCTTTGAGCCCTTTGCCCAACCAAGCATCTCACCGCTAGCCCGCGGGTCCTCAACCCATACGCACCTCTGCAGGTACTCAAGCACCTTGGTTCCAAGCGCCAGGTATACAGGCTCATCCCTGAGCCGTGCCATGTACTCATGGGTATGTGGGTCGATAACCTGGGCACAGGGCCAGAGCATTCGTGGCCTTCAGGGAGAAACAACGCGATGAACCACACGGGCAACAATAGAACAGCCTCTTTAGCTGTCGCCTGACCTACAATTAAGCATGCCTTATGCTTTTGGCGCCCGATCAAAATCTAACCATTCCTTCACATCCACAGCTGATGGTAGTAACGCCCACATGCTCCCTTTGCGGATGTTGTTCACCCGTTTAACCATAAGCCTCGACCTCACCTGCAGGCTCTTGAAGAGCTCGTCATCCAGGCGCTCCACGAAGGCCACAACGTTACCCCAAACCCGCACCTCTGCGCCGTCTGGTGGCTGCTCTGTGCGCTCCTCCAGTGCGTCTGCATTCTCATCCACCTTGATGTTTGGGTTATCCTGTTATCGATTGTACGGATTTTCGTTAAGTTATAGCCAGGGAGTAAAGCTCGTAATTGGCCGTGGCAGATTGAGCAACACCTCGGGCCAGACAGCACACCGCCACCCTTGCACAGCCACAGGAGGCTCAAAACTATCAGTAAATCCCTCACCCGTGGCAACGTATCCTGCTGTCCTGTGGCTTACATCCCGCGATGCCTCGCTAAGAAACTAGGCAACCACTTTCTGCACCCATGCAATGACAAGAAACTAGTCGACCCCTGGATATGGTCACCATCGCGTAGCTGTAAGCTTTGACGTGATCCGTACTTTACAAACTTGCAAAACTTTGCCCAACGCCCATAATACAATCCTTAGTTTCGCACCTGCAGAATGCGCAGCATCTCCAACAAGTTCACGACACACTTCTTCCACAGCCCCGTCTGCAGATGCCCCATCATGCCAGGGTTAAGGTCGAAGAGACTGCTGGTCAGCTGTGCAAGAACCTCGAAGCGCTGCGCCGGGCCCCGAGCTACTGTCACCAGGTAAGTCAGCATCTCCACCTGCTCCTGCTTGTCTGTGCCCCGGCGGCCCCTGAACAGGCAGTCGGCAGCATGGGCAAGCGCATAGATGCGATCACCACTGCACCGTGCAACCCGCTTGGTTGTATTCACCATCGGCAAGGGAAGGTCGGCTGCATGATCACGACAAATGCCCTTTGAGCTTATTTTGCACAGCGAAAGGACTGGCGCGGCTGACCACCAATAGGCAAAGCGTGCATAATCCCTAAACACTCGGGTGCGTTGCAAAAGGCCATGTCACCGCGAAGCCACCGGCTCTTCTCTAGCTGTTCTTTCTTGTCAACACCGTTTTCCTTTTTCAGGCTCATTCAGTACCTGGACACAACGATCTCCCTAAGCTTCCGCGCCACCATCTCGTAGGTAATCTCCTTAGGGTCCATCGTGAGCAGCTTGTCCTTAGCCTTCTGCTGCTGCTGCTGGTTCTTGCGATCCTCCTGCTCGCGCTCATCGCCACTTTCACTGTCACTGCTTGCAGACTCAGCCGCATCCTCCTCGTCATCCTCATCCGGGTTCTCGCGGACCTGTCATTGCACCACAGTAAGCAGGACATAGCCCATCGGCATGGAACCCCCGGGTAGAACGCCCAAGCACAATCCCTGTACCCAAAATTCCCCCCACGCTACCCGCACGCTCCCCCACTACCCCTTCACTCCCAACTCCCACTTGAGCGCACCTTCGCCATTTGATCCGCAAAGTTGACGTTATGCTTTTTCAAGCGCTGGCGCATGGTGTTGAACGCCTTTGCGTTAGTCTGTGACATCTTTTTCTTAAGGTCCTTATTGCCCAGCGTCTCGTTAAGGTAATCCTCCAGCTCAATTAGGCATTTCAAATAGACGCGAGGCACGGTCAGTCCAACCAAAAACTTGCGCGTCTTCTCCAAACGCTGGTTCAGGATATCGAAGAGCTCCTGGATAGTGCTCCAGTCGTTGATCTTAATCTTATTCTGTCAAACCGGAAGGACAAGTAGCAGGTCAGAGATGGCGCCGTCAGGCTCCGAGCTACATAGAAGGAACATAAGCACAAGCATGCAGGCAAAAAGTAAAGCATGCCTATTATTCTCAAGTCTCACCCGGATGTCCTCCGCTGTCTGCGCCAGCTCGCCCATCCTCTTGTCTTTCTCGCTCTTGACAACACGGCGATCGTCATCGGAATCCGAATCGCTAGAGCCAGCCAAGAACCTGCGCAAAACACGGTGAAAAACTCGACCAGCTCTGGTTGACGGACATAGATGGCGCACGGCGGCTGCGCGCTCACTTGTTAGGCCCCTCGTCGTCCGAGTCCGAGTCCGAATCAGAATCGGAATCTGAACCAGAGCTAGACTCCTCCTCAGAAGAACTGTCGTCATCGTTGCTGGTCTCCTCCTCGCTAGAGGACTCCTCCTCGGTGGTCTCCTCCTCCTCCTCATCGCTGCTGTCTCGGCCCCAGAACTTGGACTGCGTATTCATCAGCATATAGTTAATAAAATGCTACATGATCAGTATAAAGAGCTCAGAGACGGGCTGCTCCCACCATTTTCTCAGAAGATCTGCACGCCGCCGGAACTTTAGAGCGGAAAGAACTGTAAGCCTGTACCGTGCAATGCTCTAATGAAATGTATGTCCAGTTATGCTCTTGAAAGGGTAACTCGAGTGGAAACGCTGGCTTTTTGCCACCACCGGTGTACTGCAACCGAAAAACTTTCCAGCGCTTCAAACTGAGATTCGGAACTTGCATGGTTGGTAAACTCATGCAGACACTGGTCTTTCTATCTTCAACATAGAGGCTTTAAACCTCTTGTATGCCGCACAGCAAAGCTGTGGATGTTAATTAACAACTTCTTTCACGCCCGAGGAAAAGCTCCTGCAAGTATGGTGAGCAGGTCTCAAGGAAACTGGCTTATCCATATTCAAGCTGTCCGTAGGTCCGTCACCCTTTCCAACGTCGCACCCTTCCGGCTCGAAGTGCGTATCATGGCTCTACAGTCGCGGCTCACAAGACATCGTGGTGGTTATAGGTGGAGGGAAGGGGCAACAGTAATCCACAACTCAGGGGCGGCGGGGGGCTCAGGTTGCCATCCCCGTTGCAGAAGGCATAGCAAGGGACCCACGCCCAGGGTTACCACCGTTACCTTGCTACGGTCGTCAAAATTGCTCCTGCAACTCCCTGTAAAGTTCACTACGCGAACTCAATACCGCCGTGTGCATTGCGGCGTCTGAAATCTGGTGTGGGGCATTGGCTCAAATTTGGCTGTGAAGGTATGATGCAAAAGGTGTGTGCCAGATGACCAGTTCTCCCAGGCGGCACGCATCAGTGCAACTGCAAGGTACATCTGCAGAAAAGGTCGATGCCGTACGCTACATCCTGGTGTGCTGATTTGCACCCACGCATGCTGCATGCTTGTATCCACGACGGACAGGGGACTGCTGGGGGTTTGAGGGGCAGGATGGACAGCATTGCCAGGACAGGGAGCAACGATTGAGGTAGGGCCCAGCAACAAGTGCAGCCGGGTGGCACGCGACTTGGATTGCGATGGTACTGCAGTTGTTCCCTGCCCGGCTGGACCATGCGACCATCGCTTCAGACAAGCCAGGGGTTTGAATAAAGCGGCCAGCATGCCGCTAACAACGATGAAAGGGAAGAAGGATGCTCCATCCAGAGAATTCACATTTTACAGCGTCCCTCACTCCTACACATTAACTCCATCGGCAAGCTGAGGCTCCTGTTCACCTCAATGCGTGTGCTTAATTGAACCCACTGCAGCCATATATACCGGAGACCGGTGATGGTGCCGCTGCAGCGGCCTCCTTTGAGGTGCTGTCCCTGGTGCCACGGCAGGGTAGCTAGCATGGCGTACGTGGAGAGTGGGGCCGCTGTGGTTGGTCGGACCACGTCACCTGTCATCGCAACGGCAGTGTGGCGACCATGAGGTTTTAACGGCAGCAGCCTGCCGTGGGTGACCTGGAGCCGCCTGGCTCTGATGCTGTTCGGGACCATGATTGGTGTACACCTGGAGGATGATGACAATGATAATGATGCTTGCAGGGTAATGCCGATGGCGCTAAAAAGTCGAAGGGAGCAGGCACTGGCTGGTAGCAGTGCAGGGTGTAAGCGCCAGCGGTGGCAGATGTTGGGTGCGGGAAGCTGAAGTGGCAGCCCAGCTCTGAGCCCCGGGGCCAGGGTAAGCCCTGGTGGCTGCGGCTGTGGCTGTAAAGCATCTATGTGATATATTTTGCGTGCCTAGGGCAAATGGTAGACAGCTGGAGCAGCAAGGCACTCCCTTATATTTCCACCGACGCCACTGATGACGCCATCACGTCACCAGCTGCCAGATTGGTGGGCAGCTGCAGCCACTCCTGCTGCCGCTGATCGGCTCCCAGTTGTCCACATTGGCGGCAGCAATCTCTCAATTAGGGTTGTTGCTAGCCCTCACATCTCTCATAGCTGCTACCTGGCCAGAATGGCCTGCACAGATTGACGACAGTGGCACATAAGGCTGTGCTAATTATGATGTTGCGGGTTGTAGATTGTCTAATAAGCAGCCCTGTTCCCCTGTTCCTCCTCGTCGTCGTCTTCCAGCTCCATCTCCTCCTCTAGCACATCCTCTGCTGCCGCCATGCTTCAGTGGTGTAGCTTGCTCAACCTCTAACGTTCTCCATGTCGTCACAGCCTGACATGTTGTCAAATGTGCACGCCTTTGGATTGAACCCTGCCGGGTACTTACCCTTGCAGTGTTCCAGGGCCAGCATGGCCAACGCCCATGGACCACCAGCAGCTTTGTGTATGTGTGTTACACCTTTAGAGTTGCGTTACCCTCCAAGCTTGTAACGATCCCACACAAGCTGATGGTCAAAGGGCCTGACTGAAATAACGGAAAACGCATAAACAGAAACAGTTAATTCACCACCTTAAGAAAGGCTACGCCTGACGATAGTCAATTGAGTAAAGGTTGAGCTTCTGTGATCCCTGCGCGCGTGTAATTGTGATGGTGCTTAAATAAGTGACCTTAAATTTATCTTGGGCAGTTAAATCAAACCGATGTCTATGAATTAGCATTGAAGATGCCAGCTAGTGGGCGATAGTGAGTGAGTTAGCTGTGAGTTACTGATATGGACGCTGGATGGACTAGGCAAGACCAGGTTGGACTGCGGCAGATGACGTCCTGTAGGATAGCGCGCATTCAATGAGCTTGCATACATAATCTTAAGTGAAGACTACACTTTTTGCGTACTCTGCAACTGTAGGCTACCTACGTATGAAAGGAGCGAAACATGATGTCAGTCTGTTCAAACAACATCGCAACCTAGCTACCGGCAAACAATAGAGTGGACGCTGAAAGATAAGCACTACTGGTGCATCTGATCCTGTGCATACTTGAAATTGAAATTTCCCATCTTCATATGTGGCTGTATTCAGATGTTGCAACAAGTGCATCACAAGGTTGCATCCCCGCTCTGATCGGCCCCATTTCGGCATTACAGCGAAGGCATACATTTTGAAACTGTTGAACGCTATGTATCTAACAATATCTATCTGCATAGGTGGTCGAGCTTACTTCGGCCGCACTTCGGCATTACTCGCCCCGATAAGGGCACTGGATCCGTCTGGATTCTTACCTATGTCCTACCTGTGATTGCTCCCTTTAACGATAAGGGTAAGTTTTCTTGCTGACTCCTGCGTTTTCCAAAGAAACGCCACCCAATGCCCCCCAGCAACGACTCACGACAATCCAGACGGCTCCGGCTCCTCACACGGGCCTGGTGTGCAGGTACAGACATAACCAGAGATGCATACCACAAGCCCGGCCGTATATGATTTGCTGGGGAAAACCTTTGTGGCGGTCTGGCGGACATTGAGCAGTTGAGTGCCAAACAAGCGGCTGACCGTACCTTTGTATTGTTCATTGTTCAATCACTCACCTGAGCCAGTCGATAGAGATTGATATGAGTACAAAAATTCAATGCGGTATTTGTAGGCTGGCGTTGTATCAAAATGCCGCTCAGAGACCTGCTGTCCGCCGGATTTGAGGCAAGGCTTACTTTCTTAATGTAACCACGGATATAATGATAAAAAGATAAACAGTTATTTATGATGGCAGGATTGGACATCCCTACCTTATGAATGTGAGCAGTGCCGAACAACAAGTACGTGAAGGTACGTACACAGCACACCATTGAGAGAGCACTTGGTATCATATTGTAACACAATGAAAAAGTTTAAAGGCTATGCATTTACACAAAGGACCTTCCCACATATAGCTTTTCGGGCATGTCTCGTTTCCTCGACAGTGTTAGCAATTGCTGCAGTTTCTCCACAGTTCTTGCCGCATCAGCATTCAATTTGGGATTTAATTACTTTCACGTTTTGAGTTATTGACTGCCTTTGTCGTCCTTTTCTAAGCCTCAGGCCTCCGGTCCATCGGCAACTCGCCTTCCTTTTTCCGCCTATTTGCCGCTCCTCCTCATCCCAAAAGCCTGAAAAGATTAAATATAGGTCCAAATCATCTGAGATTATGATATCAGGGCACCAACTGGCATTGTAACCCTTAACGGAGGCATTCAAGCCGCACCCTAGGCCGTGCCCATCGGCTCCGCGCTTACAGATCCATTCACTATAATAGCCGAGACAAGGAACACGTGAGTGATGCAGAGAGGGTACGGAGCTCAACTCGATACTAGTGCGTCGAGCGTCATTCAGAAGTGTATCTGATGACCCTATCCCTAAGCTGACGGGAGCACAGCCAAACAGCTAAACGAACCACAGTTACGCACAGAAGCAGCGACCTGGGAAGCGCAGCTCAGGAGGCTCGCTGCTACACTGGGGCCGGGCCTAGGCCAGAAGCCCGGTGGAGGGAAAAGGGGAGGTGACCCGGGGCCTTCTTCTCGTTCGGGTGCAGTGGCGGTAAGGAGGGCAAAAAGAAGTGCGAGAGCAAGGTCCTGATGCTGCCGGGGCAGCCCCTGCAGCAGCAGCAGCAGCCGTGTGGTGGATTATCCGCGTTACTTGGTAACGGTGCTTCCAACAATCTTACAGTTTCCATCGCCACCACGGCCACAGCCGGCCCCCTGCGGGATACAGCTCCCGAACAGCGAGCGGGGTGGATACACTGCGGACCGTTGGAGGAGCCTTAGCGGCGCCAGCTGAGAGTGCCAGCACGGTAGCGCCGGCGGCGGCGGTAGAAGGCAGCATGTCCCCTACATCACGGCCGAGCCACCGCGAGATGCTTATCCTGCCAGAAGAGCAGCCATCGCAATCACTGCCGCCACAGCTGCAGCCTCAGCAGCGGCCATCGCAGTCTCAGGTACACACACCGGCACAGCAGGTGCAACCGGACGTGGCGCTGGCCGGCATAGTGATGTCGACTATGCCGGTAGCGGAGGTGGCTGCCGTGCAGGCGCAGGCACCCGTGCTGGCCCTGTCTCAATATGATTACACTGCCAACCCCACCACGCCGGGCGCGGCGGTAAGTGGCGGCATTATCAGCATGAGTGGAGGGGATGGAGGCAGTACTGAGCCCGGTGGCGGCGCCAGCCGCAGGGCCCTGTCCGTGGTCCCTCCCGGCGGCTTGGCGCCTGTAGCGGATCTGCTGTTGGATGCAGAGGCCTCTACCCTGGTACGGCAACTGGGGCTTGGCAGCTACGACGACGATGCTGGCGGCAATGTTAGTGATGGCGATGGTGGTGGTGGTGGTGGTGCTGCTGCTGCTGATGATGATGATGATGACCGGGTGGCAGCGGAGGAGGAGGTTGGAGGTAGAGGCGGACTCCGCGGTCGCAATAATGGTTGCGGCACTGTGGCAATAGCCGGTGGAGACTGCGGCGAAGTCCCTCATGAAGGGCCGCTAAAGCGAGGGACCACACAGCCAACAGGACCAGCGCCAGCAGTGTCGGAAGGAGCTCAATGGAGGACAGCCACAGGGCTGCCGTCAGCGGCGGCAGCCACGGCTGGGCCAGCAGCGGGAACAACTGGCACGGCGGCAGGTCCACGACGTCGGGCTCCCCCGGGCACACCCCGGCAGCCCCGACCGGATGAGCTTGGGCGGACAGAGTACTTCTCCGCTTGTGAGTGTGAATATGCCCACCCGTCATTTCAAACTACTTCACGACCGCATGTCCACATGCACATGGTTGAAGCATATGATACCGGTGACCACCTTACTCCCGTGCTTCCGTACTCGCCCTTAATGTTTTCGTACGTCCTTACATTCACAGGCCCCACTCAAGGTCTGGAGTACCAGACTATCCTGCGGGTCCATAAGCGGGCTATCTTGTGCGGCGCGGTACGGAAATGCTCCAGGGGCGGCGGTGGCGGCGGCGGCAGCGGCTCCCGTGGACCTTCTTGGCTGTTGCTGAGTGGCGGCGAGGACGGCTACGTGTTGTGGGACCTGGGACGGTGCAGGCCTCTCCTGATGTCTTTGGAGGAGGAGGCGGAGGGTGTGGGGCAAGTCGCGGAACAGGGACAGGGGTCAGGCTCCGGGCCGGGCGCAGGGCTTACTGCTGCAGCTGCGTCGACGGGATCGGCTGCTTCAGGAGGGGACTCCGAGGCGCCCGAACATCGAACTGCGGTCAGGCGAGTGGACGGAAGTAGAGTTGGGTTTTACAGTTTTAGGATTGGGTCTTAGTGAGGGAGAGGAATGGTGTAAAGCAGCAGCCGGCGGTGAAAGCAACCTACTGTCTGACACAAAGTGCAAGTCCAAAACCGACACATTGACACAGCGACCCACCTAGCCGTTCCATCCGCTGACGCCGCTGACCAAAGGACGGCGCTCCCCGTTGATTCGCCGCAGGGCCCAGCACCTACCTCGCCCACCTGGAGCCGTAAATTGGGGTGCTGTAAAGCAGATCTTATCTGTGCGAATGCGGGTGGGCGCGGCTGTATCCGATTCGGATACAGGTCAGGATCCAGGATCTGGTGGATTCGATCAGGGGAACGTGGAACGGGTTCGCGACGGCGGAGGCGCGGGCGGTGGCGGTGGCCTCGGCATGGATGTGGGCGGTGACCACGGAGACGAGATGGATGAGCGTATGGCAGCTGCATGGCAGGTATGAGGAGGTGGAGAAGAGGAAGAGAAGGGAGGGAAGGGAAGGGAAGGGAAGGGGAGGGGAGGGAAAGGGAGGAAAAGGAAATATGCTCCTCATCCTTCCGTTCGGCAGGCTTGAACGGCTTAGATAACGTACACGCCCATGCATGTAAAGCCGCTTTCCTTTCCTTTCCCTTTCGCACGCGAAGATTGCGGCTGTAGGATACTAATTACTGTTCGCTGTCGTGTTCTGGCCGCAGCAACACACACACACATGTATACCTCCAGTACGCCTCTGTTCCCCTCCTCCCCTCCGGAATCTTAACCACCTCATTCGTACAGGGCGCGTCGTACCGCAACATGATTACGGCCGTTGCCTTTGTGTCAGATCATCGTTGGGCCACGTGTCACCCCGGGGGTGCTATCCGCGTGTGGACTGCGGACACGGTGCGGGTTGGGCTTGCACGGGGTGGACGGGGAGAGGGGTGAGGAAGGGGAGGAATAATAAAGGGGAGAGGTGGAGAGGGGTGAGGAAGGGGAGGAATAATAAAGGGGAGAGGTGGAGAGGGGTGAGGAAGGGGAGGAGAATAAACAAATGCTTCAGTTCTAAAAGACCCAAACGCGCCCAGTGCGTGTCCGTGTGTATCGATGGGTGGGACCTCTGAGGCGGGCGGTTAGCTTCGGAAAGGAGGTGAGAACGGGTAAGGGCTAGTTGGGTTTGTTCTTGCAGCTAGGGCACGAAGACAGGAGAGGGATATGGTTGTATGGCGGTGTACTAGGAATTAAAAAGTTCGCCGCAGGTTATGGGCGGGTCCGAAAATGGCATCATAATTGGCCACAAAAGAATCCCGACTTGCACGTGTGCGTAGAGGAGGGGCCTGGTGTGCCCGAAATGTGCAGCCCATTTGGTGTGGCACCACCCACGTTTAAAAATGGTCATACACATTCCCCACATCTTTGCCACCAGCTCTCTCCATTGCGTCCCTCGTCTACCCACTTCAACCCTGTGCTGCCGCCTCGTGGTATGCCGTACATCATGCTGCAAAACAGTCGTACACTTCCGCCACGCTGGAGCGCACCCTGAATGGCCACGTGGGCTACATTAACAACATCTCGTCGTACGGCGGTGGGCGTTACGCCATCACCACGGGACTGGACACCACGGCCCGCAACTGGGACCTGTGGGAAGGTCGGCAGCTGTCCGTGTTCAAAGACCACGAAAATGAGGTACGTAGGTGTTAAAAGGTTTTGATGTTGTAAGGTAGGCGTTTAAAGGTAGGCGTTCTAATGTTCTATGAGTGTGTCCGTAGTTGCGAACTTAAGGGGATCGCCCCGTGACCTGATCCGATTACCGTACATCTTTTCATATGCCGTACGGACGTACGAACAGCCTGCCCTGGTAGGAGACAGGGCTGGGCAGAAAGGGTGGCGGAGCAGCAGCGGTGATACGTGCGGCAGAGAGAGAGAGAGAGAGCTTGTATGTACTCCCCTCTTGCTCATCCCCACCTCCCCGCCCTCTCCCTCTCTCGTTCAACCTACGGAAGGTCACTGCTGTGGCGGTGATGGAGAGTGGTCGTATGGCCCTTACGGCGGCGGAGGTGGTGCCCGAGGTGGCGTCTGCGATGCTGTGGGACCCCGCATCGGGTGAGTCTGTATGTGTGCCTGTATGTGTGTATGCAAGTAAGTTCCATTGCCCTCGCTGCCCGCCCTACCTGCGTTCCTGGCAAGCAAGGCTGGTGAGCTGGTTGGGTGTATACGTATGGCCGTGGTCATCAGCTCCCCGCCTCGTCTCATGTGCCATTTCTCCCCTCACCCTCAACCCCTCTTCCCACGTCCCAGCACCCAGACCCAGCCTAGCGCAGCCAACCCCAAACACACCTATTTGTCAGACCTTCGGTGAAGCTACACGCACTAAGCCTCAGATACGTACATACATACATACATACACCCGTGTACATATATACACACGCACTCACGTACACGTTTGCAGGCAAGTTGCTCCACACGCTGTCGGGTCACCACGGCTGGCTTTTCGGTCTGGCGCTGAGTGAGCGCCGCAAGATTGCTGTGGCCATCGGGGAGCATGCCACCCTGTTCATCTGGAATATCGACACGGGTGAGCTGGGTGCTTTGCCAGGAGTGGGGCCGGGGATTGGCGTGGGGGTGGGGGAGTGGGGATGGGGGAGTGGGGTTGATTGGAGTGGGGTTGGATTCGGTTTGGCGTGGAGATACGAGGGGGTGGCTACGGAGAGGTGAGACTGTAGTCAGGTGGTGGTGAAGTAATGGAGTTGGCTTTTAGGCGGATGGAGGATTTGTGGACGGAGTTGCCCAACGCGGCTCTGTGAAGTGGGGAAATGAAGTGGATAGGAGCGTGGAGCGTGGGGTTTCGGAGCGTGGAGCGTGGGGTTTCGGAGCGTGGAGTTTCGGAGCGTGGGTGTCCTCCGCGGGTTTGGGAAGCCTTGGGGACTCCTTAATTTGAGCTGTAGGTTAGGGGGTTTAGGGTTTCTAGGGACGTGCAGTTGGTTGGGTGGTTGGGTAGTTGGGTGGTTGGGTCGGTCATAATGCGTTGCCTTGAGTTTGGTATTTAGTGCACGAGCGATACTACCGCTCTGTGGATGGCCTTTCCTCTCTCCCATCCCTCCCTCCCTCCTTTCCACTGCACTGCGCCGCGTTGTCTACTTCTCTCACCACGCATATAACCCCTGGGACCCGCATCTTCCTCACCTTGCCTCATCCGCGGTTCCTTATAACGTACATCCCCCATACATTCCTGAAACCAGCCTGCCAGCCGCATAGACGGGCTTGGAACTGTTGTTCCCCTTTCCTAGCCACCCGGGTGTTCCCTCCCGCCGATCTTCCCGTTCTCACTTCCCCTCACAACCCTCCTTCTTACCACCCGCCTCTCCTCCTCAACCAACTTCTCATCCCCTCTGGACTCACTTCCCCCTACACACCTTTCATCCGCCTCACCCACCCTTTCAACCCCCCCCCCGCGTCTCCCACCCTCAGGTGACTTGCTGTTAGCTAAGGTGGTGGCATCCGACGGACTACAGCGCTGGGCCTCAATCAACAGCGACGGAAATTTCCTGTGCTTCGGATCCGCAGTACGTGTGTATGTGTATGTGTATGTGTATGTGTATGTCTATGTCTATGTATGTATGCATGTATGTATATATATGTGCATGTTACAGCTGCTGCAAGGGTTGGATCTGTCCTAACCAGGGGGGGGATGAGATGGTCCGCGAGCTCGCCACGGATACCCCTAGGGTGTGTGTGTGTGGGGGGGAGGGTAGCCAACGTGAAGGATCGGAAATGGCAGCCTAGAAGGCGGGGAGGACGGACCCGGGTCCTTGAGAACAGCAGGATATGCTGCGTCAAGGTTTAATGTAGTGGGGCGCCTGAAAACAGGAGGTTTCGGCATGTATAACGACTTACCGTACTAACGGTACCGACGGGCTCAATGCTGCATGTTAACCGTATTTCTGGTGCGTGGGTGGATCTGTTTCCGTACTTTAAGGGAATCTCAAGGAGCGACCGGTCTCGGAATAATCATGCCGTACTGTATGTGCATACCGTACAGGAAGGTGTCGTACGTGTTGTGGAGACATACTACGGCTGCGAGCTGGCTCGTTTCGACTCCACTTGGGTAGACCCAGACTTCCATTCCATCAGCGCCTGCTTCTTTTGCGATGACGAGGTGCGTCTGTCTGTCTGTCTGCCTGTCTGTCTGTCTGTCTGTCTGTCTGTCTGTCTGTCTGTCTGTCTGTCTGTCTGTCTGTCTGTCTGTCTGTCTGTCTGTCTGTCTGTCTGTCTGTCTGTCTGTCTGTCTGTCTGTCTGTCTGTCTGTCTGTCTGTCTGTCTGTCTGTCTGTCTGTCTGTCTGTCTGTCTGTCTGTCTGTCTGTCTGTCTGTCTGTCTGTCTGTCTGTCTGTCTGTCTGTCTGTCTGTCTGTCTGTCTGTATGCGTGTGGGGGCTGATATTGGCGGTAGGACAAGATGGCGGCGGAGGGGGTCAACCCAGGAGGGAGGTGGGTGAGAGTGTTGGTACATGTGCGGGTATGGTATTGGGTGCGGCTGAAGGAGGGAGGGAGTAAGAAACCGCGAGAGGCTCAGGTGCTGACTTAAAGCAGCGTCGCGTACAAGGCCCAGGACTAAAACATTACAATTCAATCCTTCGGTTCAACTTCTGTTGTCTTCTGCGGTACACGCTTCTTATTGTTGCGTATGTAAACATCGTTCACACTGTTTCGGTCGTAGGAAAGGACTGGCATAGATAAGAGAAGATGACATTTCCGTTGCTTCAGGCAATCCCCGTCAAGTTGTGTGGTCGCCGTAGCTGTGTCTGTGTGTGTGTGTGCCGCACTATACGCCAGCTGCTATAGCCCAAATCCTGATTCCCCTGATTAAACCCTTCCACTCCCCCCGGCCCCTTCCACTCCTCTTTCCCCCGTCCGCTCCCGACGACCGTTGACTCCTCCCTTCAGCTGCATGACGACCCAGAGCACTGGACCAACAAGTTCCTGTCGCTCCAGGGAGACTCGGACGTGAGTAAGAGTGCGGCCCCGGATCTGTTTATACGTACGTATGTATGAACGTATGGGCATGTGCGCGTGCATGTTTGTGTGCGTGTGTGTGTTTTTTGAGGTCCACAATAACCCTCTCTCCAATACCTATCGCACGGCGCACGCTATCTATCGTTTTGGATATTATTCGGTAATGTGGGTTCGATTTGGTGACCATTAAATACCCTTTTCCGTTCATTTCGCATCTAATGCCTTTCTGCCCGAACCGAATCTACCCCTCTTCTTGCCCTTCCGCTTCCCTTTGCCATTACAACTACACGCAAACTCACGTCCACGCAAAACACCCAACCCTCAACATGCACACGCATAAATACACGCAAAACCGCACACGCACATGCACATGCGCGCACTACAAAGCACACCCGTGTTTTGGCACACGTGTTTTAACGCACGCGATGTCTCCCTCCCACCCACCGCAGGTGAGCTGCCTCTTCCGGCCGCTAACCACGTCGCCCTCCATGAGCCATAACCCAGCAGGGATGAGCAATCAGAAACAGCTACAGCCCCAACCGTCTCAACCGCCAATGGCGGGGGGCTTATCGGCCCTGGCGACCCCAGGGGCTGTGTCCATGTTGACGTCGGGATGGGGGACCACGGGAAGGGGCCTGGGCCTGGGCCGAGGTCTTGGTCTAGGTCTGGGCGGCTTAGGTGTCAGTGTTGGCAGCGACGTCGGCGGCAGCAACAAGAGCATGGTCCGAGCCAGGGTCCTCCACAGCGTCCGAGCAGCCGCGGCGCTGTGAGTCCGTTTGCCTAAACGTGTCTGCTGTGTTTCTGTTTGTCTCTCTGTCTGTCGGTTGTTACAATGTGTGTCTGTTGTGACTTTGCAAGTCAATTGGAGAGCGAGGGATCCGGCAATGGGAAGGGGGCTGGAGGGAAGAGGGGCTGGAGGGAAGAGGGGCTGGAGGGAAGAGGGGCTGGAGGGAAGAGGGGCTGGAGGGAAGAAGGGGCGAACGGGGATAAAAGGAGGTGGAGGAGGTCACGTGGGAACAGGTATGCGGGTTCTGGGTGCTATGGGAGGGTGAGGGGAAGAGGAGCATGTGGGCGCAAGCGCGCAGGACCGAGGGCGCGCAGAAGGGGAGGTGTGGGCAGAGGAGGCACGAGGTCCCTGAAGCGTTTCCCCTTATGCTCGGCGTTTGGCGGACCTTATCCGGACCTGGATTCTCTTCCTTCAAACCCTAAAACCAATTTTCAAACCCCAAAATCGTTCCCAAACCCTAAAACCGTTCCCATACCCTAAAACCACCCTCTCAGGGCCGCTATTGGTCGGGCCGCCGCTGCTGCGAGTAATCATGAGGCAGATGATGCAGATCAGGTGTGTACGGGCTGTACGGATGTACAGACCGATGCACATTCGTACATTCCACTTTTCATTCGCTGAATACGTCACCAGAAAATAATACTTATGGACCCCGTCCTTCACCTCCACAGTACGATTTCATTAGCGATGGCGATGGTGATGGCGGCGGATGTGATGGCTGCGGCGGTTCCGAAGTTGCTGGTGGTGGCGGTGGCGCCGGCGGCGGCAGCGGCAGTGCTTCCAAGGTGATAGCGGCCGTCAAGGCCTACTCCATCACTGGCGGCGGTGGTAGCAGCCGCGGCGGTGGTGGCGGCGGCCGTGCCGTTAACAACCACGGTAGTCGTGGCAGCAGTAGCGGCGGCGGCGGTGCAGTGAGCTATGGCAGCAGTGTCCGGAAATCCGTGGCGCTCCGCAAAGTGGCCCCGCTGCCTGCCCGATTGGAGCGCATCAACACTGACTCAAGGGGTTTGACGGTGCGTGAGAGTGTGTGTGTGTGTGTATATGTGAGAGAGAGAGAGAGAGAGAGAGAGAGAGAGAGAGAGAGAGAGAGAGAGAGAGAGAGAGAGAGAGAGAGAGAAAGAGAAAATCTGTGTGACAGAAAGGATGTGTATGCGTGTGTGTGGAGTTGCGCACATTTTTTGCGTTCGATGTGGATTACACATCGTACTGTGCTGTGTTGTATTGCACCACTGTTCCTCTCTGCGCACTGCCGCACCTCGCCGTACTGCTTACAGTCACCCACACACCCACACACCCACACACCCACACACCCACACACCCACACACCCACACACCCACACACCCACACACCCACACACCCAAACACCCA
>NW_003307548.1:1591277-1600127 GCF_000143455.1 Volvox carteri f. nagariensis | reverse complement strand
TGGTGTCAGCGTAGCGCCGCTGGCGCCGACAGCGCTCCCGTCAATCGCCGCAAGCGGCGGCACCTCACCGTCGTCTACGATGAGGGCTATCAAAAAAATGAAATCCTCTGCCCTACATGGCGGCGGTGGCGGTGGCGGCGGCTGTCCCACGGGTCGCAGCGCACTCGATTCACCAGCCAACAGCATACGCCGCCGCCGGACGTCTGTACAGGCGGCAGCTGCCGCCGCCGCCGCTGCCGCCGCCGCCGGCGGAGCATCTCGTCCCTTCAGCGCCGGCGGCGTCACGACAGCGTGGGGGCCCGGTGGTGGAGGTGCCGGCGGCGCTGGCGGTCATCGCCCCGGAAGCGTGCTCGGAATGGTGCCGGCAGTGGCGGGGAATACGGCGTCTGTGGCGACGGGGTCGGTGTCGGTGATGTCGGGGAACAGCGTCATTGGTATCCACCGGTCTGGCCCAAGCGGTAACCTTCAGGAGATGTTGGGAAAAAGGTAAGCAGGTTTGCGGGTGTGGGGTGTGTGGGGCTGTGAGTGCAGCTGCGGTGAGATCGCTGTATTGCGTAATTGCGTAATTATGTCCTATTAGCCTTCATGGCTTGCTGTACGGTTGCGTTCGAGGTGCCGGATAGGACAGGGCGAGGCGGAACCGGGGCTGCCAAGGGCCTTACACTACTGCAGACAGAAAAGATAGCAGGAGGGGCCCTCTGGCTCAGGCGAGGCCCAGGTTGCGCGTGGTTTCCAGTGCGGCATCGTCCTCCCGCCGGGTATATAGCTGCACCACCTTCATAGCTGCCTAATCGCCAGGTCTCCAACTGGGCCGAGCCTGCCGCTTATAAACGAGGGACACTGAGGGGGGGGAGAGAAAGTGAGAGCAACAATAATAAGCTCCAATAGTGTAGGCAGAATGCCGGAACTATGGAGCTGTCAGCTGAAATAGTAAATTCGAAATCTCAGCAAGCCATACGGCTGCCGTACATAACTTAGCTTAGAGGCTATACTCGCTTTGCTCCTGCCGCATCTAAGCTACAATTGGTGATAGTTCTGCCACCAAATCAGCTCCATCCGACACATAAACGCGTACATACACACACACACACAGGCAGTGTGGCCGGTTGGGGCGCCGGGAATGATACATAACATTCCCGAGCGACTTCCCTCTGTTTTTTTTGGTCGTCCATCTGACCGCCCACTGTCCCATTCGCAACACATGTGCCGCATTCCCTCCCTGCCTCCACACGCGGCCTTGATGTGTTTTGTCTTTACCCCAGCTACCCCTAACCCCCAATATTACCTTACCCGAACAACATCTGCGAACTACTCCAGGGATGCCACGGAATTGGAGATCTCGCCATTCGGCCGCCGCATAGTGTCCCTATCCGGAGATGGCACGGTGAGAAGTGAGGTTAGATGAGCCCGGGGGGAAGTAATACGTGCCGTGTGCTGTGTGCCGTGTGTATGAAGGGGGCCATTGCCCCGGGCCCAGCAGGGTCCATGCTGACCACCCGGGCTAATCCCTCCTTGCTTCGGCGCACAAGTCTAAGAAGTACGAACTCTCGACTCGAACGACCACCAACCCCGCCCAGTTCCTTTTGTTCCACACAACCTCAAACCTCGCAACCACCCTTCGAGCATTTGCTTTCATGTGTGCCACCTCTTCTACCTGTTACCCTACACCGCTATAGAAAGGCTTGTTTCAAAGCAGCGTTATGTTTTTCCTCTTGAGACACAGCCCATTCCCGCTCCTCTGTGTCCCTTTCCAGGTCCGGGTATGGAGTTTGCTTGGAGTGAGCGTGCGGCGGGAGCTACCTCGTCATCCGGAGATGGTGAATGAGATTACCATTAGTCAGGATCGAACCTTGGTGGCCACCGTCACAGAGAATGAGGGTAAGAACATTCGCTTGGCTTGGCTTGGCTTGGCGGGCAGAAATGAGTGGAACATCTAAATGCTCTACATTTACAATTAATGTATAATCATGAATGTTGGTACTGATTGGGTGGGCGCACAAGCTTTTCGTCCAAAAACACCCTGCCGCCGTGGAATTTCACCCTGGAATTTCACCTGCAGCCGTGGCTTCCTGTCCGCTGGTCTCTCCTTTGATGGCCCCACTCCATCCCACCTCCTTCTCCCGACCGCCTTGCCAAACCCAAACTCCCCTAAACTCCCCTTCTCTCCGACCCTTTCCCTACCCCTACCCGTACACTCCCCACCCTCTCCCTCGTCACCAGGTTGTCTGCGCCTGTTCTCCATGGCCACCGGTCACCCCGTGGGAACAGTGGCGGCCCACGTGGGGTTTGACTGCGACGGTGTGGCGCTATCGGATGACGCAAGCCTGGTGAGACTGGGTCTGAGGAGGGGGTCTGGGTACCGGAGAACGTGTGCTTATTAATTTGAGGGAGGGGGGAAGGGTGTTTGAAGGGGGGAAGGGTGTTTGAAGGGGGGAGGGTGTTTGAGGGGGGAGGGGTTTATTTATCCAACGAAACGAGATGAAGGTGGCAGGAGGCGACCGCGCCGTGAGTGAAGGATGAAGGCAGGGGCTGGCGGGCTTTGAATGAGGGTGCGGGGTCGTTGTGGAGGAGGGTACTAATTAAGAATATGCTAGGTTGTGTAGGTGTAGCTGTGTGGAGGAGGGGCGTGCATGTGGTGTGTGTATGCGCTATGCTGGAGGGAGGGTAGGGGTTGTTTACTAGTTGGGGTGATCAATTAGGTTGAAAATGTCCGCATGCCGCCAAATCTTGGCGCCAATCGGGTCTTTGTTCAGTGCAGATTCCCAACCCCAGATGCCAGGGGTTTTTGTGTTTTGCCCCGATTTGCTCCCCTGGGGTTACCTTTCAAACCCTCCGTGTCTGAAACCCTGGTGCCGGCACCCAACTCCCCATGCCGTCCCGGCGGCCGCCGGCATGTGCACAGGTCTCCCACGACCCGTACACTAACTTGGCGGTATTGGCTGGTACGGCAGTGACGTGTTCAGACGACACGACCATCAAGATTTGGGACCTCAGCGCTAAGGGGGGCCCCAGGCTGGTGCGGGTGAGGATGTGGGGGTTTCAGGGTAATCGCACCGGCAGGCGGGTGAAGAAAGCAGGAGGAGAGGAAAGGGGAGAACGGGTACGGACATACACAACCCGCATACGCACATGTACGACACAACTTAGAAACCAGAGAGCCGTTACGATAGGGCGGACTAATGCACGGTGGTGCTCAGGGGTCCTGATGAGCAAAGAGGGGTCGGTGCTGCCGTATACGACACTGGACGAAGCAGTACATGCACAGGTACGGCGACTCTAAAAGGAGTTACAAGAAAAAGCGGGGCCAATCGGATACGCTTATGTCGTACGAGCTGTACTGCATGCCTTACACCTCGTGGGATGTGCGAACCGTAAACCCTTTTCATCCCACGCCAAAATCCATCACGAGGGTCCTGCCCTCAAAGCAAGCAGCATAGACAAGTTGCTAGCGCGCCAGCCCAAAATCAAAACACCTCCAGCCCACGTCCGTTTCACGCCCTTGAGCTTTTTGCCCCCGCTCCCTCGGCCCGTATGCCTGTCCCTCACTTTTTTCACCTCTGCGCTTTCAGACGCTGTACGGCCATGCGGGTGGTGTTACGGGGGTGTGCTGGGTGCCCGGTACCAGCAGAGTTCTGTCGGTGGGTGAAGACCGGTAAGTGCAGCTCGGGGGGGGGTATTCGCGGTGCGCTGAAAAGGTGCGTTGCATCAGCACCGTAGCACGTTGTGTTAATAAAAAAAACAAGTGACATGCCAGTGTGCGCAGGTCGACTAAACACATGGCTGAAACCGCAACCCCTAACCGCCCAACCCTGCAACTGTCCAACCGCACTTCGCTGCGTTTGTCTGCAGATCCGTGTTGGAGTGGGAGGCCGGACCCACGGGTCGCAACAGCCCAGTCGCGAGAATGGACCACGTGCATGAGGATGCTATTACGGCAGTCGTGGTGAGGCGGGCCGGCCGGGGATTGCGGGGCCCCGGGTGGGGATGTATACACAGTTGCACACGCAACCTTACTGATAGCCGCGCCTGGACACTACGGACATATGTAATGTCGTACATACGCATTGAGTCAGGTCCCCGAGCGGCTAGGAACGCCGCCGGCGAATCTTTCTACAGCACTACCACATCATTTAGCAAAATCGAGGATGAAAAAACACGTGTTATTGGAATGCCCAGCCCATAATGATATTCGTGCGGAAGAGGGATTCGATCAACAACAGAGCATGTAGGAGGCCATGAAATGGGAGCCAGTACGTCTGGCGAGGATGTTGGAACGTATGTGGGCTCGCTGCAACTCGGTTATCCCCTCTGGGCGCAAGTCTGGGCTGATAGTACGGTGTTCCCTGTTCTCCGTGGCTTTTAGGCGTTTAGGTAGGTATTGCCCTTGGGCCTTCGGCTCGTATGGGTAGTTTTACAGGTATGGGGTCAAGCACCCCCAACCATGTAACACACACACACACATCATTTGGGTGTTTCGCTCTTCTCTTCATTCATCGTAGTTATTAGGGCCTGTCTTACCTTTAGGGTATATAGACACGTTAGGACGCACATATACGCACCACCTCCTTTGGCTTGCTCCAAGGAATCAATCCACCTCCCCCCCCTCCATAAACCCGTCTGAGCCCCCTCCAAGAAAAACACCGTGTCACCGTCACCCGTAGGTCAGTCCCGACGCCCGACGCGCCCTGACCTGTTCCATGGACCGTACGGCACGGCTGTGGGAGCTGACTCCGTCGATGGCACCGTCGCCACTGACCCATGGGTCGAGCCGCAACGGCCCCAGCGGCGCGCGCGGCCGCGACAGGGCCCAGCCAGCACTGGCGCATGCGGCCGCTGCCGCGGCGGCGGCCTTGCACGCCAGCCAATCTACCAGCGGAGCGCCCCATGCGCCATCTCGGCCGGAGCTGCACCGTTTCATGCACGAGAACAGTGTGACCCATGGGTCATTCTCCCCGGATAGGCGCCACGTGGTTACTTGCGGAGCCGACTGTGCCGTACGGCTGTGGGACACGGACAACGGTATGTGTGCGTATATGCGATGTGGATAACCGCTATTTACAACCGTCGCCCCACTAACTGCCACCCACACCATATTCCCCGACCACTCACCCAAACCCTCAGGCAAGCAGTTGGTGTGTTTCGAGGGCCACACCCGCACTGTCACCCGCTGTGTCTACCTGAACAACTATGTGGTGGCCACCACCAGCAGGGATGGAACCATACGCTGCTGGGATATGCAGGTGGTTGGTTGGTTGGGCGTTGATTGGCCGTTGGGAGTTGGTTGAGACAGCGAATTGGCGGCAATATAGGCGGCCTGTCAAACCCCCAGCAACCACAACAAAGTCTCTTTTCTCCGGGGCCACGAATTTCCCCCCCCCCTCTTCCTCCTCCTTTCTGCGGGTCTTTCATTCTTTTTCATTCTTCTCCTCAACTTGTCTCCTCGTTTTGACCAGGGTCCCAAGGGCCCCACTTCCATTAATTTCCTGTGTAACCGAACGATCCCGTTATAAAAACACATAAACTAGATAACCTAAGGTGGGGGGCAGGGCCCAGGCAACTCCGAAACCCCCGAACGGTCCCATCTCCCCCTTCCTGTCTGGCAGCGCAAGCGGCGTCTGCCCACCTTGGCGCCCCCTTTCGCTTTGGAAAGCGATTCCTTCGAGGCCATGGTGCTGCTGCCCTCGCAACGGTGCGGATACGGCTTCCCCGAGGTGCTGGCCTCCCTGGCCAGCGGTAGAGTGGTGGTGAGTTCGTGGGTTCGTGATTGGGGAAGGGAAGAGGATTTTGGGGGGGGGGGAGGAGAAGGGTTTGGGGCGGAGGGGAACCTCAGATCCGGGCTCCTTATATCCCTGGGAGCTCGGGAGGGGGGCCCTGCCTAACATTTCATCTGCTGCTTGCCCTGCCTGCCTTTTATAAGCTCCTCTAGGCCTAGGACATTTTGTGATTGCCTGACAATGAGATAACCGCGGAAAGGTTCGACACAGACACGTCGCCAATGATCTGCGTGTATGTCTTTCCGTACGACCTACCGTTGTACAGGTGTACGACCCGACCTATCGTCAGCCCCTGCCAGAGCAGTTGCTGCTACAGCTGAATCCGGATCTGGAATTGCTGGGCCCTACAGACGTCGAGGTGTGCACGGGGCAAATGGGGGAGGTTTTAAGCGTTGGCATTTGGATTTGGACTTGGACTTGGATTAGGACCGGGTTAGGCTAAGCACATATACACACATATCCACACAAATATACGCGCGAGCTTCTTTGTGTGCCTGTAGACATAAAGATGATGTCATTACCGCGATGGAGGGGGTTATCCCTCCCGTCCTCAGCAGCTGGCTTCGTAAACTGGTTTTTAGCTGGTCCTCGTTGTTGCCCGTCCCGCCAACCCTTTTTGATGCCCCACCCAAGACTTCTCTTAAACCTCCTCCCCACTCCCTGTCCCCCACCGCCAACCTCCAACTGACAACCGACAATTCATCCACCTAAAACACAGGACCTTGTCGTGGACTTCCCCGGACTGCTGGTGATGCCCATCAGAGACGGAAACACCATGCTGCACATGTACGACACTGTATGGAGAGCTTTTATCTTTGTACGACACTTTGTAAATTTGTAAAAATTGTAAAAAGGCAATTCAATATGTGATGGCTTGACCGTGTGTTTTTACTCAGTGACCGTTGCCGCTTAGAGGCTCTGCTGTGGTATCCTGCTGTCCGAGATTTAGCCGCAATTGCCACAACCATCAACCACATCACAACCGCCACAACCATCACTCCAACAGCTACCGCCATCACGAGCCACATACACAATTCTCTGCACATTGTATCGCACCACTTCCTCAATGTTGGGGAGATTTTCCCCACGCACACATCCTTAACTCCATCACCATCCTAAGCCTACACCACACAACACATCATGCCAATCCGGTCATGCCACATCACATCACACCGTACGGCAGGGTGGCTATGTCCGGAGATTCCGTACTGCTGCGAGCGCTGTTGTCAGGAACCTCTGGCGGATTGGGGGGACCTGGCCGCGGGGGTATAGGGGGCCTGGGAGCTGGCGGCGGCGCCGATTTTTCCGGCGGTGGCGGCGGCGGCGGCAGCGGGGGTGTAGGCGCCCTGGGGGCCGGAAGCCTCGGCGGCGGCGGCAGGCTGTACGGCAATGCTCCGCCGCTGCCGCTCAACTTTGGCGGCCAGACTCCGCTGGATCTAGCAGTAGCAGCGGGACACCGTCGCTGTGCGGAGCTGCTGCTGAGTACGGAATTGGCGAGGCCTCCAGAGCAGCGTCTGGCGGTGCTGAGGGTGGGTTGGGTTTTTGGAACCCGAATGTTTATGTGGGGTTTATTTCAGTTAAGGTCACTAGAGGGCATTTGATGCGGTGGTATTACGTGATTGCACGCGCGTGTGTGCATGTGCGTGTATGTATACATGTATGTATGTACGGTGTATGTGGAGGAGCCCTTCATACCCTTCGGTGCCCCCTTCGGGATACCTCCCCCCGCACCCGTAAAAGGGGAGATATCCGAAGGGTGCATCGAAGGGTATGAAGGGCTCTTCATCCCGTAGGATGTCCCGTTCAGGTTAATCCGTTGATCGAATGGTTGAAGGTGAAGGAGGTGCTGCGGGGGATGACGACAAGGAGTCTGGCCGCGTGCTGAGTGGTCGACAGTCTCCGTCAGACGGGTTACAAGTTTGCTGACCAGAATGGTGGGCAGTTCAATTTGAAAACACGCAATTTTGCGTGCGTGCGTATATGCGTTTATATGTGCGTGTGTATGTGCGTGTGTATGTTTGTACTTGTCGGACAGGCCCTCCCCTACCCCGCCCTCCTCCCGCCTCCGCAGGCCTGGCACTCATTGGCGGTCGAGATGCCCTCACTGTTGGTGTCCTTCCTCAAGGTACGACACATACACACACAAAACACAACACGCACTCCCCAGCCTCTGCGACACACCTCCCCGACACGTCATGAACCCTCAATGACAACCCTACGGGGGGTAACCCTTCCCCGCAACTCTCCCATCTGCGTCACCTTTCCCTGACATACCCCCGTCCGATCATTGTCACTCTTTCGACAAATCTTTCGGCCATCTCCCTGCCACCCTCATGTTCCCTCCTCAGCTCCCTTCCCTACATTCCCTGCTCCTCACCCCCTTTCAGCCCCTTCCCCCAAACCCCCAAACCCCCAAACCCCCAAACCCCCAAACCCCCAAACCCCCAAACCCCCAAACCCCCAAACCCCCAAACCCCCAAACCCCCAAACCCCCAAACCCCCAAACCCCCAAACCCTCAAACCCCCAAACCCCAAACATATTTTCCCATCTCGACAGGCGCTCAGTTTGGATCCCGCGGGGGGGCTGGAGGAGGACGTGCTGTTCGCACCCCTGAGGGCCAATGACGAGGTCATGACCCTTGGGTCGGAGGTACGGGTCCAGTCCAGACGGAATTCAAATGTTGGGGGGCCCTGCGGCCTCCCGCGTAACAAACGGTGCGCGATCTCACCACCAAGACGCGCGGACGGAATCCTGATAGGAAACCCAACACTCTGAACGCCTTTTTTGGATTGTCTTTTATTGTCCTTTTTGGTATCCGCCTTTCTTACCTTCGCCCTTCTTACCTTCCAGTACCTTCCTTACCACGCCGCCTTAATTTCCCCTGTCCTGCCTACCCTGATAATCATGATGTCGTCTACCTCGCCCCTCATTCTCTCGGCCGGCACACCCTCCTTCCTCACCTCACGTGGCGTCTCTTTTCATTTTTTCTTCATTTTTCCCAATCACCCCCATTAGGATCTGGCCGCTGAGGACTTGTGGTTGGATCACGTCAACCAACTGAGGGAAGACCTAATC
>NW_003307548.1:1581435-1588935 GCF_000143455.1 Volvox carteri f. nagariensis | reverse complement strand
CTTCCTGCGGTCTGCACCGCGCCCCTGGCCAACAAGCTGTCCCCTTCCAGGGGGTCCTTGCTGGGGTCCCGCCGCGGCAGACACCAGCACTGATAGTCCCGCCATCCACCTCTCTCCATTCCCCCAACTCCTCATCTCCCCCTCCCAGCCCTTTCTTTAAACCTTCTTATACATGCAGCGGCCCCGATGTCCTTCCCCTCCCCATCGTCCCTTCCAGCTTCTCTACTACCCCCTCGTGCCGTGTCCTGCTTACGTCGTGTCTGGACCGTGTGGCAGGGGTTTTGCCATCACGCACCTCCCCCCAACACCACCCCGTGGCGCCGCTCTCTGATTCTCATGACCCCGCAGATTATGAACGCGGGCTGGTATATGTATTTGGCGGGAAGCCAGGGCAGCTGGAACGGTTTGGAGATGTCCTCCTGTCTCGGACTGCTGCTCACCTTCGGACTACAGGCAGGTTTGGAGGAGGGCCCGTGGGGAGGGGCCGTGGGGAGGAGAGTGCTTGCGAATCTAATGCGTAGCGTTCCTAGCGGAAATGGGGTCACATATGTACGGTAATGTCATCGTGCCGCGATTATTGGGATGTGCCGTACGATTGCCTTACGTGTGGCCAACGCTTATTCACTGCCGAAACATTCGCACAAACAATACATTGTTAAAGTTTACGCTAAAGCAGCGATGTTAGGAAATGGAAGTAGTGAGGGTCCAGGCGCCTGGGTGACGTCGTCACTTGCTGACGACAATGTAAACATATGTAAACACGTAAACATGTAAACATGCCGGTATTGACATGTCGTACTACGTACTGTGCACTTTCGTACGTGTTTTTGTGATGCACCGTCCAGTTGGGCGGCTTTGAGGGTGGCAGTCGTTTCGCCATGTCCCTCACCACCATTCTGTTGGGTCTCCGTTTACTCAAGGTGGCGTCAGGGCCTGAGCATACTGGCGTATTCGTACAGGTACGATGTACGACACGTAGTCATGTGCACCGTACATTTTCCATGATTACATGTCGTTCTTGATGTACAACATTACGCCTCTCGTACGCGTCTTTTTTTTGCCTGGTTTTTGTTGATGTCAGGTTCGTATACGTCAATACTAGCTAGTAAATTATTTTTACTCATGCTTTTTTTCTCGTGTAACCCCGTAGTTTGGAAGCGCCCTTTTCCTCTTTCCCCCACATTACTAATGAGGGTGCTAGTAGCGCCCTTTCCAGCACAGCTTCACTTGAGCCTTCCGACCTCCCCACACCCTTTGAAACCATCCACTCTCGCTGAAAGCGGAAAGGTGCGAAGCAGGGAGCGTAACAATACCTGGCCAAGGCGCGAGAGCCCCTCTCTGGCCCAAGTCAGTGGTTTTCCTCCTAACCGCCCTCGCCCCCTTTTCCCCCCCATCCCCGTCAGGCCCTGCTCCGCATCGTTTCCAACTTGCGCTTCTTCATGTTGATCCTGGTGGTGCTGGTGCTCACATTCAGCATCGCGTTCTGGCAGGTAGGGGCACTGGTTGGTTGGAGGTGGGGCAGGGGCCCTACAAGCACACCCTCGCTATTCCACCACCTCACTACCCCACCACCCCACCGCCACCACATACACACCGCTTCCCCCTGACCCCGCAAATCTCCCGGAGGTGGACTCGGGTGGAGTGGCTGCCCACCGGTTGCATCACCGCCGTACCGTGAAACCGCTAACCGCTAACCGCCAATGTCCTTTTCCCCAGTCAAGTAACCCCCGCTAAACCCCTCTCCCTCTCCCCCACCATGCATACATACACACGCACATGCGCACAGATCATGTCATTCGATTTGGCTCCGGGCGAGACCAACCGCAGAGGCAAGGAATTTGACACGCTGGGAAATTCCATCGTAACCGCTTACGCGTAAGTGTGTACGACGTGGGATGTACGACGTGCCGTATGTGTAGGAAGGTTGCGAAGGGGATCTAGGAGGGGATTTGATTCCATTGGGAAGTCAGTCAAATATATGTAGTGTTTATATGGTGTATCGTTTCTCAATATGCAGCTCACTTCAAGGACCCTTGCCGGTGCCCTGACTGGGACTGCATTCCGCAGTTGTCACCGCCGTCACTACCAACCGCCGCCCAAAGGCGTGTCGTAAGACACCTCCCTCCTTCCTTCCCTGGCCCCACCCAACCCCCATTCCCACCACCGCCATCTCAACAGGTTCGGAGTCATCGGTCAGATGGACCACACGGTAGCTACGGACTTTTCCTGGCGGCCATGGATGCAGGTGCCGTACCGTGCGCCGTACTGTACGATTTAGGGACTTTACCGGCTAAAGTTTGCTATAGTGAAATTTCATCATCATTGTTTTCCCCAGACCATCTACCTTCACATATTCCAATGGTTGTACATGAACAACGCTTACTAAAGCGACTTCCATAGTCACCAGCGACGTGTTAGGATTTTCCAACGAAGCTGTGGACGTAGGTTTTAAATTGTCCATGTGTGTGTATGTGCGTGTATGTGCCTGCATGTGCGTGCATGTGCGTGTATGCCGTGTTTTAAAAAGCGCTCACTCCCCACCCCCACCCCCATCCATCTCCTTCCCGCCCTATCTCCCGACCCCCGGATCCAGGTCCTGATGCTGACGTATACCTTCCTCATCACCGTCATCCTGCTCAACTTGCTGGTGGCAGTCATGAGTGACACTTACAGGTACAACAATCTGCAAACCGCACGATCTCAAACGTGTGCATCGAACGACGAAGAGTACTGAGTGGATGACGTGTTTCTGATATGTATATGTGTGTGTTGTCATAGGTTTAACGTGTACCACAGGATGACATCACCCCCCTCCTCCCTCTTCTCCCTCCTCCCTGCGCAACAGCACAACAACTTACAACCAACCAACCTTCAAACCGCTCTCTTTTTCCATCCCAGGAGGGCCTCCCAACCCTTCCCGACCCCTCCCGACCACCCCCCGTTGCCTTGTTTACCACATCCACCTCCGCCTTCCTTGTCCCTCCTTCGTTCCGCCTCCCGCCACCTCCACCGCTTCGATCCTCCCTTTTGTCATTCCCCTGATTTCCCCACCCCGCTCGCATACGATCCCCTCTCCCCAGCGTTGTGAAGGAGCACGCCCGATCCGAGTGGCTGCTGCTGAGGGCTAAGCTGATTTTGGAGATTGAGAGCAGCCTGCCGGATGCGTTCTTCAAGGACATGCAGAGGCGCGTGTATGGGCATTTGGGTCGTTGGGGAGCTTGGGGAGAACTGGGGCTTGGAGGGAAGTCGTGTTTTTATTGGTTTTTTGACTTCGGAAGGATAATTTTGGGGCCCCACGGGGCTTAGGATTCTGGGTGGGGGTTGGGAAAGGAGAAGGAAACGGCAGGGGGCGATTTGTGACACGCACAACCGTAAATATGAACCACCATAGCCACCGTTTCCCCTCCCTATCCCCAGGTAACGCCCAAATGTTTTACTGTAGGGTTTGTGAGTCTGCAGTAAAGCCTTTTCAAGCACCCGCCACAAGCGTATTTCCCCCTGACCCCCGAAGCCCGAACAGACATTAAACCCTTGCCGTACATGCCCGCCCAATCTGCATGCTATACCCGTACATGTATTCGTACACATATACGCAGGTCCTGCCCCCGCTGGCTTCATTGCTTAAAGGTGCGGAATACAGATAGCGAAAAGGATCCATTGCGTGTAGAGAGCATCCCTGGAGCCTTCGGAAGAGGGCAACGGCGAGGAGGGAGAGGGGGAAGGGAATGTCTGGGTGAACCAGGGGCAAAGAAATCAAAACCCTCAAACCCTCAAAAACCCAAACCAAATGTCCACTACCGTTTTGGGACTCAGCATCGCTTGCATGAACGCACGAAGAGCAAGCAACGAGTGACGGGTAGCGGGTATGTGTGTGTATGTGCATGATTTCACTTGCGAGCAGTCCGTTGCAAATATTTCGCATCGCCCCTCAAACCCTCACCCCCGCACACACGCAAGCACGCAAACACACGCGCACACACACGCACACACACACACACACGTACACACACACACACGCCTTCCCACCACCACCCCACCCTAGGTGGATACTTCGGGGGGTAGACGAGGAGACGATACGCTTGTGGAGAGCCTCCGGGGCCCTCTGGCTCGGCACGCGCTGAACACCGATTTAAGCAAGGTGTGGGGGGGAAGCTGGGAAAGAGGATGGCTGTACGGCAAGCATGAAATGTTGTACGACAGGTGGGGCCAAACGGCATGGAGCAATTTCGGTTGAGGTGGATGGTGTGTGGTTTGGTATTGTGTGATGCTGTGGAGGCGAGGGGGGAGCGGGCTGAGAGTTTGTGTGGGGAAGGTGAGGTTGAGGTACGTTAGCACAGCGGCGAGTACGGCAAGCAGAGCGCCTTTGGGGCCCAGCCATGTATGCGGCCGTAATACCGGGCTGGTAAAAAACCAGCAGCTCCTCCCAAAACCCTAACTCCACGCCACGTTACCACACACATACACCGTGTGTCTGTCTGGTCCAGATTTGAGCTGCCTAGTGTGCACCTGCTTGTGTGTTTTCCCCCCTCCCCTCGCTCACCCCCCTCTCCGCTCCCCACCGTTTTGCCGGCCCTCCTCCCTATTTCCCCGCTCCGGAACCATACACTATATATTCCAGACCGAGGCACGATTGGTGGAGGAACTCCGTGAGGTGCAGGACACACTCAAACTGCTTCACGCCGACGTCGGCAACATGCGTACGGCCGTGGCGACGGTGGCGGCGACGACGTCGGCAGCAGCCGCTGCCGTTTCCTCCAACTGTCCTGGCTCCTCAGCAGCGGCAGGCACCCGGCCGCCAACAGCGGCTGCGGCTGCGGCGGCTGCAGCCGCCGCCGCGACTGCTGCTGCTAGCGTGGCTGCTGCTGCCGGCAGCGGCGGCGCCGGCGGCGGCCGCTCCTACAACCGCAATTACAGCTCCAGCTTTAACTCCTCCGCCTTCACCTACTCCAGCCACCACCCGCCTGCAGGGCTGCAGCGCGCCACCACCCAGCCGGGTGGCTGGAGTGCCACCCAGCAGCCGCCCCAAACGCTAACCTTCAGTGTCCCGACGGCGTCCTTGGACGGGGACTCGCCGCCGCGGGGAGCTGGCGGCGGCGGCGGCGGCGGCGGTGGGAGCCCCCGACTCCAGGGAATGCTCTCTGGTGGCCCTTGGCGTCAGGGGGGGTTCCTGTGACCCCTGCGACCCCACCGGGTGGTGATGGTGGTGGTGATGGTTGTGGGAAAGGCGTCAATGCTTCCTATCGGATGACGAGGGAAGGGAAATGACACCCATGCAATGCGGGGTGAAGGGTAGAAGGTATTAGACATGCGGTGTGATGCTGTGTGAGAGGCGATGATGGTGGGTGAATGGTGGGTGTGTCCGGCGGGTTGCGGGAAGCAGCAGCAGTGGTGGGTAGCTGATGGGGTTTTAGGGCTGTGGTTTAACTTAGGGTTTGTTGGAACCTAATGTTGTTGGACATGTTGAGGCATGTAGGCGCATAGCAGCAGGACGCCGGGGTCCGTACATTTTTTCCGTACAATTCCGAGCTGGGTTCCGGAAATCTGGAATAATAATAAATTATAATAGTAATATGTCAATAAGAAGAGAGCGGGGGAGAGCGTAGGAGAGTGAAGAGAAGGCGAGGGCTGTGCGGCAGGTGGTCGGGGAAAGGAAAAAGGAACGAGTTGAGGGGCGGAGATACAGCCTTAGTATAGCCTGAAAATACAGCCACAAGAGGTGGTTGAGAGATGAGGTCAGAGAGATCAGAAGGCCCAAATAATTTCAAAGCTCTGGACGGGTTTGGGGACGGGACGTAGCATAGGCGTGGCCATATGGACATACATACTGCGGACACTGGGATGCAGGATGGGACCTGCGACGCCGGGAGGTAGGTGAAAGGGTGTGTGTGTGTGGCTTGATTAGTTTGGATTGGTTTGGTTTCGGGGACGGCGAGAGTTGGGATGGGGAAGATAAGGCGGAGGGAGAATGGGGCATAATGACCTGTGCGTGCACACATAAATACATAAACAAAATATAGGTTATGTACATGTGTTCGGTAATTTACCCGGGTCTTTCCTTACGTCTGCCACGCGTGCATACATACAGATAGACATGCACCCGCATATGGCGCAACCCTGCGCAATCCTCCGCCCAATGGCGGTCGCCATGTATGGTGTCGTACGCATTTGTACGACGGCCTTTGCATTAAGCACCCATGCACGTGATTCGGTGTTCCTTATTGCGCTGTTGGTTGAGGATTGCTTTGTGATATTGCGATATTCGAGTGGCCTTCATTGACAGGTTCATCACGACCACGCACCTGAGGATTGATTTGAGTCGTATACCGCAATTTTTGGACAGGAGATTGAAAGAGGACATGGCGTTGGTGATTCTTAGGGGCGTGCGTGTCTCTGCTCATCGCTGGTGTTTTGGCAACCTGCGTTGGGTTTCTAGATGTAAAGCTGTCGTGTGGAAGGGTTACAGTTTCTGAGCCGACTGGAATACAACAGCGGGTGGCAGAGCTTTGTGGTGGTGTTTGGCTGCTCTGGCGTTGGGCCAGCTGCCGGGTGCTGCCTAACTTAGACGGGAGGGACGGGAAGATGTTTGCGCATACGGTGCGCAGCTATTTTCCTGAACGTTTGAATATGAACTGTCCAAGAGTCTTACCACCAGTCCCTATAGAATATCGTTTCCCAAGCACCACCTGCTGTTTGCGCTTTTTCTTGTCCTCCGATTGGTTCGGGAGTTCGTCGCCACAGTACGGCTTACAGTACGGCCACAGATGCCCTCACAACACAAGTTCGGACGACTGCTGGGACAACCTGCCATCTCGCGGAAAGAAGCTCTACTGCGGGGCCATCGAGACTCAGCGCGGCGGGAATGAAGGCGCACAATATATCACAACGCAGACCTGGCAGACCTGGCAGACCTGGCAGACCTAGCAGACCTAGCAGACCTAGCAGACCTGGCAGACCTGGCAGACCTAGCAGACCTAGCAGACCTAGCAGACCTAGCAGACCTAGCAGACCTGGCAGACCTAGCAGACCTGGCAGACCTAGCAGACCTAGCAGACCTAGCAGACCTAGCAGACCTGGCAGACCTGGCAGACCTAGCAGACCTAGCAGACCTAGCAGACCTAGCAGACCTAGCAGACCTGGCAGACCTGGCAGACCTGGCAGACCTAGCAGACCTGGCAGACCTGGCAGACCTAGCAGACCTAGCAGACCTAGCAGACCTAGCAGACCTGGCAGACCTGGCAGACCTAGCAGACCTAGCAGACCTAGCAGACCTAGCAGACCTAGCAGACCTGGCAGACCTGGCAGACCTAGCAGACCTAGCAGACCTAGCAGACCTAGCAGACCTAGCAGACCTGGCAGACCTGGCAGACCTAGCAGACCTAGCAGACCTAGCAGACCTGGCAGACCTGGCAGACCTAGCAGACCTGGCAGACCTGGCAGACCTAGCAGACCTGGCAGACCTGGCAGACCTAGCAGACCTAGCAGACCTAGCAGACCTAGCAG
>NW_003307548.1:1569822-1581317 GCF_000143455.1 Volvox carteri f. nagariensis | reverse complement strand
TGGGCCCCCGAGGGGCAGGAACGGACGGAAGTAAGGTAGTTGACGAGCCGAGGAGGGGCGCCCCAAGTAGGGCCGGGGAAGGCAAGGAAAGCCTGCCCGGCACCGGACAGGCAAGGGGCGAGTCCTGCAGTAAGGTAGGCAACCGTAAGAGAGGGCCAGAGAAAAGGATGCGCAGAGAGAGGGGGCGCGCACCGGGTAGGCAGAAGACACAGTCGGATGAGGAGGATTCGCATAGACGAGGCGTAACAACGGCGAAGGAGGTCGCCGCTTCTGTGGAGAAGCAGAGGCTGGGTGGAGGCGAAGGTGAATGGCAAAGTAGCGACGAGCGAAGTTACCTGTGGCACGAGCCGAACTAGAGGCAACGCGGCGGAGTCTTGGGAACGAGGTAGAGAATATGAATGGTAGGTAAGAGAGTCGGCATGAGGCTGGAGGCTTACGTTTTCTGCTGTCGATGACTGCATTAGGTTATTTTCGTACTCTCTACTCGATTGCCGTGCGAGCGGCCCACCCGCCCTCCCACTAACAGCCAAATGGCTGATCGGAATTGTCTTTGAAGGGTTTGGGTACCGCGGGAGTGTGGTCGCAGACGCAATGGCCTTCCCCACAATAAGTTAGTAGTGAGTACGGATCACGCGATGACGTTTAAGCAATGCGGGCCTTAAGCAAGTCCTGTACATACATGCAGAAGTAATGCAGCTTATTAGAAAATTATACTACGGCGGTCTTGTGCTATACCGTCATGATCAGCCCCCGGCGGATGGTCTTCTAATTGATCGGTCGTGCACATGCACATCAGCATGCAGGCGTGGAAAAGGGATTCCCCAGCATCCGTACAGGTGGCGGTGGAAGATGCAGCACTACACGTTCGAGACTCAGGACTGGCACTCCAATCATCACAAAACAAATTTTGTACGCTAAACTTACTGGATTGGGGGGTTAGCTAGGGGAGGTTTCCGTCCGAAGTCGCTCCTATCTAGTGCCCGGTGTCCCTGCATACGACAACAGCACATGCACGAGATTATAAGATCAGTTTTATTGGTGTAAATACGTGCAGGCATGGCAAGCACCACGTCCATAATGTCCGCTATGTCCGGGTGATGGAGCGGAACTTCAGCTGTAACCAAAGCGGGATGTATGAACCACACAAGCAACAAAGATAACGTAGGGTGGTGCAAGAGTTTCGGTGTAGAGAAAGGTAAATACGTACATCCCGAGCTATTAGGCACCCGCAGCAAAGTATAAATGCGAACCTGATGAAGGGGAGCTTGGCGTCATGATCAGATCCCCCGGTGGCGGCTGATAATAATCACCCCAGTGCGGAGTGTAAGGTGGATACAAGGGTAGCGATGGTGTAGACAATCGCGGGGAAGATTCCAAGGGGGGACAGTTGTAAGCGCTGGCGGTTGACGGGGCGGCTGGAGCTCCTATCCATAGGAAGTCCCGGGGCACTGACCACCTGACGCGCATGACATCGTCCCAGGGGCCGCCAGAGCTGCACACTGTGCGGTTCTGCTGTTGGAGCACCACAAACTGCCCGGGGGCCAATGCCACATTCTCACGGAACTCCACATACAGCATGGGGAATGTAGATGTTCGCTCCACGCACTCCATGGTCAGTGCTGACCCGCCGCTGGACCGAGAACCGTCGGGGTTCTCATAAATGAGGCGGTAGATGACGTTGATTCTGCCGACAGCGTTCATATAAGGACAGGGAAAGTTACCTAGGGTCCTTTCCACGCAGACACCGTGCGCGTGCATATCAAACTGCCCCGCGGAGCCGCATTGTGAGTTGATACCGCGTACAGGTGGGTCGTCAACCGCAGGCGGGCCCGAGGGTGCGGCCGGCGGCTGCGGCGGCAGTGGCGCTGCATGTTAATGAAGTGGGTGGGGGGGGTTTGTGCGCTGTTAGCTTGGGGCCTTTTGTGCGCGTGCATGGAGTCCTTAACGGCCAACCGTGCCTTCGTTGCCTTATTACTTGGTAGGATACAGCCAAGCTGATAATGATAAATCACACGAGTCTCTTGGCTCTTTTGGGCTGTATATGTAATTAAAAACAGTCAAAACGGTTAATACATCACACTTCCGCTACACAAATGATGACTGGCAGCAACCCTCTGAGTACAAACACACGTGTATGCACGCATACCTACCTGCCAAGGTACCGTACACCTCCAGCTCCCCAATGTTGATCTGGCGTGGACCGTTCTGCAGGGTCACCCAGCGGCCCACGACTGGGGGGTCCACCTGGATGTAAACCTTCTCACCAGTCGTACCGAGCTCCGTCTGATTCCATACCAATTGATTTGGGCTGATACGGGTCGTGGCATCACTCATGTCGTCGGACGTGATACTGGCATTGCCCACCAGCAACGACGCATTGACCAACCAGTCGCACCAACAGAATGGGTTTTTGTAGAGTATGATGCTGTGTACAATGGCTATAGCTCCCAAATCAATGGACAGCCACGGGCTCGTGTCGCTGGGTGCTGACGAAAAGAGGCTTTGTTGGCTGCTGGTGTCCCCATCCACCGCGTTATCCGGCTTGCAGTCGTAATTTTTGCACATCCAGTGCATGTGGCTTGATGACGCAAAGACAGCCTTATGTAGCGCCAGATTCATCCATTCGTCTGAGGGAATTGGTGTTTATGTTGGATAAAGTGTGTAGGAGTGTCTATATGCATGCATCGGTCGGGCGTATTTTTCACAAAGTGTGAGAACCTGCTGCGTCTCTGAGAATCTGCTGTGCTTCCCTAGTGCTTTTACCGTGTCAGCCCCCACCAGCTGGTGGTACGGGAACGATGCGAGTAGATGACATCCCACTAATAACGTTAGCGATAGACGATCACGAAACACTGGATGACTTCCTGACCCAACGCGCATAGCATAGCATACTACTAGGTGAAGGCCACGCAGAAGCAACCTCCACTTGCCCGGAATTGTGGGGAATGAAGGCGGTGATGGCGGCGGTGGTGGCAATGGTGGAGACCTCTCAGAACTACAGCGCACACCCACATCCTGCGACGAAGCAAGCGGCGCGCACACATTGTGGCCCACGAGGCATGCATGTACATAGGTGTATGTGTGTGATCATGTGTACATGTGTGCGTGCGTACGTCTGTATGTGTCTGTGTTTTCACGCGTCAAGCAGTGTATGTTAGCGCGTGAAGTCAGCAACCAAAAGTTACAGGCCTGTGTCCTAGGACGGATTCGCCCTGCTAAGGTCTGGGCTATTATCTAGGTGAAACCGGGATTTTGCCTGGTAAGTAAAAAGTAGACAATAAACAAAAACTCGTAGGTCCTTTTTCCTCTCCTGACCCACGCTCCTCCCTTTATTTGGACACACTTTACATAACCTAGAAACCTCTTGCAATTGTCCGTTAATCGGTTCTTGTCTTGTCACATTGCGACTAACTCTGTAATGACGCAAAGAACGCGCTAAACAAGCAGCGTAGAAACGGGGGCCTATAGGAGCCTTGGCGGCAAGCGGGAGTTGAAGTGACCTTTTTTCTACTGGGTGGGCCGGGACCGGGGACACAGCAACACGTTGGCAGACGGGGATGAAGCTGTTCCGAAGGGAGTTGGCCGTGGGGAGAGGGGACGCGCGTGGTTGCACTGGTGGCCGGCACTGAAGAGTTTTAAAACGATTTCAGGACCCGTGACGAGCGCTACCATTGAGGCAAAACTGCATGTCATGCTGGCGCACGTTCCCTTGCCTGATGCATGTGGCCCTGGCGTGGTGATGTGCATGGCGGTGTGCGTTTTTTCCTAGATTAGCCTGCTGGTGCTGGCAGGCGCGTGGGGGGCGCCCAGCCTACGGATAGAAGCACGTAAAAGTTGTACTCATTGCAGCATAAGGAGAGGCGAATGGCACTTGTTTTGGGTTCAACATTAATCGCAAGGGCTGTCGGCCACGGTGGCAAAGCCACGGAGGATAGATGACCTTTTTAATTTAACAACGCTTTGCATGTCTTGGATAAAGGATTTCGAACTCTTTCTCGGCCGGTCTGTCAAAGTTTAAAGTTGTTATTGGCACGCCGTACGTACGAGACTGCACGTCAGGAAGGTTAGGTGTCTGAGTCCCATGGCCCTTTCAGGAAAATTGCATCATGGGGTACAGGGAGAATGTTCGAGCCCCATTTGCGCGTGACAAATTCAAGGGGCTAGCTAGATACATAAAGATGGGCATTGGGCGTCGTGAAGTGATTACCCACATACACACGCATGGCCCGAGGGATAGAACATTGTAGGCGCAGGCTGGTGTGGCTTTAGGCCCCGAGAACAGCTGTCGGATAGTACGGCATGCACAAGTACGGCATGCGCAAGCAATGTACACGTGCGTAACCTCTGTACCGGCCTCCCGAGGTTCCGTTGTGTGTTGAGATGCACTCATCCTCATCCAACTCGTTTTGTACGGCCGGGAATTTCTGTAACAACTATCGTTGTTGCAAAAGATAGCCTTTTTCAGTGGCCAGCTTGCTCGCCAATTCAACATGACCCTCCCCAGAGCGGCGGGCGAAAAAAGCTCACCTCCTTATGTGAGCAATCGTGTACACCCCAACCGTTGAAAGAACAATCCCATAAGCGCGCTGGGAGGCCATTTGGTGAGTCTTGGCAGTTAACGTTGTCCTGCATGGATTCGGTTGAAGACCAGGACCAGAAAACCAGAAAGGAGCGTAGGCGTTTCGTGGAGAGATATATTACGGCTTTGGCATTTATGCATCCATCTATCCATACATACATACATACCATGAGGATGGGTCCACGTCCTCGTCCCCAATTTGTATAGCTGTAGTACCGGAAAAGGGCAACACCCGATCCATAGCCAAGCTGGCGACACACGACAGTGGCCTCCACATCGCTGAAGCCGTCAGCACTGGGGGGGAACGGGCGCAGGTAGGACTAAGAGCAGCAGCATGTGCAATAATAGTCTTCTACGCCAGCACAAAAGTACAGCCTAATCTCGGGTCCAATCCTTTGAACAACAAGCACAGTGCTTGGGTGCGGGCGGTACAGTGCTGGTCGGATCCCCTTCATGACCTCGTCCTGACATATTTTTCGTCCATACCGCTAGTAGCACATTGCCTAGTGTAGGATTGAAGTAGCTGATCAAGGAAGCTCAATCTTGATATGTAGGGCTTGACCAATTTACGTCGTGACTCGCGAGACGATCGTCTGTCTATATAGACAGACGCCCTCTGGATCAATAACTGTACTTCTCCAGGCATCATTATTAGTACCTACCATACGGAGCCCCATCTGCCATCCTTGAAGATTTCAACGCGGCCCTCGTTTGGTGAGTCCCCGCCCGCCAGCTTCACCAGGTAATCGTTAACTGGAGCACCATAGAAGCACAGTAGGAAGCGTGTACGTTTTAGGCCTGGATTTTACGCTAATGCTTGACATTTTGACGTTTTGATAACGAGCTTCTTGGTCCTGTACGGGCAAAACGTGCCAGGAGGCTCATGAGCCTGGTCCTGCTAATGCAGCCCTCCTAGGTACACCACTCATGACCCTTCCAAGGCAAGGCTTTTATCACATTCACGCCACAGTGATGGGAACAAGCCCATCCATACCCCGGGCGGGCCGCCCCACGTGTATGTCGCCTTGCATGCATCATGGATATCATGTACGGGGGGTACGAGATCTCACACTTTTCTGCGTTAACTCCCGAAATAGAAGCCTGACACCATTCCCTCAGCGCGCGCAGTAGTGCCATCAGCCGGCTGTGTGATAAAGCGACGAGACTTAGGTAAAGCTTTAGTGGGATCGGGATCGGTATCACCGACGGGCAGCAGTCAATAACTGCCATCGCGTCTGGTGCAAGGCGGTCCTTGGCATCCACCCTTCCCCAAAATGTCATATAAAGTAGGGCTCAGCGGGCAACCTTGTTTAACCCCTTGGAATGAGAGAAAGGAATCTCCCGGCACCGCGTTGGCATTGACTTTGAGTTCGACTCTCCGGTAGCAGGCCGTCAGAGCATTTAATGTGGCATCCGTCACACCTATTTCTGCTTGCTTACCTCTATGTGCTTTGTCTGCGATGAGGCGGCGGACGTTTAACGGTCGTCGATTTGTGATGATGCAACCCCTATCCCACGGCTACGAGATAGACAACTGCATTACTTCCACAGTGTAACCTTCTTAGCTTCGACTCCTTGCCAATGTACTACTTTTAATGGAAAATTGATTTCCTACTATTAAATTAATACGAACTGCTTCCTAGAGATCTACGGAGATCGATGTGCACCTCACACAGGCAGGGATCCCGGATTAAATAGGCCTGCTCAGCCATGCATTTCGTTTCTGGCTGGGCAGGCAGCAAGCACTCTATTTGGGGCGGTGCAAGCAAAGGTGGTGGATAGCACAGTAGTCCTGCCAGGTCCTGCTACATCAGCTGGATCTACCGACCGCGGCCGTACGTGTAGAGAAGTCTAGGAATTGCATACGGCAATATCCCATAAGTGTAAGGAGATAGGCACATACGTTGCAGATCCTTGCGGAGTAGCTTCAGAGGCAGCATGGCACAGCAGTAGTAGCTGCCTCCCCGTGGATATGCGTGGACTGCCGCGCGACCTCACGTAAGGGTTATGTGAGCTGCCAGCTTTGAAGTGAAGACTTATTAAATATTTACTCGCACAACGCGCTGGCTACTGGTCTACGTACCCCAGGTTTTCTTCAGGGCAACTTGCAGTGTCCTAGATATCCAGGACTTTTTCATATTGTATGTAGTATAACTTAGTATGGATCGACCGAATTGGGTTTCGAATAGGGATTAGGTGGGAAGTGATTTTTAATGATTTCAAATTATTCCTGCAAACTGATTGTGGTAGCTGGGGCCGTATTTGGCGGGAGAAATTTGTATTAGCTTGCCCCTGGAAATATCTTCCCAGTATTCGCCAGTGTGCCTTAGCGCGTATATATACACGATGTGTGTGCCGTACTACACGGCATTATTACAGATACGATGTAGTTACCAACAAATTCTTTCAGTACAGAAAGAAACTAAAAGCAGTTTGTAATTTAGGATCATGAAATAACGTTGGCATTACACATTGATATTACACTAGGCAAAAGCCCCCGACCACTTTTCCTGCCACGCATGTAAGATGCTGGTGATAGTTTGTGTTTAAATGGCCATAAGTAGGTATACATTTAGTACCCTTAACTTCTGCTTGTCTGCTTGCCCTGGGCAGTCACAGACAAACTGCGACTGTATGTGCTGCTGCTGCTCCTGCTGCTGCATTATCAAACGCATGTAATCAATTCGATTCGCCGGAATAAAGTGGGCTTGCATTTTTTCTCCGAGTTACACTACATATGAACGCACCCTTCGGCCGCCACAAATAGCTAGCTAGGCCAAGGCGGGACCGTACTGCAGCTAAGCATGCATCGTGGACAAGGCCACTCGCCTTCCTATCAATCTACAGATGGAAAATGAACCAAAGGCCTTTGCAGCACACACATGGTTTTACGGCGAACCTTGCAAGAGACTCACGCGCGCAGGTAGGCAGCAGGTAGTGGGGAGTTTCACGAGGGTTTATAAACTCCCGAGTACGGGGATAAAGCGGGTCGTACAATACATCTGTCCGTACGCCCCCGGCGCTGGGTTTGGTGCGCTAGGCAGTTCGTAGGGCTGCCTGGATTCCTAAATAGGGGTCCGTGCAAGCTTGTTTATCTGCTGCCTCCGAAGGCATGAATTGCACTAACAGGTTGCCTGCCACCGCAATGAGTAAAAGACATATGGGCTTAGGTAACAGGAAGTTGAGCGATGGTCGGAGAGAAGCACGGATGGATTGTTAACCGCCGGCGCTGCCGTAAATCGTGGAGTACATAATAACGACAACAACTGTCTACATGATTAATAACAGTCTATTTCGAAGGATCACTATGTATAACCCTCTCCCAGGAGGGCAGCAGGAAGGTCCGAAGTAGGTGTATAAAGCCTAATTTTCAGCCGGCCTGCATGGCACCTAGCTCGCCGGCGTGGCTGGCCCCATGCGCCCCACCACGAGCTTAGAGGATGCGGCCCAGCCAGTCGCCTAATACACCATTTCCACCTATCCTAGCTCGTACGTACTGCTGGATGGGGTACATGGTAACTTGCATGAATCGAGCTAGCGAGTGTGTCAAATAATGTGGCTTGCTTCTTCATTCCTGCCATCCATGGTCGCTCGCACTCACACCATGCATCACATACATACATACATACATACATACATACATACATTATGGATGTCTAGATGGACGCGCATCGGGCGCACGCCATTGCGGCGCATGCATGTTGCCAGGGACAAGAGACCTAATCGATAACATGTGAAAACCGCTGAGGCGCGTTGTTCCTCAAGTAGAGGTAGCTATGGAAAATCCAATAATGACACGGTACACCAAAACTGGAGGCTACATAGAGCTACAAGTTAGCCTGTCTCGCTGTGTTCCTATATACCGGAAACAACTGGCAGGAACGGGCAGCAGTAGTAGCAGGTGGAAGATATATGAAACGACGGACCCTTCACACCAACCGGACTATCCCCGCCTCCTCTCAACTCACGCCCAAGCCAGCGCAGGACCGCTGTTACAGTGATATCTTCCCACGCGCCGCACGTAAAACTATACGCACCGACCTACTATGTCTGCACGCGCTTCTCTCTTTACAGAAGCTTCGTAAAGATGACGTACATACAGTCAAGATACAGGCAATAAGTATGTGTTGTCAGGGCCTCCAGCGCCCTGCTGCTGTACAATATGCAAGCACCCCCGCAAGTGAAAATTCTAATTCAGGACTATCGGTCAGTAGGATGAAGGGGCGTAGCCTCTGCCATGCACGCGCGCACTCACGTACGTAAGCACGAGCACGAGCGCAAGCGAGGGTCACGCACCACCGTGAACAGGGCCAATCCGCATCCTGGGGGTACTAAAACCGCCACTCGGCCAAAAGAAGGCCGGGAAGCAGAACGAACTACGCAGTGCAAGCTCGTAGGCAATGCGCTTCGAAACAGCGTGGTCACCGTGATCAGCGGAAATGTTGAGTGAGTTTCATATTTTACCTTCGGGTTGATAGGGTTGCGATGGCGCTGGGGACGTCGGAGGGGGTGGAGGGGACGAAGGGGATGCATCCTCCTCAGGCGGATAGACGTCTTTAGTGCAAACCACGCCCACATCCTGCAAGGAAATACGCACACACATACATACGTACATACGTACATACATGCATACGCGTTGGTCGTTACAAGTACTGCGAAAAGCAGGAAAGAGAAATACCAGCTTTCAACCTCAACAGCATTCACTTCCTAACGTCCTTACTCCCGTAGGTAAGGCAGATAGATGGAGAATGCGATAGAGATGTATAGGGTTTGTTCCCTCGTACACCTTGCATGCACCGTGAAAAGACAAGTCTGGGGAGCAAACAGCACACACAACCACATAAGTTTACATAAACCGACCTCGTCATGCGAACAGTCGTTTATGCGCCATCCGTTGAATAGGCAGTCCCATAAGCGCCCAGGAAGAGAGCCACCTTTTGTGTGCATGCATCGGACGTTATCCTGTGTATACCATGGACGACGATGTGTATACATGTATGTAAGTATGTATGTACGGCATACGTGAGGAAAACATGCGTTAGCTCTGATTATCTGCCTGCGTGGGAGCGATACATGAATCGACTCTCTCGGAGAAAGGGGTGTTGCTGGCTGAACCGCTGAAAAGGCCTCTCGAGATGCTGGTCGAGCGCTTTGCGCGTATTTGTAGTTGATATGTGTGCCGTACTGTGTACCAGCTACTGCATACAGCCACAGCTGCCCCAGCCATTGGCTTAAAGTCACGGCTTGCCGTGATGACACCTACCATACGACTGTATGTGCTGCTGTCAGAAGCACATATCTGGATCCAGTGAAACTGCAAGTGCTAAAACGGCAAGTTCCCCAGCAACGAGAGCGGAACGAAACGAAGCTTGAACGACTAATTCCTTCCGTGCTTTTGTTGTTCGTTCGCGCGAGACCTGGCCGTAGGGCCGTAGGGCGCACACAAGCGGAACAGTATACAATAACAATATAGAGACTAGCGATGCTAGCTATTCGCTTCAGCAACTTCTTCTCATGGCTAGGTTGAGTTGGCGGCCCAGCACGTCATCATGGGCAGCTGCAGGCGCGAGACGTCGGCTGCAAAGTGCGGGCATGGTGGACTCACCATCAGGATGGGTCCGTCTCCTGGGCCCCAGGGTGCTTTGTTATTGTACTGGTAAACCGCACTGCCCCGCGAATAGCCCAGCTGACGGCAAAGCACAGTGGCCTCCCGGAAACCAAAGAAGTCGTCACTGTGGAGGGAGGAAGTGCGCGGACGGAGGAGACAGTCAAGCAATCAGCGCTGCGTTATGCATGCTTCTGATGATCTACACCCTTGCAACATTGGCATGTGCGCACCTTTGACATCGCGTGCATAGCTGGTTCGGTATGTAGGCATTGTTTGAGACCATCTATGGGTGCATTTCCAGTGCGGATTAAGGCCAGGGATTAGGGCACGGAAATCCTTGGTACGAGCTTACCACATAGGTTTGTTCCATAAGGGAACCAAAGGTTGGAAAGGCGATATAAGTTTGCCAACAACTTAGCCGTTTGAGCAAGTATCCCTGGCCTTTTAATCCGCACTGGAAATACACCCTATGTCGTTCTAGTTCATTCTGCCACTTATTAATAAGCAAGCACGGAATATAAATCAGATAGATTGCCGATGTCGCCATGGCTGTTTAAGCAGCCCCTCGCACAAATGTGTCCGGTCGTACTTCGCGAATAGAGACTCCGTACATCTCGTCCCAAAAGTCAGGAGCGAATTTTGCCGCGCAGATGCGCGCGTGCGATTCTCAAAATGCGCCTGTACAAGTGTATATAAATTTTCTTGGCGGATGAGGACGAGGTGCGCCAGCGCGTTGCGCAGGTGGGCATGTTGGCCATAGCCGCACGCTGGACTATTGCGTGGATGCTTTGCAGTAACTAAAAGCACCGAAAGCCAACGTCGTAGCTTGCAACTCTGGGCTCTTGAAACTGCCGCGGAAGATGAAGCGCTGGCGAAGAGGCAGTTGTATGCAGCACCTTGTTCAGAGTAAAGTGAAATTACAAAGTTGCGCAAAGTATAACATACATAAACTTAATTAAACATAAGAACAGATAAGACGTTTAGAGCCTTGTCGGTGACAAGGACGCCGCTGTTGGCTTGGAACAGCTATTTGCTGTGCATAGGGACGTGCCCGCGTTAGCCGTGTTGCAACAGCTCAGGATGGATTTCAGCCAGCAACAGCCTCAAGAGCTGCTGCACAACCACCGGGAATGTCTTCAGTTGGGCACGTGTAATTTTGGTCGGCGGGGTCGAGCAACGTACGCAATGCGCACAGAAACCAAGGTGCAGCGTTCTGTAACATCGCCAACATATCCGGTACGCGGTGGCAGGCTTGCCGAGCACGAAATGAAGGGGGGTCGCATCTCACCATTCAACTAAGCATGCATG
>NW_003307548.1:1530351-1569708 GCF_000143455.1 Volvox carteri f. nagariensis | reverse complement strand
TCTGAGGATCCCCATGCTGATGTTCGTTCCAAGAAGTGAACTGAGGACTGATGCTACGGTGAAAGATTTGCACGTAAATTCGCCCGTGCAATAAAACGCCCTGTAACTCGCTTACGCTAATCTCACATTCCAATATGCCACTGCACTTTCCTCTCCAGCCTGGCCACATTCTCTTCCTCGCAAACGTACTTGGGCAACTTACAATCCAACACCATACGGGCTTTGGAAACGCGGGCAGCTGCTTCACAAGGACCCCCCTATTTGTAAGGTTTTCATCGTTTATAGATTGCGTGAGTGAGTGTAGCAGCCGGTACACAGTACGGTGCTATAAATACGCACAGAGTGCGACCGCCAGCAACTCGAGAGACCTTTTCAGCGGTCAGCTGCTACAGTGAGGGAGTGAGGTGCACGCAGAGGAACAGACAGACAGACGGACGTAGCCGCGCGCCCGCCCCTGCGGCCGGTCAGGGCCCCCGGTGCTCGCCCTTTCTCGGGACGAGCCGCCCACAGTGTAACACCCCATCAACAGATTGCGCCCTTGTATATGTATGTAGGTAAGGACCGTCCCTAAATACTGTTGTCGGACACAAACTATAGACGATGAAAACATTTACAGATGATATTAGCGCTCCAAAGGTACCTCATAAGATTGCTGGCGGGAAGCATGTGCCGCTGCTGTTGTCTATGCTACTGTGCCCCAGTGCAACACGCAGGCTGCGCGCACGCACACTTCAAGCCATAAAATGACATTCGAGCAGTTTATTTGCTACGTACGAGTAATTTAGCAACATGACCTTGGATGCCCACTTGTCAGTCTCCTTCCACCACCCCTCCCCGGATAGCCCACACCGGACATACGTACCAGACGGTTCCCCATTCGCCATTCTTGAAGATCTCAACGCGGCCCTCGTTAGCCGATCTCCCGCCCACCAGCCGCACAGGGTAGGCTGGAACCAACAAAGCAGGGGAGATAAACAGACGCGCAGATCATAAATGGTTCATTTCATAACAAGCTTTGCCTATCCCAAGCTTTGCTGTGGCCCCCATCTGTCCAGCGATGGGACACAGGCATGTTGAGCTCACCTTGAGGCTAAGGGCTTCCTCTGGCCCCAATAGGGACCACTACAGGGCCGCCTTACACCGCGGGTTCCATGACCAAGGGTAAAGCGCACTAACATTCACCCGTGGATGAAGAAGCTGAGATACCAATTACATCGGCAGGCAGTCGTATATCCGTTGGGCGATTCTGTTCAACCAACCCATCAGCTAGCTGAACGATACCCCCCTTGGGCCCCCGGCTCGTATGGGCCCAGTACGCCTTCGGAGAGTAACGCAACTCAAGGTGTGAGACACACACACACACACACATACACACACAGCGCCATGCACGGCACAATCACAATCTATAGTCCAATCTATACCATGAATCTGCTATACAACCTATTTCTCGGTCCCATCTACGATTATACGATGACCCTGTCTACAGACGACAAAACGTTTTACCAACGATTCGCTAGTGTACAGGTATGCAACAGAGCGCGTGGAGCAGTACATGCGGTTACCGTGTGGTACGGTTAAATGGGCAAGGTAAGATCTCCATAGTAAATATCAGTGTGCGCAGTGATATACCTTTCGCCGGCAGCTGGTCCGACATTGGCGGGGGTGGCGGCGGGGGTGGCGGCGGGGGTGGCGGCGGGGGTGGCGGCGGCATATCTGGCGATGGTGTATTAACCTCATTGATTGGTGGCAAGGCGTCGTTACTACACCTCACACCCACGTCCTGCGAAACACAGGAAAAATTGTGTACTGAATGCTCACCACACACAGGATCAAACAATAGGCAGGAATGCGGACGCCATTAGCGCTAGAAAGGACTTTGCCCAAACCCAAACCATGCACGCAGGTGCGTGTACGCATGTCCTCTGCCGCCGGCTTCCTGACTAGCTTCCCATAAACGCAGATCCAAGCAAAAGGCCATGATTGTCCACGATGTGGACACATGGACTGATAAGAAACGATACAGAAGCTTCAAAATTTGGTATTCTACCTCCCTGCTCGCGCCCAATGGAATCCCATGGCCAGTTTCTCCGGGCTGTCTCTCTTGAATGGCCTAGCACTAGCTAGTGACGTCGACTGCTGTGCGTTTTGGATTTGTTGTCGCTTCTCCTCTCCGTCGGCTGAAATCTTCTAGTGGTTTAACTAACGACAGGGCGCATGAAGCAGCAGTGGAAGATAGGAGGTGCGCGATGCACGGACGTCAGGCGTCACGTACCTAGCTCGTCTATCGTGGTCTATGCCCAGCCACCTAGACACACCTGCCCATTTGCGTTGGAGTCCTGTATACGCCCTAATGCTTGCCTGCCCCCTGTGTTGTTGTCCGCTCCACACGCAGAAACACCGCCGTACACCGTCTTACAGCCATATAATACACGCATACACAACTGACCTCGGAATGCATGCAGTTGTGTCTGCGCCATCCGTTGAATCTGCAATTCCACACGCGCTCGGGAAGGGTGCCATCTGATTTGAGCTCGCACTGAACATCGTCCTGCATGCATGAGAGCATATTAATAAAGAAATTGCAACCTCATCAACTTCGTCCAAAGTGAGCATAGATAGGTGCTTTTTATCGCGATAAAGAAAAGAAAAATCCATGCCTCGGCCTTTACATACACCATATATAAGCCCTAGGCAGGCCTGCCGCAAGCTAGGAGCGAGGATAGATGGTGGGGAAGCTAGGCAGGATTCAAACCCCACGGAGCTGCGCATGTGGAAATGACTGAGGCACGGAGGCAGGAGGTAGGCGCTCCATCGATCCCAGGGCGTGGGACACACCATGAGGATAGGTCCACTTCCAGGTCCCCAGGTCCGGGCATTATTGGAGTTGTACAAGTACACTGCCACGCCCGATTGATAGCCCAGCTGGCGGCACACGACAGTGGCTTCCATGTTCCCGAAGTAGTCGTCACTGCATAATAGAAGAACGAATATGTAAGATTGCGGTAAGCATGCAGCGGTTAAGCCCTGTTTGGCTGGCTCTGTTTGTGACACCAGACAAAGGGCACGCAAGGGAGCCGAACCCATCTTACATTGTTATATGTTGTCAGATGCTCATAGGACGCTGATCGGTGTTTTCATGACATCTCCCCCGCCCGCCGTGAGTTCGTTGAGGAAATAGCAGTTTGGCTAAAATGGAATATGAACGCTAGCGTTGCTTATGCGCACAACGATAACCATTGGACCGTCATACACAGCACGTGCAACACATGAATGATTACTGTCCAAAACTGCACCCTATCCGCTATGTGGAGAACTCGCACGATATCAAGTTGTATCCGAATGCACCGTTCGGCTACTGATGGCGACCTACCATCTCGCTCTTTATGCATCCTTTACCCTTAGACACGTACCAGACGGTTCCCCATTCGCCATCCTTGTAGATCTCAACGCGGCCCTCGTTAGCCGATCTCCCGCCCACCAGCTGCACAGGGTAGTCGCCATCTGGATCGAACAATGCAGGGGAATGCAGGGGAGGTGTTACATCACGACTTCAGAAAAGTACCGATCGGCGGATGCAAATCCCGTGACAAGCCTAGGATACTAAAGTACGTAGACAGATGAGCAGTTAACGAAGCACCCATGTGCATACACAAATCGGCTTGTAAACGCATTGCTGAGTGTAAGCGCGCCGCCTAGCGTGCTGGCATGCGTCATATGCATGGGACCTTAACCCCTTTAATCTCAGAAGGCTCCAGAAGTATCAGCTTACTGGCCACATTTCGGAGGCGTGGACGCATGCAGTCACCAAAGCGCCGGCAGGTGAAGATGGACGCGTTGCGCAGGTGCGGCCCCTCGAAGGTCCTAAGCTTTGCGTAGTTTTGTGCATAAATGATCATCTCATTCCCCTAGGGAAACACTTATCAAATCGTGAAGCGCGAGACTTTGGCACCGCACAGGTTGCGGAGAGATAGTTGCGCATGTTTGACTCGCATGACGCCGTCAACTGCATGCCCAAGAAGGAACACGGCATCGTATGGACCGAAATATAGCGCGAGAAACGTTGATTTGACCTTAACCTCGGTCCATAGAAGCAGCCAAACTTGTCTGTGTCATACAATTTTTGTCAGCTACAGGCGAAATGCCATACAAATGGAATGTTAACGGCTTTCGATATTGCGCCTTAGCGGAGCGAGATCTTGTATTTGGTCGTTAAACACGGCCACACGGCGGGGGCCAATCCTACAGGGCGGGGCTCCTCTGACGCGCTTCGCGCTGGGGCCCCGCCCAAAAACATCTACCATGGAAAAGGAGCTTAAAGCCTTGTGGGTTACTGTATACCTTGGGCGGGTAGGGGTGGAGGTGGAGGTGGGGGCGGTGGGGGCGGCGGCTGCGGCAGCGGAGGTGCGTTGTCTGTAGGTGAATTGTTGGAGCCGCAAACCACACCCACATCCTGCGGATGACCAAAACCGCCAGCCGATCGCGGATGCAGGGTGTTAGACAGCTTACTGTGCAGATTGTTAGGTGCGTTGGCAGGTATGTAGCTAGGTAGAGAAAGATAGGTAATGGTGGGTTAGTTGATTTGTAGGTAGGTAGGTAGGTAGGTAGGTAGGTAGGTAGGTAGGTAGGTAGGTAGGTAGGTAGGTAGGTAGGTAGGTAGGTAGGTAGGTAGGTAGGTAGGTAGGTAGGTAGTATCAAACGGGTGATCCCGTGCCAGGTCCCCAAGACTAGCTCGTTCTACCGTATGCAGCATGACGTCATCCGCCTGACAATAATGGCGTACACAAGGCATCCGGACTCGTCCCGGACTCGGATGTCACAGCCCATGGGGTAAATGGTTTATGGCATGCATGTACTAGCAGGCTGAGCAAATCCAGTCGCTCTTACTTCCCTCGGCAACTAATGTACACGACCCATTTCCTCTTCCGTTCCCCAAGCGCAGGTCCGGTGCACTTATGACAAGACAGCTTGCCCCGACCTGGTTGGGAAAGGGGCCTGCCCTACGTGGGCGCGCCTCGAAAGAAGCCAAGTAAGCAGTCTATGTATACAGACCGGCGCTGTCTTCTCGTTCTCGAGGCCAAGGACCGCAAGTTAAATTCACTCACCTCTTCATGATTGCAGTTGTGCTGGCCCCATCCTCCGAAATAGCAATCCCACAAGTTTGACGGAAGGGAACCATCAATTTCGAACCTGCAAGCCACGTCGTCCTGGCGGGAGATATGCATGAGAGGGCGAAACATGGCCTCATCTGAAGCCCTCAACATGCACCCTACAATCAAGGCCTCATGCTCGTGGCCGTGAGGTTGGATCTTTAAAGGGAGCCACCTGACCAGCTCAATTATTGCCTCAGTTGGGTTGGAGTGCTAGAGTATTAATTAACTCATTGAGGGGACTAAGAGAGTTGGCGGACGCCAACTTTCTTAAGCCGTTTGGAAGGATGGTACCTTGAGCACTTTATGTTCAGAGGGTATAGCTTCACCCGTTGCCACTAGCCGGGTAGTTCCAACGATTCCCGAGCGAGGTTACGGTGCTCCCCCATCCTTCTCATACATGCCGAATACTTCGATATTAGTGGCTTGTTCGGGTTTAGCACCCACCACCAGCAATCCGTAAATCTGGCAGATATGGGATAGAGCTCAATCCACCCATAGCTCGAAGGTCACTATGACTGAGTCCATCGCCATCCATAGGTGTTCAGTGCGCGCGACCAGCGAAATGAGGTGGCACTTGACGGGTTTGTCAGGGTTTGTCTATTTCATAGAGCTTCCTTTGATGGACGCTAAAGCGGTGTATATAGGTGCAAAAACGCTATGGTCTAGGTGGAGCTAACGGGACTGTTCCCTGGGCACCAGCCAGCGGTGCTGACCCTTTGCACAAGGTTCGGGATGGCCCGTGCTAGCCAGGCAGCGGATGTCGGACACCACCAGTAATGCGGGTGATACAGCCTTTTCCTCAGCTACGTGCTCGCTGGGTGAAGAAGCCAATTTCGATATGTGTCCGCTGCCTGATCATCGTCTCTACTAGTTGGCTGCGAAAAAGGCCTCTGAAGATATGCTGGCAGAGCGGCTTAGCGAGTGTTTATAGACGATGTGTGTGCAGTACTATCTACAGCTACTACCTCATCCCAAGAGGATTCGCTCATGCAGGAAGGTTGGAAATGCTGCTGCTGATTATGACCTTGTTTGGCAAGAACAACTCACCATGAGGATAGGTCCGCTTCCAGAACCCCAAATTGCATAGCTGCCGTATCGGAAAACACCCGATTCATATCCCAGCTGGCGACACACGACAGTGGCCTCCAGATTGGTGAAGAAGTCATCGCTGGGGGGGAAGTGGGGGTTGAAAAAACGATGCAGTGATATGTAAGCCGGATTGTGGCTCCTCCCAGCCAGTTTACGGCCTCGCTACGCTACCAAGTCCCCGCCTAATTGGGGTAGAGAAATTATTACGGACCGGCTACCCCCTCCCTACACCTCACCCCCTACAGCGCTTCAGGTTCATGGTTCATGTTTTGAACGTACCATACGGTGCCCCAAACGCCATCTTTGTACACCTCGACGCGGCCCTCGTTCTCCGAGTTTCCGCCCACCAGCCTTATCTTGTAATCTGCGGAAGGACATAGCATTATGCAAGGGTTGCATGTCCTGGTGAAGGCAGGAGGTGGTCGTGCCCTATGCACCAAGGACAGGAGTGCTTGGACTGTTGGACAGCTGGCTAGCTGTTGCAAGCCAGCGAGGTAGATATGCATGCACATACACGGCAAGGTACACCAAGCTCAGACTTCTCTTTGAAGAGAAGGCTAGTTTTTGGACGATAGTACGGAAACATCGTAATAAGTTTGTTGGGTTTTAAGGTTTTGCAGGAGCTCTCCACGGCATCCCCCGTTTTAGAGCATCAACTATTGACAACCTTTTCCATCAGTGTTAACCGTCAATTTTAGTAGTATACAGCGAGCCCCAGACCCCAAGGGAATACCCCAGGGTAGGGCCATCGGGCCACGTGTAGTAGCTGATACACTGTACGGCACACATAACAACTTTAAATACTCGCGAAGCGCTTGACCAGCATATCGGGAGGCCTTTCCAGCGGCCAGCTACTACACCTCGTCAATTAAGTGACTTCCACATCCAAAGGAATGGCGCCGGCAAATGCCCGCACGCCCGTATTAAATGTTTTATGGTTTGTCTTCTCGGGCTGGCTAGCCTTGAATAATATATACTGGATCGGCTCCGTGTTATAAACTTACGAGCTGCTCTGTGCCTTACGCTATACGGCTACTTAAGCTCGGAGCGTGGTCTGCACTTGCAACTAGCGAATGTGTCTTCCCGCCGCCACTTAAAGGAACCAAAGTACAGATCCGTAAGTACGACAAATAGAACTCAAGACAGCAGTAGAGAGGTCTGACCCGAATAACTTCCGATTCACAACACTCCGAGGTGTTAATATACGAATCTGGCGTCCACGGATTCTTCGGACTTGTTTGTCACAAGCTCCACAGCTTGTAGGCCCCAAACGAACCTAAGCAAGAGGCTCATGAGCCAAGCAACTCTGGCAATTAGCATGTACTGCAAAGCCATGCGACACTTCATTGCGGTAATCAGTAGTTCGATGACCAGTCGCGATCGCGACCTACCTGCAGGCGGTGGTGGTGGAGGCGCATCCTCGTAACACCGCACACCGACGTCCTGGACGAGCAGCAAGGAGCAAAACCACAAAGTGGAAGTGCAGGCCAGACTTGGTCATGTCAGAAGCACGAAACAAAGCATTGCAGACTCACAACAAAGAGTTTAACGCAAGATCGAGGTTTTCGGGGCTCCGAGTTGTACGCAGCTTGTGTTGCTGCAACGTGTAAAAGATTCCTCCAACTACACACGGCATGGAGCCACCATCTAGAACCATCGCACCTCGATATGTGTGCAGTCGTGCACACCCCAGCCATTGAACCGGCAGTCCCACAAGTACGCTGGAGCGCCTCTTAATGAGGCCTGGCAGTCAACGTTGTCCTGCGCGTTCACCAATAACGACAAAGTGATGAGAGCAAATGCCTGGTTTGCTGACTGCGTCTGCAGGTGACTCTTATCCCTTCGTAGCGTACCATGAAGATAGGTCCGCTTCCTGGGGCCCAAGGGGCATCGCGGTATTGATAGACCGCAACACCCCCAGCGTAACCCAGCTGGCGGCAGACGACAGAAGCCGCGGCATCGCCGAAGTTGTCGTCACTGGGGGCGGGGAGAGGTAGGCAAACAAACAAAAGCGGTGATATGTTCCCATGTGTAGGTGCTAGTTGCATGTGTGGAGGAATTAGCCGTCCGAGCATCCGAGGGATTCCTCGTAGCGCTAGCTACCTTACGCGTTGGTGAGGCGTATCGCGCGTCTCACCAAGCAAAGCATGGCTACGTGCACCCGTCGCTACATGCATCTGTTTCGTTTACAAACATTTACATATAATGCAATAACCAGGTCAGCAAGCTGCAATGCCAGCCTGATGCCAAGGCTAGGAGGGCTAGATGCGCGCACGTAGTGAGGTGGGAAGCGCACGCTCCTAGCTGCCATCCGCACGTCCGCTGTAACGTCGCTAAACCCTTTTTTTATCGTATCGTTGCTATCCGACCCTCGCTATCTATCTAAGGCTTTCCGACTATTCTCATTGCTTACCATACAGTGCCCCAGGTTTTGCCTACGTAAACCTCAACGCGGCCCTCGTTTGGTGAGCTTCCGCCCACCAGTCGTAACGACAACCCATCTGCAGCAAGAACATGGATAGTGATTATTTATGCGGACAACGGATGACAGTCCCGGTAGTGCGCTGGAGCATTTAAGGACTACCAAGCGACTGAAACGTGCAAGGACATACAGCTGTGCGAAACGGCGGCACGGGTGGATGCACAAAGATACAAATGCTGGACTTCATCTTTCAAATTGATTTAGCATTCATGAGTGTAACCTTTACAAGCAGCGAAAGGCGCAAGAAGCAGGCTTGTGACAAGTAGCTAGCCGCCACACTTAGTTCCTACCTATGACCAGAAGAGGAAAACATCAATATGATTGCATTGAAGTAGAACGTTAAACACCGTCGAAACGCTTTTCCAAAAGCAAGGAATTCGTAGAAGAGTCTGAGAGCCAGCCCATATAAGCGCCCACGCCCGCACTGTAACAAACCTGTATTGGCGAGGGCATGCCGCGTGCAATATAAGGAAATCCCCAGAACGGCGACAATCCTTAATGCCTTCCAACAGTTTTCTCGGACGCCCATGGCTCTTGTCGAATAGACAGCCGTGGCTGGCTTTCGGCTGCCGCCGTCCTCAATGAGCCTTGAACAGGCTTGTTTGTTGCTTTTTATGTTTACAGGCCTTGTCCTAAAATTCCTCCCTTAAAACATCAATGATGTCAGTTAGGACGTACACGACAAAGTACGGATGACGATGGCGTTCGGACTCTGTCCAAGGTTCGGATCGATTGGCTATGAAGTATCACTCCAGCCTGCAGTTAATACGCTTAATGCCCTGCATCGCAGTTCTGGCTGCTTCCTGTCAACCTGCTCGCTGTTAACAAGTTGCTGTCAGACAAAGAGGTTCGAAAAGGCCAGCTAGAGAGGCTGCAGCTTCTCTAGGCCCATTACATCATACGGTTAAACTGGCGGAACGGAACGTTTTTCAACGGGCATGCTACCCGTAGAGCATCTGTGTCAAATTTTGCGACAGTTTCTGTGGATTGCAGTATTGCTTCAGCCCTAGAAATATGTAAACACCCTACTTCCTGCTTTTGAGAGTTCTATTGCTTGGGGATGACCAACCGCCCACGACACCTTGCCGTCCGCAATCAGCCGACTGCCACGCTAGATTTAACAATTTCGTTTGCTCGAATATCACACTACTGCAAAAATATATGATATTCTCACATGTAATGTAATGTTTCTGACGGTTACTACGTATGAAGCTCCTTATGCTGCGTTGCGCAGCTACTTCAAGACCAAATTACTTCGCGCTGGCATAATTGTAATGAAGGTTTATATGCAATGAAACTTGAGCAGCTTCCATATAAGCAAATTCAATAGATGGTAGGTACCAACCGGTCCATCCAGAATGTTTGGGGGGATAGGGACCGATATAACAGGACCGATAGTTGTAAGCACGGAATGGAATCTAAAGCACGCAAAACAGTAATAGTACAGGAAAAACGACGCATAGTTGTGGAAGCGAATGACGGAGCAAGTATGACCAAGCCCTCATCAGAGCAAACCCTTGCATTGCCAGGGTTCCGCACCGGGGTACCTAATCATTTTGGTTTGACTTTCGGGTCGGTCCGAAACTTCAAATGAACCTGTCGTTGCGCTGGCTGGCTTTCAAACTGACGCCCGAAAAGTTCGGAGGTACCTTCGCTGACAAGCGCTGAGTAGATTATTTGGACTTTATCCGAGCTGCTAATTTAGAAATTTTGGGGATGGGGCATAACCATAAAAAAAGGATGTGATCCTGTTGAGGCACAGGGGGCTTGTCGAGGGGTAAACATGCATTAGAATCTTCATGGGTCAGTTACGGCCAAAGCTGCGCTCCACGTTTCCTGACATGCCTAGATACGTGATGGGATCAAAAATTCCCCAAACATAAATCTGCTCGAATTCGGGTTCATGCCCCTGACGGACTTCAACAGAGATCGTAATCTAACGGCTACGAGTTAAGGTCCGTCTGCTCCAACGTAATATACGGGAGAAGGGAAGCTTGGATTAACATTGAAGTTGCGCGCTATGTTTCCAGGTAAGACGTCAGCGGGTTATGAGGGGATAGACGAGGTCTAAGGTGAGCGGTGTAAGGTCAGCGGTAAAAAGGCTATTGTACATTTGCCGGACAGAACCCCTTTCCAGGCTAGCCCACTTTGCCCACCAATCAAAGCCGCTTCCATACAACTTCCTTTTGATTGCCGGCCTGGCGGGCTTTACACTGCGCAATTGGGTTGGTGGGCCCGTCTTCAAGCCGGAATCCAGCTAGGTTGGCCATGTGTGTGTGTGTGTGTGTTACATGGTTGGGGGTGCGTGACCCCATACCTGTAAGACTAGGTTGGCCATGTGCCTCTCGGAAGTCTGGGAGGTCAGGCATGTTGTGTTACGCCGCTTTACGCTATTCGGCCGCCGTCACATAGGTGTGACACGCAGGAGCCGTACGACCCGCGAACATGTCGCCTAGGGTTCGATTAGTACACTTGGTCTGACCGTCAGACTGGGGGTGATAAGCAGTAGAGAGGTTTACCCGCATGCCTACCAACTTCCCCAGGGTGTCCCAGAATTTACTAGTAAATTGACTACCGCGATCAGACACGACATTCGTGGGAGCGCCGTGCAGACGCACAACGTTGAAAATCAAAGAACAAACGCACAGTGTGATCTGCAGGGTTACATGGTGGGTGCAAGGTGAACCATTTTTGTCAGGCGGTCAACCAAAAACAGCACCGCGTCGCATTCCCCCTCAGTTTTGGGCAGCGCAACAATGCAGTTCATGGACACACTCTCCCAAGGGGCCGCAGGGACAGGCAAAGGCTGTAGCAGTCCATGAGGCTTACCAGAGATAGACTTGTTGCGCTGGCACGAATTGCCGGAAAGGACGTAATTCTCTGCATCCTTAGCCATCCGAGGCCACCAGAAAGAACGCTGAAGAAATTCTACCATCCGTGTGCAGCCAGGGCGCCCCATTAACGGTCCGTCATGGAAATGGGAAAGGAGGTGTTAAGAATAGCAAAGCGCCGGACCTCCCGCGGGGTCCTACTACTGCTGTTACCATCCTCTGATACATGAGTGTTCCTTTTCTCCTTGGCTTTTAGGCGTATAGATATTGCCCTCTCGGGTTTCAGCGCCCGAGAACCTCCTACTCATAAAAGCCACAGGACGGCCTTGCTGCACAGCACCGGAACAGCATCGGAACACAGCACGGGAACCGTAAAGACGTCCACGCGGCAGGCGACGAAAACGCTCCCGTACGAGTCAGATTGGTCAAGGGCGCAGCGATAACAGAATACTGCGCAATAAATTGGTCAACCGCGCAATAAACTAGTCAACCGCGCGATAAATTAGTCGTGAAAATAAAATTAGTCAACCCCAGAGAGTTACGAAATTCCTGCAGAGGTGGGCGCCAGCCAATCCCGTAACGCAGCGGTTTTACGGGATTCATACGAATACCGTCAGCAGAGACGATGTGGCCGAGATACTCCACCTGGGGTTACAACCAATGACGCTTTGCAAGTTTTGCGTACAGCTTTTCGCGGCATTGTACCTGGAGGACAGGATAAAGATTAAAAGAGTACAAGAATATTGTCCAGGTAGACAATCAGGCAACCCAGAAAGCGGCACATCAGAGCACATCTACCTTCCAGATCGAATCCGTTAAACAACAACGTTCCTGGACTTACAGCAAAAAGCGCTGCATTCTAGCAAGACAAGAAAAGCCAAAATCATTCAAGCAGGATGCGAAGGATTAAGGATACACGCTGCAGTTCCCGAATGTCATGCTGACGCTTGCAGAGATGGTACGTAATTAGGTTCGCCTGCAATTCCGAAAAAGGAGAAAGAGAACCGTATGTCCGCGCAGGTCGTCAGCAGAGAGAGACTGAGAACGCGGCACAAGTAAATTACACAAAGCGTCAAAGTCACTCTTCGCAGAACGGTCAGCAAAGGACAGTTTTCATCCACAACCGGCGGCGGTCCACAACCGGCGTTCAACCTGTGCGAAGACGGAGGGCAACAGTGCCCTGGAAGCCCCCTTGGCAGGAAACAGCGGTAGCTCGGTCTCTAAGTCCAACCCAGCCAGAATCCCCTCCACAGAGACCTGGGCAGCCCCCAACTTCTGGTTGGGCCACTGAGGGCAGGTCCCCGTCGGATGCCCATCCCACAGCGCAGGCACTTCCTCCTCTTCTGTCGTTCGTTAAGCTCCGTCCGTGTACAGCAATACCTATCCAACCACTATTCATCGTCACACTTGCGCTTCTGGCCCGACTGATTGCTAGCCTCGGCTGTGGGAGGTCCCGCATCCGTCCTAGGCTGTTTTCGCTGTCACTGGCGCTGGCCCTGGCAGGTCCCCCCAGGCTTACCAGCACCCGACGCTGCATCAGTGTCGCCTTCCCTGCGATCCGAACCTCCCACAGCGGCGGCGACGCGAGGGGCGGGTGCGGGCGCCTCAGCAGGGTCGCCTGCGGGGTCCAGCTCCGGGGGCTGAGAAACAAGGGCATTAGCATGGGGGGCAGAACGAACAGCTTGCTTTCGGGCAAGAGGGCGCATTTCAGTACCCAGCGTGAAACGCGGGATGTGGCTGTAGGAAGTGAATGGAACGCCCAAGAGATCGGTAGCATATTCACCAACCCAGTTCCTCCAAAAGACCGCGCTGAAACCAGGAAATTTCACCTCCTTCAGAAAGGCCTGAGATAGGAGTGAGTAGTGCCTCGAAACGCGACTGACAAGGATAGACGAACTTGCCAGAGCGCATGCGATATGACCCACTAGCGGGAACGGCGTGCGCTTCCATATCGCGGGGCAAAATCTCCAGGGCAAAGCGGGCGAGTAATACGGGAAACAGTTCGTCAGACTAAAAAAGAGGACCGTGCCGTGGACCATTTATCATACCAAGCCTTGGCAGCACTGTCAAACGCGTTGGCTACGAACAGACAGCCTGTCTTGAGCACACTGACTCCCGGTCACCACCCCCAACTAGTTGCAGGTACTTGTTCTGGCTATTACAGCGGGCTACCAAGTTTTTAAACCGTAAGGAAAAGAAAGAACGAGCCAAAGGCCACATCGCCTGTCGCTATGATAGACACAGGCCTAGAAAGGAAGGACAAGTGGTCAGTACCGACATGCACAACACCTCAGCAAGCTCGGCTACGACTACGACTGGACTAGCACTGATGCCAATAGGGGGATTTTGCCATTTTGCCAGGATGCCAATATGGCTCCCCTATGATTGACAAACTCATGCCTATAAATGCAGGCGTACTAGTGTTGCCTCGACGTGAAGAAGTGCGGCCAAATACACACGGGACAGCCTTCCTATCAAGCTGTGTCTGAAAAACCACCCAGGGCTGGAATTACCGATCACCTTCGTCTGCGCGCGGGACCCTGCAAAGAAAATTGTCCGCTACTACCCATGAAAAAGGTGGTAAGGTCCAGCTATGTTCCAACCGCGCTTAGGTCGGCTTAATGCAGTGAAAGAGCGTAACCGCACCCAGAAGTCAACAATCATTCTGTGGATGGCCCGGATCCATATTGCGGTGTGCTGTCACTTGCGCGAGCCGGCGCCCCGCTACATCCCAAACATATTGTTGTATTCCCGCCGGAGGCTGCATTAGCCAGATTTCGGCTCCGGATATTGGTGCCCCAATCGTATAACAATTTGATTAATGATCGCTTGATTAATTGGACAGTCCCATAAGTGATGTATCCTACGTGAGTACGACTGTTGATGACATGTGTGTGTGTTACATGGTCGTGGGGTGCGTTCCGGGGAAAAGATGGACGGGGAGGGGGAACCTTTCGCAAAACATAGCCGCAGCGGGCGCGTACAACTGCACTCAATAGGAATTGGCTAATTGCTTACGTTCTGGAGAATTGCTGCAGGTTTTGAGCAGCGGGTGGAGCCATGTTCATTGGCATTTTCGCCTGTAGTGAGTGTACGACATGTGGAAAATCCTAAAAGGTTGACACCTATTTACTAGAAAAAGGCGAATAGGTGACACTAGCTTTTTGGCCGATCACTGGCGAGCGCGGTAGCAATCATGCACAGCAACAGTTGCCATATGGCGAGCTTTCGCTTAACAAGTCAATCCGAACGCTGAGCTACAAGTGCTCTGTGCGAATTGGAAGGCAACGGCTCTGGGTTCGAGTGTCTTTAGACGAGAATATGCCGGTACAGCAGATCGGAACAAACGTCTGATCCCTGTTGTACCAACAACCGATGCGGGAGCAAAGTTGAGGCAGAGGTTGCGCACTAGGCTGTTCGGCGATTACAAACTCATTAAACTAAACTCCGACGGACCATTTCCTTGGCGCTGCCATAGGCAGGATGATGCACTTTGCATCACGTAGCTGTATGCCTGCCAGGATGTGAGCCTGTCTGCGTTGATCGCCGCAACATCTTGTGTAACGCGTATGCGGCATTTGAGATATCTAAGCACGACCCCAGGGCTTCAACAGGCAGCGCCCGAACCAAATCAAAGACTTAACCAACACTAATCGTCCTCCGGCTATGATCACATAGCACTCACGACGGACTCCCCAACAGCTCTCAGCTGCTGGCCGTCGATCACTCACCCTACCTTACGACTGCTGTGCACTTCATCATGCACACTTAGCTGCCGTCCCAATCACCGCCATGCTACCTAAGAACCACGAATTCCTCAAGCACCTAACCAATTTAGCTCACCAAACTAAAACCTGCATCCAAGCCGCTGCGGAACCCGCCGCTACCGCTGCTACAGCATTCGTCAGAACTGCCCCGCTGCCCGCTGCCGCCGCCGCCGCGGTCCACGCAGCCGCTATCGAGTCCTGCTGCCGGCGGCCCCCCGCGTCCCCAGCGCCGTCAGTCCCTTGGCCGCCCACCCCAGTGCTTTGTCCAGAGGCTTGCAGCTGCTCTAGCAAATACCGCACCTCCGACTCCAGATTTGCGCGCCCGTAGGCCCTCCGCACTTTAGTGCCGAGTGCGCCGGCGTCCAGGCAAGCCGACGCTGCCGCAAGCCAGCGCTCACCGGGGTGCACGCGCCAAACCAGGCACGCGCGCGCCAGGGTTTTAACGGTGAGGAGCGTGATGGACGAGGTCGGCACTGGAGCTGCTGCCGATGCCTGGTCCTGCTGAGGCCCCGGCTGTGACGGTGGCTGCCCTGCCTCCCCGGTTATAACACGTGACGTTGCATGCGCATTCGTGGCCTCAGGACTGCTTGCTGTAACAGCACCTGCTACAGCACCAGGAGCCGCGGCGGAAGCGTCCTGCTCCAGGGCGCAGCCCACAGCCACCAGCACCGCCGGTAGCCACTGCGGCGGGCTCGCCACTCCAAACCGCATCAGTGCCCACACCAGCATCCCCAGCTCCGGCTGGCGGTCCAGCAGCTCCTGTGCCAGCACCGCCTGCCGCAGCCGCCGCTGTGCATCGGTGGGGGAGTTCACAGCCGCCGTATAAGCCTCCGTGCTGGATCCTGCACTCTGCTGCGGAACCTGGAGGTTCACCCGGTTGTCGCTGACTTCCCCGTACAGTGGTGAGGTGCTGGGCAAGGCCCCTGCGTCGTCCGCGCTCGAGGGGGCATTTGCATCGTTCCCAGCAAAGTGACCAGTCCTTTGCAGCCGACTTCGCTGTTGGCATTGCAGCCACAAGAGCTCTGCGTGAAGTGCTACCAGTCGTCCAACCAGGCCAGCAGGCGGCTCAAAGCCCATCACAGCACACGACCACAGCACAATCACCACGTGCTGAGGTCCCACAGTTGGCATGTCTTCAGCGGACCGGAAAACCGTTGCGGCGGATGCTGATGAGGCATCAAGCTCCGCAGCCGCGAATTGCCGCCGGCGGATACCATTGGTGCCGTCGCCGGCCACCACCGCAGCCGCCATGTCAGCCACGTATGACATGGCTGCAGTAAGAGCGCCCTCCGCTGGCGGGCGGCCGAGTCGCGCCCAGCCCTGAAGCAGCATGGCAAGCGTCCGCGGCCCGAGCGCTTCGGCGGCTGTTTCAGAGCCGCTGCGGGACGTGACCATCCCAACAGCTGCGGGGACGATGGAAACGGAAGCAACCGCACGGCTGTACTGCACCATCGCCTGCGTCGCGGTGTCCGCCAGAGCGAGCCAAGATGCAGGCGGGGGACGCGACAGCAGATGCGACATGGACCACAGCATTACTGCCAGCAGCTCCGCACGTAGCGCACCCGGCGGCGCCGTGGGAAGAAGCGGTTCAGTCCTTATGGCGTTGGGGCCTCCGGTAGCAGCCACTAGCGCCTGCGCCTCCAGAACCGCCGTGCTGCGTGCCCAAGCCTCCCCGCCAGTGCGAAGGTGCCCTGCTGAGACCGCTAGCGCGGTGCGGATCCATGGAAGGGGTGGACGAGATCTCCAAGAAGCCAGAGACCAAAGCAACAGACACAGCCCTAGACAGGACATGTCGGGCAGTAGCAGCTGGGTCCTGGCAGCGAAGGCCCGTCGCCAGTCGCCGCGCGGCTTGTACGACAGACGGACGAGCGCCCACGCAACGACGCAGGCGGAGTGGGGTCCAAAGGATGGGAGCTCCTTGCGGCAGACCTGGGGGACGGAAGAGAGCGTGTGACGTGCTTAACTAGAGCACGTGCATATCGCTCGACGGAAATCCTGATGGATTCAGGGTTGCATACCATCTCGATGATGATAAGTTTGCTGATACAGTGCTCTTACACAAAACCTAAACACGCACCTAAACACGTGGGATTGCGCAGAAAGTTCCCTCACCTCCATGAAACGCGCCATCCAAGCCGGAGGCGGCCGGTACCTCAGCCTTGCCAGCGCGCCCAGCATCATGGCCAGGGATTGGGGGCCGAATGGCTGCGAGTCCACCAGTGCCGGCGTCAAATGACGCCCCACAGCCTCCAGGAAGGCCTGCCCCAGCAATTGCAGGCCACACGAGACGGGAGCAAGGGAGGTAGAAATCAGCCACCTCCCCGCATCACTTGCAGGCCACATTACTTTCAGCCTGACATCGCTCGCAGGCCACATCAGCCAGCTTTCAGCATCACTTGCAAGCTCAAGCACACACACCGCATTACCTAGGACACGCCTTCTCTTACGGCGAAACCATACATCATCACCCACCGCACGGCCCCACTGTACCCAACCCCTTTGCAATTAATCAGGGTCGCTCTCCGAATCCTCATCCCGCAAACCTGGGTCATATGCGTCAATCCGCCGCCTACCATCCAAACTCCAACCCCAGTTCGCAACCGCACCTCCAGCCACGCCTGGCTCGGGCGCACGTCCAACGAAGACAGCGCCCACAGTACCGTCGCCAGGTGCTGCGAACTCATCCTTCCCAGGGCAACCTGCAGCATCGCCAGCAGCTCGACCACGCGACCAGGCTGCTGCTGCCGCAGGACCGGGACATCCCCCGCCAGCGGCGCCACCGTCACTGCCACAGCCGTGTTGACCGAGTCCAAAAAGCCCCCAGACGGTGTGCTGCCGGCCAGAGAGTCACCGGTCGACATCCCAGCTTGAAGAACTGCCTCTGACTCCGCCTCCGTGGGCTCTGCTGCAGCCCGGTACGCTGGCGTGGCAGCCCTGGTTGCAGCAGCAGCAGCAGCAGCAGCAGCGTCGCATCGCCCGCTCGTGCTGGCGGCCCGGCTGCTTTCTGCCCGGTCAAGAAGGAGCTTCCGCAACACCGCCTCGTCGCCGTCGCAATCTGCGGCAGCGGCAGTGCTTAAGCCCGCTGCGGGCGCTGTGCTTTCGTCACCTGCGTCGCCAGCTGGGCGGCTCGCGGGGTCCGTCACGGGGTCTGTCGCGTCCTCAGGCTGCACACAGCGCGCCGCAGAAGGGCTGATTGCGTGCAGCCGCGCTAGTGCCCACATCATCATGCTGCAACTCTGGCCGGAGACCTACAGACACAGCGTAACAGTGCAGGGGCCCGAGGAAGGCAGCTGTAGCAACGCTATTGGCATGGCTAGAGATGAGGCAGGGTGGCATGGATATGGACTTGAAACATGCGGGACGGGCACCTTTGAAAAGGACAACCCCAGCTACCATCAAGCACAGGCACTGAGTTATCCCTCCGCCATCACCGAACCGACGGGCTTCACGGTCTCTCACCTGCTCCACCGACCCGCGGGCCAGAAATGCTTCCACCATCAGCTCCACCCAACTGTCACCCGGGTGGCAACCTAGCGACGCCAGGGCCCAGGCTCTTTGCGCCAGGTCCAGTGAACAGCAGGGCGATACCGCTGCCCTCGCCATAGCACTAACCCCGGGGCCATGCCGCGCCTCAGCTGCAAGCGGCGCCGTCGCCGTTGCAGCCGCTGCTGCCAACACGGCCACCCGCATATCAGCCCTGCAGGCGTTCAGCAGCGCATCCAGGGAGGGCTGGCCAGGATGGAAACCCAGGCGTGCCAGCGACCAGAGCGTCAGGGACAGGCCCTGCGCCGTCATCCCCTCGCTACTGTTAGTCAGGCTCCTCGATGTACCAGCAGCATCTTTCCGACCGCTACCGGAAGCGCCGGCCGAGCCTGCGATGTTTCCACACGCGCAATCCCCGGCCCGCCGGCATAATGCGTGCAGCAGCTCCGGCCGCGGCCGTATCCCCAGTGTGGCCAGGGCCCATAGGGTTCCGGACACGTGGCGCGGCTCAAAGTCCTGCAGCAAGATGCAGTAACCGTAGGGGCCGGCAGGCGCACGGATTGCCAGGGTGCAACGCCCCTACTAGCAACGTCCCTAACGATAGCGGTTTGAGTATTCGCGGAGCGCCTGATTGTCGAGGTGCTCAAACCGCACCCTCTCCCAGTAAATGTGTGCAGCCCACATGACCAATACAAACACCTTTGCTGAGAGACACACATACACACGCACACACAAGGGCCGCCATGGGTCCAGGGACCTCCTGATCCCATTACGAAACCCTCGAATACCCAGAGTCAACCACACGGAACACGAAGCCCAAGCGGCACACCCAGCAAAGTCGCGGCGGGGCCCACTGTGTGCTGCCCCGCCTGAGCCAAAGGCCCCCCAGGTCCACTGCAAACAGCAAAATCAGCAGTAGCAGCAGCCCCTAGCCACACAGCGCGCACCTCTAGGAAGGCCTCCACCGTTGGCTCCAGCATGCAGTTGACCCACGTCTCATGCAGCCAGGCCGCATGCAGGGACCCCCGGTAGGAACCCCTATGGCGGTCAGCTCCGCCACTACCCGGCTCCCCGCCCGTCTCAATGCGTCGCCCTGCCACCATGCCAAAACGGGGCGACGAAAGTCCATTCCCTCGCCTGCTCTCATAGTCAGTGCCATCGCCATCGCCATCGCCGTCGTCATAGTCGTACTCCTGCTCGTGCGCAACTGGACGAGACTGCCAGCCCGGAAGCTGCCCATCATAGTGCTCTTCCTGCTGCTCTTCATCGCGACCGCCACCGTGCAAACCTGCCGCAGGCATCGTAAACGTAGCTGCAGCAGCTGATGGCAATTGCGATGCGGTGTTGTTACCCAGCAACCTGGCCAGGGCCCGCAGGGCCATGGTGAGGTCTACGGGCGGAAAGGGCTCCCGCGAGGCGAGGCTTGCACACCCGCGGCCCAGCGCCTCCAGAAACTCGCCCAGCTGTACCCGATCCGTGTGGCTCAAGAAACGGGGCTCCGAAACCCTCAGCGAGATCACATGAAGCGCAGTAGCCAGGTGGCGGGGTGTGAACGCCGGCTGCTGTATTGACTGCCACTGCTGAGCAGGCGGCTGCATTGGCGGCTGCTGCTGCTGCAGTTGCATGTCCGGCCGAAGCATATCGGATTGACTCGACATAAGGGAGTCCTTTTGGAGGTCCTGTGCCTGGGCAAGTTCCGTCCGCGGGCAGTCCCTTTGGCACACAGCTTGGGATGCAAAGCCAGGCCGGCCATCAACTGACGCTGGTGCCAGCTGCAGCAGCGCCTCCTGCTGCAGCTTATCCGCCTCGGCCTGCCGTTCCCATGGCAATACGGGGTTCGCCTGGATCGGGTGATCTACGCGCTGGGAGAGCATAGGGGAGACGGCAACTGCGGCTGCAGCCGCAAGGCGCGATGCCTCCAAGTGTTGTTGCTGGTGGTTACGGAGCAGGTCCCGCAGATGTTTCCAGGAGGGGCAGCGGAGTATGGCCAGCAGCAACGCCTTGTCCGCCGCCTCCCGATTAAACAAGCCAGGTGTACGGGAAAGATGGGACGGTGCCGCTGCATCCTCCTGTACACCTTGCTGCCTGCGGTGCTGCCGTCGCTGCCCCTGCACTTGCTGTTGCTTCTGGAGCAGCTGGTGCTGTGAGTGGTAAGGATAACGACTGCTTGGCAGCTGGGGAGCCCAATCCCGCTGATGTTTAGATGCAGCAGACGGTGCATATGCATGGTCGCCCTCGGGAGGCGGCGGTGGTACAGGCGCGGTGCAGGGCGCATCTGCGAACTTGCGGTTCCGCCCAACACTTTCAGATATCCTGGGTTTGCCGTCTGTATGGTGACCAGCTTGAACCGGTGGCGGCCGGTCAGCCGGGGGCGGCTGGCCAGCCACAACCGTCCCCCCGCCAGACTTTTCACCTCCGGAAGCAGGAACGGCAGGGTCTGAACTTCGCGGTCCAATCCCGCAACCCCGCTGTGACTCTGGAAACCCAGTACCGATTGGCCCAGGGTCTAGGGCTGGCTGCGAAGGGACACCTAACTGGCATGACATCGTGGGCTCAGCTGTGGTCTGGGGAACTCGTGTTGATGCACGGGTGCACGGTGCCCTATGGACAGAGGAGCCTGCTAACCCGGGCTTCACATTACGAGTTGCCTGCAGGACGAATGGCACGCCAAGGTGCTGAAGTCCCAATCGCAGCCGTCCCCTTAATGCAAGGAAATCAGCTTGTGCTATACCACTCACCCATCGCGCCAGTCCAAGATCTTCTGAAGCCGCGTGCGATTTCCTGCGTTGTGCAGAAAGCAAGTACACGAGTTGTAGTAAAGCTTTGTAACACACAGGCGCGATGCATATCGGCATACTGTACCTCGTTGCGGCTACAGCAATCTGGGGACGACAGTGCGCGTGTTCGGGAAAAGCCTGAAGGCTTAAGGATCCGACAGCGGCTGCAGTGGGAACTGCACGAGGCCGATGATGCGGCGGCAATGGCATAGAAAGCTGCGTCTGTACCCAGGAAACATTGCCACAGCCAGCGCCAAGCGATGACGACAGGGACGCACAGGTTGCTGCTTGCATGGAGCCGCCCGTTCCAAACGCAAGCATTTGGAAATAATCTAGGAGAGATCAAGAGATTTTACAATTTGTCATTTACGTTCATACCACGATTAAAACCAGAGCGACCAAGAAGCACGCAAATATATTGGAATAGACAAGCAGCATACACATGCGAGCATCTGCTAAAGCGGTTCCTACAATCAAGCAGCGATCCTATGCATACTCGGAGGAAGAAAGTTAGCCCATGGTAGCAGAGAGGACGGATCAAGTGCCGTACTCGGGTCTCGGCTCCGGAGCGAGGTGTTGCAAAGTCGAAAATGGCTGTAATACGTTGTATCACATTTGTACTTGGGCTTGCATGTGATACCTCCTGAATGGTCAATCCTACCCATATAAACGTGCATCCGTATATTCGCTTCTATCGTTGCAAGAAGACACAGTTCACGCGACATGCAATTATCATATTACTGGCTGGGTTGACCACATTGACTTTTGTTACATTGCCTTCTGTTTTACCTCAAACGCTTGGCCATCGCGACACACTTACAGCCGCTAGGCTTGATAAACCGGGTCATACTAAGCGAAGACTGCATCCAATGGCCTCGGTGCACGGAGGAAAATCGGCTGCTGTGGGAGCTGGTCTGTCATTCCTTTCAGCTTCGCGGCCTCGGATAATTCTCTTTGGAGACAGCCTTACGGAGCGAAGCTTTGACAATCCGGAGGGTTGGGGGTCAAGTTTGGCGTCTTTTTACGTCCGTCGAGTGAGAGTTTAGCCCCGCTATGGCCGTTCGCATATGGGAAGCATGGCTGGTCTGCACATGACACGGGAAGGATGGCTGGTCTGCAGGCGGATGTCGTCAACCGTGGGATGTCCGGTTACAACACCCGATGGGCCATGGAAACCCTTCCTTACGTCTTTGGCCCCACGCTCACGCCGGGTGTTCCATCCCCCACGGCTGCATCTGAGCGGGTCATGTTTGCAACGGTGTTCTTCGGGGCCAACGATGCAGCGCGGCTTGAAGGGCCAAGGTACACTCCATGGTTCCTGCATTACATATTGCGTGACGACAGGAATATGGGAATGTCACTATGTGTGTGTGTGTTACATCTTGAGTTGTGGTACCCTCTAAAGGCGTTACGGGTGAGTACGAGCCGGGGGCCAAGCGCCAGCCGAAGGCCGTCCATAGCAGTTAGGTAACTGCAAAATAAAACTATTATCCCAGACCACGAAAAGAAAAAATATGCTCAGAAGTGCCTTTGGCGTGTCCTTTTTCTGTGACTCATGCTGCACAAAAGACCATGCAAATCAGCATGCAGCTTGCTATCGAGGGATGGACCATTTACGTCTGACTCCGATACGCTTTGTCCTCAATGTGGCTGGGCTCTGGCCTGCGTGCGTTTGGACGCGTCCTGGCATGTGTCCTAACGGCCTGGAGCTGATTTTCAAGGATTACCCGTCAGGCTAGCTGCCGTGCACTTCGTGGTATTTCCCCCGCCCGATTGTTTCGCCGTGCTACGGACCCTCTCACCCTCGCTGTCATACGCGCACAAATCGACACACGTACCACTTAGCCACTCTGCGCGGCAACATGTACCGCTGGATGAGTACCGGTCCAACCTCAAGGAGATGGTGAGGTACATTAAGGCCACCGGAGTGGAGAAGGTCGTGATTATCACCCCACCGCCGGTGTCAGACGCGGGACGCAAAGCGGCCCAAATCCAGGTACGACGGCATGCGGCCTTACACGGAATACCCACGCGATCCACGGGACTTGTGTAACGGATTAAACCAGGTTTTAGGATCTGGATCCCGAAACCGCTAGGGATTGTGGATCTCGTGTGAATGTTGCATCCCAGGTTAAGAAAATTCTTTCCACATGCATCCAGGAGTAAGAGGCAATTGCATATAATTACGAAAGCACGGGAAGGCGAAACGTGATGCGCCAAATTCGTGATGACCCCTTTGCCGCGGTAACACGTGCAGAAAATGGGCGAGCAGGCGCGCGACTGGCCATTGGACCGGAACTTTGCGACCTCGGCCCAATACTCCAAGGCCGCAGCGGATGTGGCCAAGGAGCTCGGAGTGCCATGCTTAGACTTGTTCGCTCTGCTGCAGGAGGTAGGGGCCCGTGCCTCCCTTGCCCTGCTTGATTGCCTACCCGGCGTGGTCCCTGTTCTCGTAACAGAGACAGACTAAGAAACGAACACAGTGTTCATTGCGACCAAACTGCGGTGCACAAGCTGCTGCCTGCAGGTCCGTAATCCGTTCTTGCGTATCTTGGCTCGCAGGAGGATAGATGGCAGGAAAGATGTCTCTGTGACGGGCTTCACCTCACGCCGCTGGGGCAGGAGAAGCTGGGCAACCAGCTGCGCTCGCTGCTGCGGCAAGAATGGCCGGACATCAGGTGCGGCTTCCGGTGGACCTCGTTGGGCTCGATGAGAGCCGCGGGACTGTGGGGGGCTCCTGCGTAGGCCGATGCCGTTACCGTTTGGAGCTAGGATGTAGTCTGGAGGCATCCGTGTGCGCCATCGATGGGAGCGCTGTGGGACTCCGGAACTGTACGTGAAGCGCGCCTCAAAGAGCTCCTAGGGCTCTTTGCCACACTCTTGGGGGCTGCCTTCGGGGAAGCTTTCATTGCAAGGGCGCATGTATCATCCATGTATTTATGTATGTATGTATGTGTGGGTTTGTCACGCGAAAAGGTGGTAAGCTCGCGTTGGCAGCAGTTACGGTGTCAGCCGACTTTCTGGTCATGGATGGTGGATGGGTTTTGCAGCATGGGCCATAGCAGGGCGACTTGTATTTGTGACGTAACGTCAGCCCATCTTGTGTGCAGGCCCATCGACCTGCCGACTCAGTTTCCCGCATGGGACGCAATCAATTTCGAGGATGTCAAGAGCAGCTTTATCGACACGGAGGCTGCATCCTAACGGCATCACCAGGCGTCGGCATATGTGACGGGAGGATTGGGACTTTAGTTAACAATCCAGTGGATAATCCCAGGTTCCATGATGCATGGAAGGTAGGGTACAGAAGCGCAACCAGAGCTTTGTGCTTCAAACTGTGGTGTACAGAAAACGGCCGCGGTGATGGCGCGTGACCTTGGGCCCTGGTGCGGCTGGGGTCATACGTGAAGAAACGAGAGGCAACTCGTCACTAACAATGTTATGTTACTTGCTGGTTACGTGGAAGGGCAGGAGCCACGAATTGTGACAGGTTTCACTCGCTGTTACGCCGCAAAATGCTGGCGTGGTGGTGTGTGCAGATGGCAGGCATGTGGGGATGCAGGCTGGTGTTCCGCGAGTGACCCCTCCGTCGCAGGGGCCCCTCGACGTAAGTATTTCATCCTAGTGTGTATTTGAGCACCGCGCCTTCGAGGGTCTTGAACATACTGGAACGAGTGTTGAGGGGACCTGATTACGCGTCCATGCATGCTGCGCGGTGTTTTGGCAAGGCGATTGAAACCCCAGGTCTTAGGACCCCTACGTCCGGTGCTCATCAATGGCCTTCGCTGGAATGCATGGTCCATGACTGCTACACACTGTCTGGCTGAGCTATTCGCAAGGCTTCGTAAATGTGTGCAACAGAGGGTCAGCCGGATTATTCGATTCAGCATAGAGCTGAGATTTAGCTATCGGCTTTTCTTGTGGCTTGGCTTGGCTGCAACCCTCGAAAAGTCGCCTCCTATGTTGTGGAGAACTTTCTGGCGACGTCGTCTAGGTGATCGAGGTTACGTTTTGCAATTAGCGAAAGGCTGTCGGGAGCAGTGCGGTGCATCAACCACTGTACGGTAGCATTGTCGTACGTTTTATTCAACCGGACAGCTCGGTTTCGGTTCCTCAATTGTGAAATGGTTATCTTCAATAAGGTCGTTGGCTGGATGAAGCATTGGCTTGTGAATTTCTGTAGGAAAGTAAAACTTGCGCAAGGATCCTGAACGAAACAACTCCACCTCCCATATCTGTGATACACGTTTATGGTGAAAGCATCATGATATTGTTGGCTTTGGTAGTACCGACATTGGATTTTTCCTAGAAGACAACGACTGTAGAAGTCCAAGATGGGAAAAGACAAGAAAAGCAAGAAGGACCGCAAGGAGAATAAGTCTAAAAAGGAGCGCAAAGAGAAAAGCAAGAGCCACAAGAGCAAGCGGGATGAGAGTTCTACAGACAGCTCTTCGTCCGATTCGGACGGCGACCAGCACCGGCGTATTGATAAGCTGGTATGGATTGATAGCTAATATGTAACTTATCTATTGCGAATATATGCGTTCCTAGCTCACGGAAGAATTCGCCGATATTATTGTTGCTGGGGCGGCGTTATGAAATGCACCCGACATAGTAAACGATCTGTGCTATGTGGTTGCCCCGGTTCGTGTTCCAGTAACGGGGCTTGGTCATGTTGCCGCTCCATAACGTAGCAATATCAGCACACACCACAGCCGGCACGCTACGGCAGTATTGACTTGTTCCTACCCTTCGCCAACTTCCCCCTCGCATACAGGCAACCAAGGTCGCTGCGCACCTGCAGCGAACAGGGACTGCTTCCGGTGCCCCGACCTTTGTCTGGGCCAAGAAGATAGAGCGCGAGCTGGAGAGCGGGAAATCAGTGCGGGACATAGCTGCAGCACAGATGCGGACTTCACAGGCTGAGCGCCTGGTAAGTAGCTGTCTGCTTCAACGGAGAGGAGCCCTGAAGGGTACTGGTACTTGATTGTGGGCTTAGACACGCCGGCATTGATGTGGAAACGTACGAGTATAGTATATGTATTGATGATCAGTGCCTTCGTCACCTGCTGTTCTCAGCTTCCAAGCTTCAATACACCACACATCTGGGGAAATATGCATTGGGGATAACCCCACAGAACCCTTGAGCTATTCTGAGGCGGGTTTGAGATCCCAGGGAGGAAACCACCACAGAGCTGGAGCTGGCCCGTGTACGTGGCCCTCGTGACTGGCCAGCAGACGTACAAAGCCACGTCGATCAACGCACATGGTATCCGCTCTACCTGGGGACCGCCTCACCCTGAGCATTCCCCTCGCTTGGAACGTGCTCATGCGGCCCGTAGGAGGAGATCGAGAAGGTCCGCAAGCGGCAGGCCGAGCGCGAGGAGGAAAAGGCTCGGAGGGAAGAGGAATTGGTGAGCTACGCCCCCGCATTGGATGGGCGCTCTGGGTTCCCTGAGTGCCGCCAGGAGGGCTGCACGAGCAGTTAGTTCTGAGTGTAGCAGTAGGAAAGAGCCTTGCCGCGCCTTTGCTGGGTGTTCCTCTGGGTGAACACGGGTCCTTCACGCCAAGAGGGACAGGTCCGTGGTCATCTTATCTGTCGATTTGACGGCTCGAAGTCATTTGACGGCTCGGAGGTGTACGGCCAGCCCTACGGTGCCCCGGGGTGGCCCCTGGGCCAATACATGACGGACACTATCCGTGGGTACACGGACGTCCTTTCCTCCGTGTTCCGACCGCGCATTTCACGGACCTGGTTGCCCTTGAGCCACCACCGCTTCGACCGCCGTTCACCCATTCTATCTGCCATCCCGGTGTCTCGATGTCTTCATACAGCTGAACCGTATTTGTTGATACCACCTCCCGCTTCCGGGGGCTTTGCGGCATCAGGGTGTGCTTGTCCTTTCCTGCCTCTCACGGGCTACACGGACGACTGTTACGTGCGCTCAATAGGAATCACGCTCTCCCCGGCTGGTGCCTTTCACCTCTCTAACATCCCACGTCGCTCCACGTGCCGCCGTTCCGCAGTCCCTCATCCAGCGACTCCGTGCGGCCCAGGAGGCTATGGAGTCAGAGGCGAAGGAGGAGGAGTTCTATCTGAAGGCGCTGATCGGGAAGGCCGAGAAGCGCTTTGCGGAGGTGCGTCTACGCGGCCCTGTCTCCGTGCTTCCCTGCTGCATTCGGATGCAGGGAGGCGCGTTTGCTTAGCACAGTACGTGTTCTCCATGTTCCATACTTCATGAGTGACTGCCACGTCCATAACACCCTCTTTCCTTCAATATATTCTTCCGGTTGCGTAGGGTCGGCCATCCTCTATTGACAAGATTGCCAAGAATCTGCACCTGCACGGCACGTACGGGTGCGACATGGTGGAGCCGTGGTCTTTCTTTGAGGGGTTGCTGCTAGACGAGGCGAAGGAACTGCATCAGGGCATTGTGGACTACCAGGTGAGAAATGTGGGCGCCAGGTCGGATGTCGGGGTTATCGCTGGGACGGGTGAGGGGTGTAAGAGGTGGGGCTGAAAACGAAGCAGCCAGTGTGCGCGATGACAATGGGAGCTTTGGCCCCGTCTTTGCGTCTCTGAGAAAAGTAAAAGGAAACTCTGGCCCTGGCAAACGCCCAGTAGCTGCTGGCTTTTTGCTGGTTTGGAAAGGGAGGGAGGGATTTTGAGTTTGGAAGGAACGACGAAAGGAACGCATGCAGGAGCGAAAGGGAGCACTGCTCTTCTGTTCAGATGTGGTGTTCGGTGCCATGGTGACGACCATGGTGCGGACTATGCCAGAGTGGCACCGCCGCGGCATGATTAGATTTGCCCTGGAGTGCTGACATGCCGTCGCTGAACTGATATATTCCCGTCGCGCAGGAGTACGACAAGTATGACGACGTCCATCAGAAATTCTGGGCGGCGCTACGCATTGTGGCGGATGCCGAGCTGGAGGAAGCCATGCAACGGTGCGTCTGATGTCGCTTTGATGTGTCGGCGCCGCATTGGGTTCGTGCTTGGCGTATCCCACACCCTTAGGGTAGCCCAGCTGCACCTGGTATCCCATCACAAGCGGTCCGCGGGCCAGGGTTCCGTAGAATGGTGGCAAACCCACCTCGACAGCAAGACACCCTGGACCGCATCCGTCACATTCAATGTTGTGCAGGGACGCAGCTGACCGAGCGGCCCTGCGCCGCGGCGGCGACGGCGCCACCGGGGCGAGTGGCTCAGGGCGGGCCGGGTCCGAGGAGCCCGGGGGCCCGCACCGCAGCCTTCACACAGACGTGGAGGTGCAGATTGAGAACATGCTGTCAGGTGAGTGCTGGCTGGTGCTGGTTGGGTAAAATGTGATGGGGGCCCGAGTCGATTATACGGCTGCAGGTTGTAAGCCCATCGCTGGTCTGTTCTCCCATCTGGGCGCTGTGGAATCTCGTACTTCTGGCTAGCTGGCCAGCTGGTCTAAGCTGGCCATTACTCCAACACTCTGTTTCCCTCCCTATGTTGCCAAGGGCAGGCCAGACGCACGCATCCCTGGTGGCCATGGAGGCTGATGTGGAGCGGGCGCTCAAGGGGGGCCTGGGCGACCCTGAGTACTGGGAGGCCGTCCTCAAGAGGTTGCAGGTGTGGGTCGCGAAAGCATGATGGATGATGGGAAGAGGAGGGTGGGGTGGGCTGCAAGACGGTCGTAGACTACCGGGCTGTATGCTGTGGGGATGCACGCGCAGCTGGGAATTTCCTCTGTAGGCGTGTGGTCGGAAGCCCTCCTAGGGAACGACGCCTCTATCTTAGAGAGTAGTCCTGTCCACTATGTCACCGCTGCTGTTGCAACCAAGCACCGAAGTCTTGGACCTCCTGACCGGATGTGCCTTTTGCTGATATGCGGCGGCGGCTCCCCTTGGTTAAACGTTTCCATAGGTTCACAAGGCTAAGGCACAGGTTCGCGAGCTGCAGGCGGCCATCATGCAGCGCCACATCAGCTCCGAGATCCTGAAGCGCGAGGCGGCACGGGAGGAGCGCAGGCGCCAGGCGGAGGAGAGCAGGCAGCAGGTAACAATATGGCGTGTATGACAATTGCAGCAAAGCCCAGGGAGGCGGGATGTAAGGGAGCACATTGGGTTTATGGGTTATGGCGTGGGTGATGTTGTGTGACTGAGTGGCTTAACTACCTGTCGAGGTCTTGGCGGGAGGAAGGCTCTCACCCGCGCGGTGGCGCAGGTGCGTGCTGGGCCCCGTTGCGGACGTGTCCGGGGGTTGGGCGCCTGGCGGACTGGAATCGATCTGCATCCAGTTGCGCTGCATTGTACGCGTTTGGGCGTAGCGATTCGCCGATCTGGGGCTCATGGACGAGTCCCTCGGCCACCTCTCTATGCCTGCTGCTCGCGTTTCGTTCTCCTGGTCGTGTGGCATTAGCCAGGTGGCAGCGTACCGGGGTCAGTCGCGAGAGGGGTTCAGACAGGCTGACAGGTATAGCCCATGCATCTGCGCTCGCCGCGGTCTCGTGTCTTAACCGTTTCACTACCTTGTTTCGGTACGTCACAGGCCCTGGCGGAGGGTCGCGACCCCGGCGAGCTGGGTCTGGATGGGGCGGAGTCCAGCAGCAGCGAGAGCAGCAGCGAGGACGGGAGCGAGGGTGCGGCGGGCGAGGATGGCGAGCAGCGGGAAGGAGGCGAGGCGGCGGAAGGACGACCGGCGGGCGAGGTGAGGGGATGCGTGTGCATGGGGAAAGGTAAATGCGCGTGGTCAATCCGCATGATTGGCTCCGGTAGCCAGCCAGTCGGGGGGAAGGGAGCTAATTCAGTTGCGACGATGTGGGCGCTGGGGTTGGGGCTGAAGCTAGCCGGGGTAGCATAAATGGCCAAAGGGCAAGGCCGGCAGCTGTGCGAATTGCTTACATGACGCAAGCCAAGCGCCTAGTGCGTGGGCCCGACCCGCGGTGCCTGGTGTGTTTCTGGTGGCGTGTTTCTGGATGGCAAGCTCGGCATTGGTCTTAGCCCACTTGCGGCCGTTGATTGCGTACCTCTGGGGGAGGAAAGTGGGAAGCTGTGACGGAACACACAGCGTGTGCACGCGTTGGCAACCCTTCCCGCCCATGCCAACCCGCCCGCACGACTGCCTGCCCTGTCCTGCTGCCATGCCCCTGCCCTGCTGTTGACGCGCCTAATTTTCGCATGCACGGTTTCGCTCCCAGCAGGAGGGTGCGGGTGAGGGTGAGGGCGCCGGCGCGGGGCCCTCCGACCCAACGGCGGCCGCGGGTGCCACGGCCGGCGAAGACGAGGATGCAGCGCTGGACCCGCACATCTCCGATGGCCGTTACAGCCCGCCGCCAGTGAATCCGTCGGAGGTTCCTGGTAAGGACGTGATCAGCGAGGAGGACGACTACAGGTGCGGCGCGCAGGCCGACTACAGGGGCGAGTTACGGCTTGGGAGAGGACCTCAGGCGCTCCTTGAATCTGGGGCGTGGGGGCCGTGATACGGGATATCGAATATGTAGATGTTTGTGGAATTTATTAACAATAGGGTGTGGTATTGGATGTTTAGGTACGTAAAAACATCTGCATAGCCAACCATTAGTGGGCGTACAAAACCGGGCTGTTAGCCGGGTAAGGAGCGGATCAACACTTGATGCATGTCCCGCCAGAGCTGTCAGCTCGCGGGCGAGTGGCGAAGAAGATGCGGCCCGGGGAGGGGTTCTTCTGTCTCCACCCTTGAAGAAACTTCCGCTTGCTAGGCGTATTTCGTGGCCCAGTGTCTTTCGGTGCTTTACCGTACAAGTCTCCTTTCCAAAGCTTTGGTCCATTCACCGTGCTGCTGAGAGGCACCGGCTTGTTGAGAGGCATCTCTTTCCCCATCCTCCTTCTAATCGCGCTCCTACAGAGCTCTGGCGCTCCTGCGGCAGCAAGTCAAGCTACAGGCAGCCAACGCCTTCAAGGCTGCCGCAGCGCTGGCGTCCGTGCCGGGGGCCAACAACCAGACAGCTGCAGAGCGGGCCTACCAGGCGTTACTTGCTCGGGGCATGGGCGGTGGGCACCCCATGCTGCGCAACCTTACGGATGCCGGACAGGTAGGACGGTCCCGCGCCAGCGTGGTAAAGAAGGCCAAGAAGTCATGCGATTGTGTCGGCCAGAGCGAGTGGGCATGGCGGTGTCGTGTCGGCGGTTGGGCACTTTACCCGCTTAGGAGTTTTGAGCACAAAGGGCGTTCTTAATGCCGGTTGGGTTGAGGACGGGCTAATAGGTTATGTGACGCGAGTTGAGTAGGCCGCGGCTCACAGCTAGTGGTGAGATGGTCGAAAGGGTAACAGTTGCATGGATGGCCGCGTGCGAGGGGTGGGGCGCAGATCCCGTTCTCCCACCTTGCAACGCAGGCAGGCGGCAGCGCTGACGCAGGCGGCGGCTACGTGCCCTTCCGCGGCACAGGCCAGTTCCGCTCAACGGCGGAGGAGGATGCGGCGGCGCTGGCGGCGTTTCGGGCGCAAGCGGAGCGCACCATGGGCCAGGTAAGGACCGAGCGCGAGCGGAAGGCAAGGACAGGGACAGGGAATGCATAGGCGCCAGACGGCGCCGGGACGCAGGACGGTTGCAGGAAGCGGCTTTTGGCTGATCCGCAGATGTCGGCTGCCGGGAAGGCGAGCCCACATGCCGGCTTCCCCTTACGTGGCCAGGCGGGTTCTCAGGTCCCGCGGCGGACACTGGGTGTTGGGCTTTGAAGCCCGCCGTCGATATGTCTTGCTGCTAGCTTGCGTGTCAAAATTCCTGGCGTTTGGACCTGCGAGCTGGAAACTATGCGCTCGCACCAACCGCAATCTGGCAGGATGAGGGCGACCGGGCGTTCGGCGGCGAGGTTTCCCTGGAGTCCAAGGTGTATTGGTGGCACGAGAAGTACAGGCCGCGCAAGCCCAAGTATTTCAACCGAGTGCACACGGGGTGCGGAGGATCAGGGGGCGATTTCGATTGGGGGGTTGCTTTGGTGGGATGCGTGCTGGGTTACAACAAGGCAGAGTGCCGCCCGTTGCGACTGCGGGAAACGCAGCCTAGGGTTTGCTCGGGGTCTGGGAAAAAAGGCTCAGCTTGATGGTTGGGTTACGGGCGTGCAGCGCGTTGTCGTCATAATGCGGCTTAGGGGCCGTGGTGGCAACTGGCTTGCTAAGAGGCGCGCGCGTCCGGCAGCCCGCAGCCTCTGGCAGCTTAATAAAGAGGTGTATTTCGCCGCGCAGATGCCTAGGCAGTGCGGTCGCGTCCATGTGCCGGATTCATTGCCGCCCTGCTGAACCTCGCAGTGCAATGCTCGCGACGCGTTTTAATTCCTGTGTTGTGTGCCCGCGCTTTCTGCCGCCGCCTTGCGCAGTTACGAGTGGAACAAGTACAACCAGACTCACTACGACAGCGACAACCCGCCCCCCAAGGTGGTCCAGGGCTACAAGTTTAACATCATGTATTTCGACCTCATAGACAAGACCAAGGTAAGCAACCGTCGCCGGGTGACCAGTCTGTCCGTTGTTCACGGCCAGCGGTCAGCCAACGGGTGGATCGTGGAAGCCGCGTATGGTAGCTGCCAAACGTCGTGCCCTTTTCCGGTCATGTCTAGGTCATTTTTTTTCCACCAGTTCTGTTTTTTACCAGTTCAGGAAGCATACGCATTGGTACGTTGGCAGCGCCGGGTTACACTCGAATCCGTAGGAGACGGCGCGTCCGACGTGCACCGACCTGTGTGAGGGTGATGTGCTACCGAGCCGCTGGATGGGGCATCTTATGGCACCGGATGTTACCCAGGGGGATAAACGCTGCGGGACCAAGGAGCGTGTTGTCGAATATTCGCTGTCGGGTGGGCAAGCGCGCTCTCAGAACTAGATTGGCATGGCGATGACACGACTTCATGCTTCAACGCCTGGTGGCGTCATGGGTTCCGGTCTGAAGGTGCATGTGATGGCACGACGCATGTGGCACCTGGGCCGAACACCAAAACCGCTGTTCCCTCTGCCACGCTCCTCGCCTTTTCCAATATCTTTTCTTAGGCTCCCACGTACCGTGTGGCCGCGGACCCGGCCTCCACTGACAACTCCACCTGCCTCATCATCTTTTCCGCGGGGCCGCCGTACGAAGACATTGCGTTCAGGTGCGCATGATTGACAAGGCGATGCACCCGCATGAAGCTTCTGCTGCAGATGGGAACGTCCGGCGGTTCCCTCTGCCTGGCGGCTTGATGTTATCTCGAGGGCGTCAGTCCGGACTGCGCTGCGGAGCATAGATGAAGCTAACAGCATTTCGGGGTTGAGCGGTCGACATATCGAATGATGGATGTCACTTGGTCGAAGCGTAGTAGCGCCCTTTGTCACGCACATGAACGGCGTGGCACCATTCGTCCATGCTCCTAAGCTCATGGCAACGCGCCGGCAGTCTCCACGCGTGGCTTGGTTCCCCCCTGCTTTTCTAGTCTGATCCGCTGCCCTGCCCCGCTTCCCTTCCTATGGTTGTTCCGTTTGGTCATCCAGGATCGTGAACAAGGAGTGGGAGTACTCACACAAACGCGGTTTCAAGTGCACCTTTGACCGCGGCATCCTGCACGTCTATTTTAACTTCAAGCGCACTCGCTATCGTCGCTAGCACGGCCAGGGTTGCAGCTAGACTGGCACACCGATGGCGGCTAGGGCTGCTACATGTGCAGGCCGTAGAGCCCCAGCCCGTGTGCTATCGTTCATTCGGGAGACTCGTTTCGATGCTCCGATGCTCCGGTCGGTTGGGATGTACGATTGACGGATACTTCTGACTGTTTTAGGTCTGTCTTATCGGGACTGCCGTTGTGGACGCATGTGGAGCCCCAGGGGACCCATTTGTTGCGACCATGGTGCTAGCTGCGCTGTGGCCCTAGAGTAGTTGAAAGCTCCGTCTATATGTACATAGTTATGGTGCTTGCTTAATATTTTTTGGCGTTTTGGTGTTTTGGCGGCGCGGCTTCAGGCTTTTCGCATGTTCAAATGCAACTGAAAGCCATGGCACCATGGTAAGTCACCACCTATGGTAAAGCAGCGCCTGAGTGACGGTGCAGTTCTTACAGACACCCGGAGGTCACGCTGGCTGGACTCCTGGCCTCAGGAGCAGACTACTGCCTGTACCACTCATGGGTGACAGGCCTTGCCGCTTGTTTTCACTACAGCTCCTTAGCAACTCCTGTGTATGTGGAGGGGGGTAATGAGCGCTCCTTGCAAGCCAGAACGCAGGTCGTCGCAGGCCATGCCTAGGGCTTCCCCTAAGGATTGCTGGACAAAGGGGCGGCTTTAATTGTTTGGGGCTGCCCGGGCCGTGATACGGATCAGGCCTTGGCAACCCTTGGGGCCTCTGTTGGCCCACAGAGTGTTTGTTGCGGAGAGTACTCTTCGGATCCACTGCAATCCATTTATTAGGACAAATACAGGGTGGCGCGGACACCAGTGATACGTACACCTCGTGGATATAGTCAGACCTTTCTGCGCTTTGTCTTGCGCGTGGATTGTTATTCCTGTGGATGGCAACACCTCCGGGAGGATGCATTACTCGGCTCTTGTTTTCCACGGGTACTCGTGCGTTCTACAGTGCTTGACAATGTACACGGTGCAGAAGGAGCCAAAGTTATATATAAAGGCGCCATTACCGTCAGTCGAATTACTAAGGGGAATGGTCTGATATCTGAAGCTAATTGGGTGCCGGCCAAGGTGAAGCCCCGCGCCCAAATTGGCGAATTAACAGTTACTATTACCTAAACTTAGTAACAGTCGGTAGGCTAGAACGAAACCCTACCGTTAAATCTAAAACCTCGCGCTACGCGTATGTAGGCCTGCCCACCTGAAGAATTGTCTAACTGTGTAGTGGGTGTGGTTGAGGGTGCTGCAGCCTATGTTGTGATGGGACTTAGGAGAAATAGTAGGAGTACGGTTAGCCGAATGAGGTGCGATTACCGAAAGCTACCTGATGAGTTGTGCTCATGTAACAAACTCCACACTACAAAACATTCGTCGTCTTGTACCTGGTTTGTGCCTTGGTGGCCGGAAGGCCGACTTCTTCGCCTGGTTTGCCTGGGATGTGTTCGGGTAATCCAGGATGCGTTCGGAAAAGCCTGGGCCTTGTTGTCCGAAAAGACAAACACGGCATTACAAGCAACATAAGCATGGTCCTCTCCTTCCTCTCCCTCCTCCACCTCCTCCACCTCCTCTCCCTCCTCTCCCCTTTGAACGCTTTGCTGATTCATCTTGCAGATGTACTTCCGGTTTCAAGGTTCAACTCCGTACACATCTCTATCTGCAATTCTCGAGTACAATGTTCTGTAATTTTTATTTCTAGTTCTTCTTTCCTTATTTGTCTCTTTGCATGCCGCTTCACGTTGCCGATTTTTCAGACGTTAACGAATTCCGCCAACCTTAATCCGCCTAATCCGTCCTAATCCGCGCGATGTTTGAAAATGCAACGGAGTAAGCCTTAATCCGTGACTTTTAATCCAAGTGGAAACACCCCCTTTGATGGCAATTCGTAACGTGCTTCCTTAAGAAACCTCAAAAATTGTTTTGCTTCTGCTAAAAACACCCGCTATCCTGCAAATATATCCTGATTGTAGGATCAAGGTAGGGGCGTTAGGCGCCTTATTTTGCTTATGTGACTACGAGCGGTGGTGATGGATAGATGGCGCTGGGTACGAATTCGACAACAATAGCTCGTTGGAGCTTCCTGGATGCAGCATCGCTTTGCTGGTCTTAACAATTCCGATCTTGATTTGTGGGGCACGCCTTCGTCTATGAAAGTGCTCGCGACATTTTTTACGGTTAGGGCTTTAGTGTGGACTGGTGTGAGGACCAGATGAGTACATACATTGTTTGCGTGTTTGCTTAGTGTTTTGGGGGCACCGAAAAGAGCGTAGTAGGCAGTAGGCAGGCTCTATTTCTTTAAAGTTAATACGATACTGCAGAAACCCGTAGAAACGTTCTCACTTAACTAACGGGACTTTTCGACAAGTTTTGCCTAACGCCCGATCGTATGCTGAAATATAGTTGTTATTATTATGAGCTAACAAGAGTAATATGTTGAATTTTGCTGTACGAATGCTGTCATGGCTTAGGGTGCATTTCCAGTGCGGATTAAGGCCAGGGATTAGGGCACGGAATTCCTTGATACGAGCTTACCACATAGTTTTGTTCCATAAGGGAACCAAAGGTTGAAAAGGCGAGGTAAGTTTGCCAACAACTTAGCCGTTTGAGCAAGTATCGATGGATGACAGAGGGTTAATCCCTGGCCTTAATCCGCACTGGAAATGCACCCTTATTAATTAGCTTTAGACTTGGGGAGCACTCGTATGGGTTACCAAAGCTTATGAATATCCACATTTCTGAAATTCCCAATCTGCTTTTGTAACAGAGATGCATGCATGTTGTCCCGTTGACGCCCGTAACCTTCGACTGTACATTGCATACCGTACGTCGTATAACAGCCATCGTATATGGGAAAGTATCATAGCTCTGGTGGCGAGCAGATGGGCAATAATTGTTTATAGATATACAATTACAACTATGGAAGAGCTCCAGGTCTTACCCTGACAGAATACAATGACCTTGGAGGGACATTGCAGCAAGAGAAAACTCCTCCGCGCTGATCGGGTTTCCAGCGGGGACTGCGCTGCGACCCGGCTCCTGCTATATCAGCTCAGGCCATCTACTACGCATATCCTTGCGGTGCTTGTGGCGGCGTGGTCTCTTGCCGCAGGTCAGTCGATCAGTGGGAGTGCGCTCTCTTTAAGCGCATAACATTAGTCGAGTTGCAATTAGTCGCACCATTTTCATTGCGCAATCTATATTACAAGGAACTTCAGGTTGTTGATCATGAAGCCCCCCCGTCACCTACGTACTCTTCGTAGCTGAGCCCACCAATGCGGCGCGGGAAGAGACGGCACCGTGCAGCGGCCACATCAAGGTAGTATACAATGTAGTGTCAGAAGATGAGTGCTGGGGGCTATGCCTGGCGTCCGGTGCTTGCAGCGCCTGGTCCTTAAGGTGCGCACAAAGCTACGTACGTGAATTACGTTAGAACGCGATTTTCCTGCTTTTCGGGCGCTATTCCGTAAGAAGGTTGTGGCCAAGGTCTTCTGCTAGAATGTAACGCACGGCACTGCAGATAGTATTAATTTCTATGTTATGTAACCCTATACAAGCTATTGACCCTGGGCCCTGGGCATGTGGCGCGCACACTCCGACTCGGTGACCTGTTTTGATGCGAACATGATGTGTGTATAGACCTTGGGAGTTAGAAAAGGTAGTAATCGGAGACCAGCCAGCCGGGTACCGTCGGCATGTGGTAACTCGATCGATTGCCGCGGGGTGGCATTCCTATTCTGCTGCTTGCTGTGTCGTTAATTAGCCGCAACCGCAAGATCGGATTTGTGAAGCAAAGGTCCCGTGAGGCCACTTCACACCTGATATCGTTTCGTTCCCGGCGCCGCGTTGATATGCAGTGCTTGTGGATTGAATACTTCCTGCTGCTCTATCTGCATGAGTGGGGACGCTCTGCAAGGGCGGTCTGCTGCCCTCCCGCCGGCGGCTGTTGGAGGTAAGGTCGTGATGGCGTACATGGGCTCGCAAAAGACGACTGTATTTTGGTCCGGGCACATAGGGGTGGACGTGTAATGCAGTGAGCATGCGTGCATGACCTCATAAGGCCCAGCCGTACGCCCGCTGCAGCCGCCCCGTTATGATGTCCAGGTCTCGAGCAAAAATAGCCAATGATCGTCTCTAATGGTCTCCTTAGGTTTCCAAATACTTGGGACAGCGAGAGTGTTTTTTTCCAAATTGGAGCAGAAGTTTTTATGACATGGGGAGCGATAACATTTATTTTTGTTGTGTCGCTTATCACTCCTGACCCAATCGGCTGGGTGGGATACAGGACCCCAAACCTCCTTTGAATAACCAACACAGAGCTGCCGTACGGCTGTTAGGTGCGAATAACAAGTGTCCATCCGGTCCATGCAAATCCTCTTAGTATCGCTTTGCTAACGACATAATGGACTTTGTCCTGAGGCTCTGGAGGCCCCGCATCTCCCCAAGGTTTCCTAGTTGGTGAACTTCCACCCTTGTTTACATCTGAATTGAATTGAATTGTTACAGAGTGGGAGGCTTCTGGGCCACTTGAACACATTGTCAATCCTACGATTTATCATACCATTCAGCACCATCCACCATTACCACACTGTACTACGCTATACGAAATGGCGGTTGATCCAAGGTTGGTCCAAGGCGGTTGGTCCAAGGCGGTTGATCCTGCCTTCTAAGATCACTCCTCATCCATTCACCTAAACATTGGCAGAGACAGAGGGTTCAGCAATCGCCACCAATCCAGCGTGCGAATCTCGATACATCATCTGTGATCTCAACTCCACATCTCAGCAGCTAGCCATAATCTCACGCTCCCGACATTGTCGGGGGTCTCCCCAGGAATCGCACCTAGGACCTTCAACTGTATACGATAGTCGTGTCACCCAGACCAGACCATGCATGTATGTATGTTTGTAGGCTCCCCTGCCAGGCCAACACCGCCGTCGCCCACGGCGTCTTACCAGAGTCTGGAAACCTCGATGCTGGGCCCGCCGCCAAGCCCAGCATCCCAGGTATCTGTTTCTAGGAACCTCCTCCAATCTAATTATTATGGGCCACCTCCCCCCCCCATCCAATCTCCCCCCCACCATCACTGCAACCGCCACAACTTCCACCACCACCACCAAGCCCACCCCCACCACCATCAGCACCGCAACCACTTACACCACCACCACTTACACCAGGGGATCCTCAG